>NW_016803205.1:133613-150360 GCF_001698545.2 Rhinopithecus bieti
AAAAAAAAAAAAAAAAAAAAAAAAATTTATATGTATATATAGTGGAGGACTTCAACACCCCAATGATTGCATTAGACAGCTCATCAAGGCAGAAAACCAACAAAGAAATTCTGGACTTCAGTGAGACACTTTACCAAATCAACCTAATAGATATCTACAGAATAAGCCACCTATCAAGCACAGAATATACATTCTCATCTGCACAAGGAACATTCTCTAAGATTGATCATAGGCTCAGTCATAAAGCAAGTCTTAATAAATTTAAAAAAACTGAAACTATACCAAGCATCTTCTCAGACCACAGAGGAACAAACTTAGAAATCAATACCAAGGAGAACTCTTAAAACTAAACAAATACATAAAAACTAAAAAACTTACTCCTGAATGACTTTTGAATAAATAATGAATTAAGGCAGAAATCACAAAATTATTTGAAACAATGAAAAGACTCACACACCATATCAAAACCTCTGGGCTTCAGTAAAAGCACTGTTATGAGGAATCTTTATAGTGGTAAATGCCTACATCAAGAAGATAGAAGGATCTCAAATTGACAACCTAATGTCACACCTGGAGGAGCTAGAAAAAAAAGAACTTAACCTAAAGCTAGAAGAAGAAAAGAAACAACTAAAATCAGAGCAGAACTAAATTATATTGAGACCAAAAAGTTATACAAATAATCAATGAAATGAAAAATTGGTTTTTGAAAGGATAAACAAGATTGATAAGCCACTAGCCATATGAACAAAGAAAAAAAGAGAGAAGACTCAAGTGAAATCAGAAGTGACAAAAGTAACAATTGATTCCACAGAAATAGAAAAGATTATCGGAGACCACTATAAATATCTCTGTGTATGCAAACTAGAAAACCTTGAGAAAATGAATAAATTCTTGGAAACACACCACCTCCTAAGACTGAACCAGGAAGAAATTGAAACCTCAAACTGAACAATAAAAAATTATGAAACTGAATCAGTAACAGAAAAATTACCAACCATAAAAAGTGCTGACCAGGCATATTCACAGTTGAATTCTTCCAGATGTAAATAGAAGAGATAATATCAATCTTACTGAAAATATCCAAAAAAATCAAGGAGGAGTAATTCCTCCCTAACTCATTTTAGAATACTAATATCACCTTGGATACCAAAATCTGGCAAGTAGATGACAAAAAAGGAAAACCACAGGCCAATATTCATGATTAACATAGATATAAAAGTCTTTAACGATATACTAGAAAACTGGATCCAGCAGTACATCAAAAAGAAAAATCACCACAACCAAGTGGAGTTTATTCCTGGGATGCAAGGATAGTTCCACATGTGGAAATCAATAAATATGATCCACCACATGAACAGAATTGGAAACAAAAACCAAATTATCATCTCAATAGACACAGAAAAGGCATTTGATAACATCAAACATCGCTTCATGGTAAAAGTCTTCAACAAATGAGGCATTGAAGATACTTACCTCAAAATAATAAGAGTCATCTATGGCAAACCATTAGCCAACATCATACTGAAAGGGCAAAAGTTGGAAGCATTTTCCATAATAACTAGGACAAAACAAGAATGTCTATTCTCACCACTCCTATTCAACATAGTACTGGAAGTTGTAGACAGAGCAATTAGGCAAGAGAAAGAAAAGGCATCTAAATGGGAAAAGAGGAAGTCAAGTTATCTCCATTCACTGACCATATGATTTCATATCTAGAAAACTAAAGATTCCTCCAAAAGACTCCTAGACCTAATCAATGGCTTCAGTAAAGTTTCAGGATACAAAACTGACATACAAAAATCAGTAGCACTTCTTACTACTAATAATGTTTGAGCTGAGAATCAAATCAAGAATGCAATCCCACTTCCTAGGGCCACACACAAACTAAATAAATAAATAAATAAAACACCTAGGAATACACCTAACCAAGAATGTAAAAGATATCTACAAGGAGAACTACAAAACACTGATGAAATCAATTATAGATGACAGAAACAAACAATTGGAAAAATATTCCATAATCATGGTTTGGAGAAATCAATTACTAAAATGTCCATACTGCTTCAAGCAATCTGCAGATTCAATGCAATTCCTTTCAAATTACCAATGTCATTTTTCACAGATGTAGAAAAAAATTCTAAAACTCACATGGAACCGAAAAATACCCTGAATAGCCAAGGAAGCCTAAGCAAAAAAGAACAAAGCCAGAGGCATCACATTACCCAACTCCAAACTATACTACAAACCTACAGTAACTAAAATAGTATGGTACTGGTACAAAGATAGGCATATAGATCAACAGAACACAATAGAAAACCTAGAAATAAAGAATAAAGCCATACACTTACAATTAAGCTTGTTCCTTTAAATGCAAGTTACCAGGTGGGTATTCCTCTTTGTTGATTAAACAACACTTGTAATGAATTAGCTACAGTTTATTGTTTTAATTTTTTTTGAATGAACCAAGAACTTAAAGATACATGCTAAGATATCTGAATTTATAATTTTGGTAAATTTTTTTTTTTTTATAAATACATCTTCCATCTTTTAGATACTTCTTGTTCACTTAACTTCAGGGAAAGACCACCTCATTCTATACAGAAGATAATCAAGTGCTATAACCTCTACTACCTCACTGTACTTTCCTCTCAGTACTTGCAGACAAAACAGAGCTAACCTTAAGAAAGCTCTAAGTCAGTTGGTCCCCAGTCAAACATTATTTTTTTCAAGATAGACATTTCAAATTGTAGATCAGCTTGTTGTTGAATAGATTCATTTTTTGTTTTTGTTTTTTGCAGTTAGCCTCCAGCTGCAAGAATCATTACTTTTGAACTATGTATTGAACTATGTATGGTACACGGCAAATTTGGAGATATTTGATATTTGAAAACATAACTTTTAATCATTATTCTTCTTTCAGAAATGTGAGCAATTAGGAGTTAGAATGAGTTATACTAATACGTTTTCAGGTGTCATAATCACATAAATTAATTCAGAACTTGTAGGCTTCTAGCTGTCAAGAAAAAAAAAATCTGTCATATCCAGTGAAGATTTTTAAAAATTATTATCTCTAATTAGTTTCCTCCTTATTGAAAAACGTCATTATTCCAATTATAAGTACCCTTGATTCTAATGAACTAGGATTCCATATGTGACACCTTGTATTTTTCTATGAAAATAGCTTAAAATATATTAACACAGAAGAATATAAAACATGAATATGATAAACATAGATTTAAGCCCTTCTTCTCAGGGTACATTCCCAGGGCACATTTCATGAAGATATGAAGAAGAGTAAATTGTTTTTAGTGTGCTTAGGAAATGTCTGTTATCTGGTCCAAATCTGAATTATCTTTGTTCTTGGTGACATTTTATCATGTAAATGGGAATGAGTCTTGCCACAGGTCTGCAAATGAAATTTTAGTCTGTTTGAGCCTCTCCTCTGAATATTGAAATTTTGTGCACAGAAAATCCTTTGCTTTTATATAAAGGTATTTGCTAAATGATTATTATAATGTATTTTTATGTTGGTGTGTACTGTGAAATAATTTACAAACTTTATAGCATTCTGGTCTAATCATTAGTATTTTAAATATTAACTGTGAATATTTGTATTATGCCTCATTAACAGGATAAAGTTAACAGTCTTTAAGTTTGATAACCTGTGTGATTTCTAATTCATATAAGTTGTATTTAGATTCTGTGAGTTCTCTGCTCCCTTGCTCTTTTAAAAGATGAACAGCTTTTCTGGGAATACTGGTTACTATACTTCTTGGGTTGAAAATTACGTTTATTCATTCATTTCTAAAAAAAATTATAAAGCATATGGACATGGAAAGAACGTCAGGGGAGAGGTACAAACACAGAGAAATTGTGGGACCTCTTTTCTGGAGATTATTAAAAGGATAAATAGGATAAAGGATATATCATGGATAAATCACTATCGGTCTCATTTTTTAATAGCAGTCACCTGCCAAAGAGGGCAGTGCCTGGAGGTCTCCTAGCTTCTTGGTAATCCTCTACTCTGAGACATGTTCAACAGCATTTGACATTGGCTGGTTTGGGTCCAAGACAATGCTTTTTTTCGGGATACAGGGTTTATCACAGAATATGTTTATGAAATTGTAGCAGAGCTGAGTGTTAAGGGCAAACAAAACATAAGAAAAAGATAAACAGGGTATCTTCTACTGAGGTTATTTATGACTGATCTTGCCTTTGATCTTGCCTTTGCGGGCTCACTGGAAGATGACAATGAGATCTTGTATATTTTTAATCAAAATAAACACAAGGCTGAGAGGAATTTAAATTACTTAATGAGGAAAGATTAAAACAAGAGGTTGATTTCTGATTATTCTGGACTATTTTCTAATTGGCAAAACTGTCCAAGTTAACCCTTATCCACGGTCCTTTTGGCCATCTCTGTCTTGATCATTACCTTGCTGGGATGGTTAGGAAAAAAAGATATCCTGACATCTGTTATTTTCACTAGCTATCAATTAAAAATTCCACATAGGAGAAAGGGGAAATCTTAAAATGAAAGTTGAGGGTTGCTGTTTATTTCCTACAATACTGCTACTGTCTCTTCTATTATTTCCCCGTTACCCTTGCTCCAATTTTTTAATCTCTGCCTTCCGTGTTTCATCAGTGGGGCCACCTGAGCTCCCATGGAAAGGCTCAGTTCTGTTTTAGAACCTATCTGTACCTAAGCAGACAGTATTCAAACAGCCTCAGTCACTTTTTAACCTAGTCTTTTTCTATGAAATTGAGAATGGCTCACTGTTTGGATCCTAGAATCTGAGATTCTTATGGTTTATATTTTTGGAACTTCCTATACCTCTTTTCCTGGATAGCTCCTACACGTCCTCCTAAGATGCAAAATTCAATACAGGAGGGAACTCACTTCCCATGCCCTCATCCGGTCCCTCCTCTTTGCTCCATAACACCTGGTTTATCTCTAGCGTTCTTCTCTCACTACGTTGATGTCACATATTTTATTTATCCACTCTATACAGTAAACTTAAATCAGGGACCAGGCTTCTCTATCTCCTATGCTTAGCACAGAGCAGGCATTCATTAGACACTTGGAAGTGAATTACAGGTTGACATAGTCTGAAGCCACCCTGGACTCAGTTTTCTCACACCAATTCCCAGGTCTGGCTTTCTGTTTAGGCTCCTCTTTTCCTGTCTTCATTTGGTCAGGCATTTTCCTAAACCTGGAGTCTTGGCTTGTAGAGCCTCACTAAGGTTTAGCAGATTGTCCAGAGGACAATCATCTGCCTGCTGGACTACAGTAGTACTCTCAGGACTACCAGCTACTGCATTCTCTCCATAGATGCAGCACTCAGCACTCAGGGTTGCCCTACAGAGCTAGACTTGCCTTGCTTTCAGACATAGTGCTGAGCGTGATTTTGATCCTCTGCCATCTCAGGGCCTGCCTGGTGAAAAGCTATTCTTTGTACTCTGTGTTGATACTTGAATCTTAGAGCTGAAGAGTGAACATTTATGAAGAATTTACTTTAGTTGGGGCTTTCGCTTCCTTTATTATTACATCATCTCATTTAATCCTCACTTAATGTTATTGATAAGAAAAACAGAGATTAGGTAAATTGTACCAAATCATACAGCTATTGTTTCAGAGTCTAAATTTTAACCTCTGATAAGACTGAAGTCTTAACCGATATTCTGGAGAACCCAAGAGAGGGAATCTTTAAGAATATTACCTCAGGGAGCCTGGCGCCCTGGCTCACGCCTGTAATTCTAGCACTTTGGGAGGCCGAGGCGGGCGGATCCCGAGGTCAGAAAATCGAGACCATCCTGGCTAACACGGTGAAACCCCGTCCCTACTAAAAATACAAAAAATTAGCCAGGTGTGGCAGTGGGCATCTGTAGTCCCAGCTACTTGGGAGGCTGAGGCAGGAAAATGGCCTGAATCCAGGAGGCGGAGCTTGCAGTGAGCGGAGATCGAGCCACTGCACTCCAGCCTAAGCAAAAGAGCGATACTCCGTCTCAAATAAATAAATAAATAAATAAATAAATAAATAAATAAAATAATAAATAAAATTTTTTAAAAAATTACCTCAGGGAAACTGACAGGAAAAAGTTCATCGTTCATTGTTTATTGTGTGTGTGTATGTGTATATATATATATATATATACATCTTTGGTGAACATTTAGAATATTGCTAAGGGTGTATTTCAGAAGAACTAGAAAAGAAAAAAGTTGTGTTTCAAAACTTTCAAGGTAAGTGTATTCTTGGTTGATTCTGATTAGCACTGAAATTTTTTAACTCAAATTTTCTTTAACAAAGAACATTTTGTTAAAATATTTACAACAAATAAACTCGCTTTCTTTGTATCTATCTCATTTGCATAGTATTGATCTGCTTAAAAATTTGACTAATTTACTTATCCGAACAGGCTACAATAATTTTAGATCTCAATGAATAAAATGAAAGTAGAGTCTCTTGTTTAAAAATGGGAGTGTGGATAATTTCAAGATGGCAACAACAGAACATTAAATCATAAAGTGCATGAAGTCACTCTAAGTACAGGATCCTTGGCACCTGCTTGGGTTGCACACCTTGATGTCATAAGCACATTTATAAATATTCCTGAGAATGTTCTTAACAGAAAAGTGATCTAAATCATAAGAAAATGAAATGCTGATAGTGAGAAAATATATATGTAATTGTCTTTGTTCCCTCTAATTTGATTACAATTTGGGTAGAAACATATATTTAGTTAAATAATAGTGAACAGACTCCACAGGCTCTTAAAGTATAGTTTACATTTTGCTAGAGCTTAGGGAAATGATTTGAATCATTTATATCTTATACTTAGGAAATAGGGCAAAGAAAGAAAAGCAATTTGAAACTTTTGTTTCTACCTCACTCCGTGCTTATTTTGTCATGAAAAAAATCATGAAATGCCTCTATGAAGCCTCTGTTAATTGTGACCAAAATTCAAGCATATGAAGAACATTGTTAGAAAGAAAATACAACCCATTGTAACCTCTTTCTTACGTGAATGCTGCATATACTCTGTGATTTGCGTACAAATTATTCATGGATAGAAATTAGGTTTTATTTTGACTTAGTAATGTGAATTTGTCACATAATGAAAGAGAGCTTATACCAGCAATTTTACAAGTAAAAGTGTCTTTAGAAGAGAAAAAGTAACCAGAAACAGTGAAGATTCCGTTATTAGTCTAGTTTAAATACTATTTCTAAGACTGATATTTAAAGACATTATGTATTTTCAGCCCAATGAAGAACCATTAGAGAATTAATAATACATATATTGTGTATTTAAAATGTATCAAGTATTTCCAAGCAGTAAAATGTATTATTATTGTGTATTTCAATCAACCAATTAATGCCTGCATTTGTGTATTACAATGTCAGGGAATTAGTAAACTGGATGGAGACTTGGTTTGGTAAATGCTGTAGGTTTGGTTCTCTTGGTGTGATTTTGACAAATAAAACCAAGTTTTAGTTTTGTTTTTTTTTTTAATTGGATTTGTAAGAAAACAAGATAGCTTGCTCCATTATTATTGCTTTCCTAGAGGCAATTTTGCAGCTATGATTATAAATAAACTTCTGTTATCAAGTCTTATTTCCCAAAAGACAGGGGGGAATATCTATCATTGATTCTCCTTTGTGTTAGTTTCATACTTTCTGGCAATATGTTAAGATTTCATGCTATCTGTTTAGACTTTTTAAAGCTTATCTTGACTTTCTAGAAGATTTCTTTTGTGTTCTACATATTTTTCTTCAAGGAAATTTATACTCTAGGAGATATGAAAATAGACTAGGGAAACAGCAAATCAAGTCAATCAACATTTATTGACCACTATGCACAAGGATATAGGATAGTTGTAGAAATTGAAAGAAGTGTAAAATATAGCTTTATGCCATCTAGGAGTTTACAATCTGTTAAAGAAATCAAAATTTGAAATTTAATAATATATATTCACTGATTCTTTTACACAATTATTAAACAAGTATTTACCAAACAACTAAAAGGTTCCAAGATCTGTGTTCAATGTTGGTAATTTAATGGTGAGTAAAATTGTATATAATTCCTAGCCTCACCACGCTTGTGGTCTAGTGAAAAAGACTGGCAATCAAATAATCAACAGGAAACATAGAACTGCCACTATGATAAAAGCTATGAGGAAGGTCACCATGATGCTATGCCTAAAAGAGGGTAACTTGATCTCCTTTCTTCTACCTTTTCTCCGTTACCCTGTTTTGACATAGTAACCAGAATGAGATTTTTAAAATGTATGAGATATGCCACTCTGCTGTTCTAAAGACATCCCATATTATTCAGAACAAAAGTATTCATTTCCTTTCTAACCTTAATCTCCACTCTTTTTATATTCATTCCTCTTCAACCTTAAGCTTCTTACACATGCCAGGCATACTCCTGCCTGGGATCTTTGACGTGGTTTTCTCTACCCGGACTTTTCTTCTTTCTCAGTTATGTAATGTCTTACTCCCTTACCTTCATAAGGTTCTGTTCAAATGCAGTTTTCTCAGGGAGGCCCTTCCAGACCATCCTATCTCTGAAACTCTCTAATCACTTCCCTCTTTTATTTTTCTCCAGCACTGATCATTATACAACACAGTCTATCTTTTATTTCCTTTTCTTTACTGCCTGTCTTCTGGCTAAGATGTAAGCTCAACAAAGACACATAACGTTGTTTTTGTTTTTCATTTCATTATTCTCAGTTCCTAACACAGCATCTGCCTGGCACATAGGCAACACAATATTTGCTGAAAGAATATATTCATAGTCGTGGAAGTTGGGAGATAATCACTGAGGAATTGATCACTCGGCTTACAACCTGAGAATCTGAGTAGGTGTTAATCAAGTAAAGAGAGGAAGAAATAATAATGATAGTATCAGTTGTAGTAGTAAAAATTACATGTAGTGCTTACTATGGACTAAGCGGCTTACAAATATTAACTCTCAATCTTTATAACTGCCCTGAAAGGTAGGTAAAATTATTATTTCCACTTTAGAAATAAGAAGCTGGGGTACAGAGAGAGATTTCTGGGCAGAGGAAATTTAGGTGTAAGGAAATAGCAGGTATAAGAGCTTTCTGGCTGGAGGAAATGCAGTGAGGAGACATGAAAAGAGGGTATGTCAGGAGCTGAGTTAGGGAATATGGTGGAATGAAAGCCTAGAGAAAATGACTAGGGACCAGGTGACTAGGAGACTTATTTGTAGATTGACCACATGTTCCTGTTTCTTCAGGACACTCCTGCTTTATGTCTGTTTTTCTAGAGTAATTAAGTCAACCCTCTTTTATTCTCACAGTGTCCCTGGATTAGATGGTAAACTGAGTTAAGGAGTTGTGTCTCTCTCCAAAGAGCAATAAGGAAACATTAAGAAGTGGTAATCAAATTTACAATCTGAGAAAGTAACTGGCTATAGTGTTAAAAATAAACTGAATTAGATGAATTTATGCAAGGAAATATATTAAGAGACAGTCATCTCTAATAGTTTCCTGGATATGGGTTTGCAATAGCAGAGACGAAGAAATAAGGAGACATTTGCAAAATATTTTAGAGGGTGAAATCAAATTAATTTGGTGACGAGTTACATATGATGAGGATGTCAGAGAAGATGGTGACACAACTCCTAAGCTTCTGATTTCAACAACTGGATAAAGGACATCCAGATCACTGTGATGGGGAACAATGGAAGAAGACCCTGTGTCTATGCATGTGTAGAATGTGGGAGTGGAAGGTTGAGGATCAATAAATGTGAAAATTTTAAGTGTTAATTATGTGATAAATTATCAAATGAGATGTCTAGTTCATGAATCGTGTTCCATTGTTTGGATATGTCAAAAGGTTTACCTGCCTACCTGTTGAAGAACATTTGGATTGTTTCTAGGTTTTAGCAACTACAAATAAAGCTGCAAATGAATATTTCTGATTAGGTCTTTGAATGGATGTAGGCTTTTATTTCCCTTGGGCAAATATCTAAGAGTACAATGGCCGGATCATTTGGTAAGTTTATGTGTAACTTTTTAAAAAATTGACAAATGGTTTCTAAAGTCTTACTATTTGACCTTCCCTTCAGCAGTGTATGATAATTCCTTTTTTGCTGTTGTTGTTATACTTTAAGTTCTGGGATACATGTGCAGAACGTGCAGATTTGTTACATAGGTATACACATGCCATGGTGGTTTGCTGCACCCATCAACCTGTCATCTACATTAGGTATTTCTCCTAATGCTATCCCTCTGCTGGCCCCCCCACCCCCCAATAGGCCCTGGTGTATGATGTTCCCCTCCCTGTGTCTGTGTGTTCTCTTTGTTCAACTCCCACTTATGAGTAAGAACATGTGGATTTTGGTTTTCTGTTCCCATGTTAGTTTGCTGAGAATGATGCTTTCCAGCTTCATCCATGACCCTGCAAAGGATATAAACTCATCTTTTTTTATGGCTGCGTAGTATACCATGGTGTATATGTGCCACATTTTCTTTATCCGTTCTATCATTGATGGGCATTTGGGTTGGTTCCAAGTCTTTGCTATTGTGAACAGTGCTGCAATAAACATACATGTGCATGTGTCTTTATAGTAGAATGATTTATAAACCTTTGGGTATATATCAGTTTCTCCACATCCTCATTGATACCTAATATGGTCAATTTTTAAAAATATTTTAACCATTCTAATAGGTGTGGAGTTGGTATTTCATTCTGGTTTTAATTTACATTTTCTTAATGGCCAATGAGTTTAGCATATTTTCATATGCTTGCCTTCCGTATATCTTCTTTGATAGAGTGTCTGTTAAAATCTTTTGACTATTATTTGATTGGAAAATACTTTATTTCATCAGTATATGTAGAAGATGTTTTACTAGGTGTAAAATTTTAAATTACTTTTATTTTCTTTTACTGCTTTAAAACTATCATTTTACTGTTTTCTGACTTGCATTTTTTCTTTTTTTTTTCTTTTTTTTTTTATTTATTGAGACGGAGTCTCGCTCTGTCACCCAGGCTGGAGTGCAGTGGCCGGATCTCAGCTCACTGCAAGCTCCGCCTCCCGGGTTTACGCCATTCTCCTGCCTCAGCCTCCGGAGTAGCTGGGACTACAGGCGCCCGCCACCTCGCCCGGCTAGTTTTTTTGTATTTTAGTAGAGACGGGGTTTCACCATATTAGCCAGGATGGTCTTGATCTCCTGACCTCGTGATCCGCCCGTCTAGGCCTCCCAAAGTGCTGGGATTACAGGCTTGAGCCACCGCGCCCGGCCCTGACTTGCATTTTTTCTGACAAGAAATCTGTTCTCCTAATTTTTGGCCTTCAGTATGTAATGTGTGTTTTTATACTGGCTACTTTTAAGATTTTCTCTTTATCATTGACTTTGAGCAATTTAATCATGTTGGTTTTTGGTATAGTTTTCTTCATGTGTCTTGTGTTCAGAATTCATTGTATTTCTTGCATCAGTGAATTTATATTTTACATTAACTTTGGGAAAATTTCTGACCTTCTTTTTTAAATATTTTCTCTATCTCTCCTCCAATTACATGCGTATTAAGATGTTTACTGTTGTCCAAAATCTCAATGATACTCTTTGCTTTAAAAAAAAAAAAAATTATTGACCAAGCACAGTGACTCATGAGTGTAATCTCAGCACTTTGGGGGGCTAAGACAAGCAGGTAACTTGAGGCCAGGACCAACCTGTCCAACATGGTGAAAACCTGTCTCTACTGAAAATATGAAAACTTAGCTGGACGTCATTGTGGGTGCCTGTAATCCCAGCTAATTGGGAGACTGAGGCAGGACAATTGTGTGAACCTGAGAGGTGAGGTTATAGTGAGCCGAGATTGTGCCACTGCACTCCAGCCTGGGTGACAGAGTGAGACTATGTCTCAAAAACAACCACAAAAAATTTTGCTTCCACATTTCATTTTATGTTATATTGATTTCTACATCTTCCAGGTTACTAATCTTTTCTTCTGCAATGTCTAACATGCTGTTAATCCCACCTAATATGTTTCTTATTTTACATATTATATAGCTTTCATCTCTAGAAATTTGAACTTTGTCTTTATATCTTCATGCTTGTTCTATCTAAACTTATGGAATATAGTTCTAATAACTATTTTATTGTACTTATTTGAAAATTCTAACATCTGTATCAATTGAGTCAGCTTTGATTCGTTGATTTTTCCCCTCTTTGAAAGTCTTTTTTTTTTTTTTTTTGGCCTCTTTGCTTTTCTGGTAATTTATGACTGAATTCCAAATACTATCAGTTTTTTGGTGTTGGGTTCTGTATATTTTTGAATTCCTATAAATATCCTTAACCTTAAAACAACTCCCATATCTGCTCCTACTAGGATGCAGTTAACTAGATTTGATCCTTTTAGGTCTAGCTTTTAAGATTTGTTTGATGAGAATGAAGCAGTGCTGTGTAGAGCTAGTAACCGACCACTTAGGGAAGTATCTTATGTGTACTTCATCTTAAGTCTGTTATGAGACTTCATCATAAGTCTCTTATAAGTATGGCATCAATCAGGAAGTTTTCCAGTCTGGGTAGTGGGAATAGAGTATATCCCTGGACCTGTGTGAGCCCTGGGCATTGTGGTCACTAATTGTCTCTATTGGTCCACTTCCCAATCAGTGGTAGTCTCTTCAGATGGACCTGCTGATCAATGCTCTGCTGAGTCCTCCAGGGGAACCCTCTGCATATCTCTGTTGTTCTTTCTTTGCACAGCTTTCTCATCTTTGCTAATCTATTTTATGAACTATAGCCACCTTGCTTTCTCCAGACTCTCAACTATGTCTTCTCAAGAAAGGTGGTTTGCCTCGGTCTCTCTGAATTTCCCCTTTTATATCATGGCCTGGACACTCTCTAAAGATAATAAACTGGGGCAATTGTGGGGCTCATCGGGTTTGTTCTCATTGCCTGGGAACTATTGTCCTTCATTGCCTGATGTCTAATTTCATTTGTTAAAAATTAATGCTTCATACATTTAGCCCATTTTGAGATTGTCTCAAGTAAGAGTAATCCAGTCCCTATTACTCCATATTGGATGCATGAAAAAATCCCTAAAGAGCTTTTTAAAATGTAGGTTTGTGGTATCGAGAGATTCTGATTCAATGCTTCTGGAGGGGATACCTGTAATAAATTCTTTTTAAAGGCCTCAGTGTGACTCTTAGGTTACCAGGACATTTAATCACTTGTCTAGATAATTAGTTCAATAAAGTTCAAGGTCTAAAAAGGTTTTCTGAAGAGAGTACACTTCGAATTAGATTTTAAGAAAGGGTGGAATTTGGTGAGCACGTGCTGTGTGTCGGGGACCAGTGGATGAGAAAATGAGGAATGGATAAATTTGCTCATCCTCCCCTGTTTGCTTAGAAAGCTTCTATTTCACGTTTTAGGTTTATACCTCTCTATAGCTTTCTCTTTCTTCCCCAGACAGAATGTAAAATGTACAGCTTTTTGCCTTCGTTGTGATAGTTCACACATTATCATCATCAAATTTACATGTACCTTATATCACAGTTACTTTGTTTCTTCCACTAACCTGTATATTGCTTTAGAGTAATTTGTTTATTTTTGACCCCCAATGCCTAGCACAGTGGTTAGAATAGCTAGGTACTCAAAAATATTTATTGATCTGAGCTGTTGCTCCTCTTTTAATATTTACAAGTAAGTCATAAGTAACTATTCCAATGTAAAAGTCATTTCCAATGTGGGTGTTTTAAATAATGAATTGAGAGGCACAATAGTATGTTAAACTATTTAGTGTTATATAAACATCACCCCAAAACTTTGTGGCTTAACAAAACAAACATTTATTATACTGCAGTTTCTATAGGTCAAGAATCTTGGAATGGCTTAGCTGGATCCCCTCAGAAGACTGCAGTAGAAGTGTTGGGTGATGCTATAGCCATGTCAGTGAGTGTTTGGAAGATAATCCACTTCCATGCTCCTTCACATGGACTTTGGCAGGCTTTAAATCCATGCTTTCCGCTATCCAGAGGCATCAAAGTTACCATGTGGTTCTATCCATAGGGCAGTTCACAACAAGGCACCTGAGGGAGAGAAGCGAATATAAGACAAAACCATAATCTTGTTGTGACCTACTCTTGGAAGTGACATTTTTATACCTTTTGTATATTTTAGTTGTTAGAAATTAGTCATTAATTATGTCAACCCCAAACTCAAGGGAACTACTTAGCCTCATGTAGAACCAATGCCACTTATATTTTATCAAAGACAATATCAAATATATAGAGAGATGGATTCATAGAGAGATTACTTGTTATGTCTGGAAGATATG
Organism: Rhinopithecus bieti; assembly: GCF_001698545.2. Classification (NCBI taxonomy): domain Eukaryota; kingdom Metazoa; phylum Chordata; class Mammalia; order Primates; family Cercopithecidae; genus Rhinopithecus; species Rhinopithecus bieti. The sequence continues at coordinate 147,926 of NW_016803205.1, forward strand.
GACTGCATTACCCCAGGAAACTTAGCATGATGCTATAATCATGTTTTGGCCTCATCTTCATCTAGGAGCAAACATGGCCTGGCAAATACATATGGTAGCAATGCTATTCTCCAAAAAGTAACAACTCTTTTCTGTGGAACAGTGATTTTCAATATGTATTCTCTGATGTCTAAGGTTCCAATGGTACCTTGGAGGTCATGCAGGGAACAAGAAAGGGGTGCTGAGTCATGCCCCCTACTATTAGGTGCCACCTAGCTCTACTCTGTCATAGTACTACTCAGGTTGAGTTCTGAGTTCATTGAATAAAAATGTGAAAATATTTGAAACTTTTGCAAAACTTGGCTCCAAGAGCAATGGTTTTTGACCATAGCAAAGCAGAGCAATTTAGTCATGTGGGCTCTGGAGCAAGCCTGCATAGTGTGTTTGTATATAGGTTCTGCCATTTCCTAGCCATGTGTTGGGTTATAGAAGTCTGGGCTTGAGTCCCATCTGCAATTATATCTTGTTCGTTTCTGTTTCTGAAGCCAAAACTACTTGGGCATATGTGATATTGTGCTTCTTTTTATTTTTATTGTAGGCTTCTATTATTTAGCCACCCTGTATTTACCTTAACATGGTTTAATATGACCAATGGAATGGTTGATGCATTTATCACTATTATGCTTACTGTTTTCTATCCTAATAGTAGGTTTCTGACTGGATCATGTGTGTTCTTCATTTTGATAAACTCTTCCTCAGAAAGAAAATTATTCATAATCCATTTCTGTATCTGTCAAAGCACAGTATTTCATAACCAGTTAAACATTTTTACAACTGTGGAAGCACCAATTTCATGGAATCACTTATTCTAAAATTTTTGCAGACCAACATTTTCAATTTTATTGTTAAATAGTCTGTAAGGTATAACTGATTACCCACATCTGCTGTCCTAAAATGAATTAAGAAAGTATCTTGCAGTGTATCACATAGTCAGTTTTCTGGTTTTATTAATGAAGGAGTTCCAAAAAAGGCACACACTGTATATTCTACACATGTACTTGCAACAAGATTAACCCTTGAGCCCAAGATTTAATTGTTAATGTTGTCTTTTTTGTTTTTATATTCCAGCTGTAATATAAAATTGATATTCATTAAACAATGATATAACGTTTAGAATTCTTATTACTTAGTATGTGTAAGATGCAAAATCTTTGTGTCCCTTCTTATGTTTTATTAGATGACTCCAACTCACCTTTTGAGTGTAATTTAAAGTTGATTTTTCAAGTAGAGGCAAATCACTTTGGTTTTCAAAATACTTTGGCAGAAGATATTTTTTTTTTCTGAGAAAAGAGAAGAACAGGTGACTTGAGTAGGAGGAGGAAAGTCATGAACAAAACCAGTTGTCAGACGCTACTTTCATTCCTCTGTGAATGTGAGGTTGAAGATAGGTGCAATATCAGGAGGAATGTGAGGAGGGAGTTTAACTTGTACTCCAGTTTCCAAGTCTGAACAATTGCAATGTAGTGAAAACTGTGGGGCCTGTGGCAATTTGTATAAATAAATCCCTAAAACAGAATTTTGGCTTTTGAAATGCGTAGAACATGATGTGGTCATAGCATCATGAATGTTGAAAGCCTGTTTTCACAGCCAGGGACTTTAAAATAAGAACTCCATATAAGAGAATGATGGGGGGGGGGGTAGGTATACATCTAATGAAGCAAATAGCACAGCAAGATGATGATTAACTGAACAACACAGAAAATCTGCCTTTCTTTTCTTACAAATATCTCTTTTGTGGGCTACCTTGACAGGCATTCTTTTGTTCTCTGCTTCTTAGATGAGTCTTTTCTTTCCTTCTCTGGTTCCCTTCCTCCCCAGTTTTAAACCATAAATATCCTACAAATATCTCTTCTTACTTTGGTGAAAGAATGTTACTTGCTAGTTTCAATTATTGCCTCTATAAAATGTATCACTTGTATCTTCAGCCTTGCCCTATTCTCACTTCTCCTCCCTCAGCTTTTCTGCTTGTATTCTCATCACTTCCTGAGAAGGGATGCTAAATTTATATAACTGATGAAATTATTTTATATACATAAGTTATTGTGTGTCTCTAAGTTTTATTTCCATGACTTTATAGAGCTTCCTTTTAATTTATTTTATGATATTATCTTGTGGAATCATCTTCTGTGTAATTTTAAGGTCCAATTTAATTTTAACCTGTGATAATAAGGGAAAGATCACATAAAAAGACCTCATTTCTGTGACAGCCTGAAGAAACTATTTTCCAATAGATTTTTGTACTCAAATACTTAATTAGAGATATGTCAAGAAAATGATAGTCATTATAAAATATTCAACCAATGTTATAAGTGAAAAACTCTGTAATCACATGACATAGAGCAATCTCAGCTAACATTTGTAATGGCTGTCAAGGAGTGGAGATATATATATATATA
>NW_016803205.1:150709-156378 GCF_001698545.2 Rhinopithecus bieti
ATATAATTAAAAATAGAAAAGCCTATAAGAAATTAGAGCATAGAGTCAAAAAAGGGCTTGGTAACTCTAAAGCAAATGTTACCATCTAAAATGCTTTCTAATCTATATAAACCTTCAATACAAATGAATAAACAATTCCTAGTAATTTTAATTGGCATAGCTTTCAGTTCATTTGTTTGAAACCTTGAGAATTATGTTCAAATCTTGATTGAGAGATTGACCCCAATGGAAACAGTTTGTGGTGTTGAGTAAGAGCACAGTTCTGCCAAGGGTAACCAAAATAAACTGGCTATTACAAGTAATTAATCTAAGAGAGAGAAACTCAAGGTGATTTTCCTACTTTATAAGTTCATGAAGTAAACAAAGTTTTATCTTCATGTTCATCTCCCCTTGTAGGCATCCTCTTTTATAGTCATTTGTTGACCATTTCTTCTCATCTTTACTTATCACCAGCCTCCCATATGTTGTCATTATGACTGATTCTACCTTTTTTTTTTTTTTTTTTTTGAGATGGAGTCTCACTCTGTAGCCCAGGCTGGAGTGCAGTGGCACCATCTCAGCTCACTGAAACCTCCACCTCCTGGGTTCAAGCAATTCTCCTGCTTCAACTTCCTGAGTAGCTGGCAGTATAGGTACGTGTCGCCACGCCTGGCTAATTTTTTGTATTTTGGTAAAGATAGGGTTTCACCGTGTTGTCCACGCTGATCTTGAACTCCTCAACTCAGGAGTCTGTCCACCTCGGCCTCCCAAAGTGCTAGGATTACAGGCGTGAGCCACCAAGCTGGGCGACTCTACCATCTTAATATCTCTGAAATCCATTCTCCATCTTCAGGCCAACGCAACTACCTCATCTCATTTTATTCATTTTATTCTTATCTCTTAAAAACAAAATAAACAAAACTTACTGCAGGATGTTACTCATGGATTACCTGTTTCCAGTCTTGCTCTTTCTTCAATCTATTCAACCCATACACTTTTCCTAGAAAGATCCTTCTAAGATGCAAATTAAATATGTTTTACTCTCTTTCTTAAAGTCTCTTGTTGCATCTCTATGAGGAAAACATCCTAAAATTCTCATTTTAATATATAAGACTCTGCAAGACCCTTAACATATGACTTAGAATATGTTTAACTTTTTTTTTTCAGTCAAGTGCAAACAATTATATAATCATGGTCCTTTTTACAAATATGCTGCTGATATAACTATCACTGAAAAACCTTTGGAAAGCTGTCTCCACAATAGAACTTTCTGCAATGGGAAGGAATTACTAGCTGGCCCCAAATAATGCCACAGAAGACAAAATTGGTGCCTTTGGGCTCTCATAAACCTGAGTTTAAACTTAAGTGTTTTTCCTTACAAGCTGTATAACTCTGAACTTCACTGTCCTTGTTTTTGAAATGGGGCTATTAATAACAATTCTGTAAGATTGTTGCGAACATTAAATGAAATAGATATTCTTGGCCCATTGGCACACTTTTTTTTATTTTTTTTATTTTTTATTTTTTTTTTTGCCTTCTAATGCTTCGTTCAAAATAACAAGAATCAAAAGGCAAGTGATAAAGATTCGATCAATGCAAAGACAATATCAGCCGAGGGTAAAGGTGGCTGGGAAATAGGGAAAAGATACAAAACAGGACTATCAGTTGCCAAAGAAGGTAGATCCAGTGTTGAAAGAAGTCTGAGAAAAACGTGTGTGTGTGTGTGTTTCTAGTAGTAGGAGTAGAAGTAGTATTCATAGATGAAATCAATCAAGGCATATATAGAGAAAAATAGGTATAGCTATCATTTCTGGAACATTTATTCTTACATGCTAAGCATTGTGCTAAGTTCTTTACATGTATTACTTAATAAATACAAGAAAATTACAGGAAGCAGAGAACAGAAGAAAACACTAATGTCAGTGAGAAAAAGTAACACTTAAGAGATGAACTGAGAAAAAGCCATTTCTATGGAGGAATAATAATAAGTAGGCAGAGAGGTAGAAAGAAAACTCGAAAATTGTGGTGTCAAGCAATCTAAGAGAGAATAAAATCTTAAGGAAGAAGTAGACAATAGTAACAAATGCTGGATAAACAGTCAAATAAGGAAAAGGACATATTATATACTTTCTAATTTGGTCTTGAGGTCTCCCTCACAAGAGGACTATAAACATTAGTCCCACCCTGACAGGGCTTCATGGATTTTCACAAGCTACCTCTTTATCTTGGCAGATAGCCAAATACCTAAGTGTCCAACCTGTGACCAGGTGCTCCTCTCACAGGAAACTTGTTGATATTTACAGACCTCCTTGTGGCTCTTATCTGACCTGTGTCTAGTATTTTCCTACAAAGACAGTCACTGTTTAGGAGAGCCTTGACTTAGAAAACAGGCTCAATGTGTCAGTCAGGTGAGACAGAGAGGAGGCAGCTCAACAAAGTACATGAAATAACAGAAGCTGTCAACTGCAAACAATAACATAGTCATGGTCCATTTTACAAATATGCTGTCAATATGATGATCACTGAAATACCTTTGAAAAGCTATCTGCTCAACAGGACTTTCTGCAGCGGGAAGGAATTACTAACTGGTCCCAAATAATACCACATAAGACAAAAAGAAGCGTGGGTACTTTTTGGTGCCTTTGTGCTCTCATAAGCCTGAGTTTATAACATAAACTTACAGATCTCAGAAAGAAGAGGGCAGCACACCTTACAGGGCCAATGAGAAGTGGGGCCAGGGGCAATTCAGGACACATACACTCAACCAGCAAGTGAGGAGCAAGAGAGAGAGAGAAACCATTATGCTAAAGCCTTTATTGGGTTCCAATAGGAATCCAACAGTTACACAAGTGGGTTTCCTGCGGGAAATTCTAATTAATGGGTTTAGAGTAAGCAGGCACTAGCTCTGTGGGGCCTTGCTGTGATCGAGAGGGGTCACTGCTGCTTATCTGCTGCTTAGTTCATGGTAGGCATGGGCATCAGAGGAGTAAGCCAAGTAGATTATGTGTAGGAGATTGGTCAGAGTGGTGGGAGAAACTATAGGGAAAGGAGCAGACCTTCTGAAAGGTCAGAAGGCTCTGCATAGCTTCGGGGGAGAATAAGCTGAAGGCAGCTGTTCCCTGACCCTGAGCCAGGGGGCAAGGAGTAGGTACAAGTAAGTGTAGGGGAATTAATCTTAAACAGAGTTGCTTACTTAATGTTGGCCAGGAACTGAACTTTGATCATCCACATGCGTGAGGTTCCCTGAAAGTGGAACAATAGCAGTCCATCGCCTTAACCACTCGGCCACCTCGTCCTTTGGGCAACCCAAATGTCCATCTGTGACAGACTGATTAAGAAAATGTGGCACATATNCGTTATGCACATGTACCCTAGAACTTAAAGTATAATAAAAAAATAAATTAAAAAAATAAAAATAAAAGTAAAAAAGTAAAAAAAAAGGAAAAAAAAAGAAAGTGGAACAATAAATGTTAATTACCCACAGACTGTGTTTGTTCCAGGCTTTTGGAATTATGTCTACACTGAATAAAAGCAAGCAGCTCCAGCTTATCGGTGCTGCTGCACTTTGGCCACTAGAGCCCGGCAGACCCCTAGCTGCTCTTAACTGCATACCTATGTCTGAGTACTCCGTTTCATTCATCGCTCAGTCAGGGTCTGCAGTATGGACCCGGCGATTATGTCTAGCTGTCCCATAAGGAGAGGGTCACTAGGAGATTGTCATACATGGCAGGTATCTGGATCAACCACATTGAGGAATTGGGAAGAGGCAGAGAATTAGAAACTGTGTCCCTGGTGACAAAGTCCTGCTTGTGGTATAAGAAAACCTATATTCAAAATGAATCCTGAGACAACATAAAATTACAAGAATCCACTACAGGCTAAAAAGCATCCATGAGAATGGGCAATTAGGGGTCCTTTGATGTCATTTTCCAGAGAAATATCCCTGGAGTGGTGAGGTCTAAAGACAGATTGTAGTGGACTGAGGAGTGAATAAGAGGTGAGGAAAGGTAGAGGAAAGTTGGAGATGACTCTTTAAAAAATTGTCTATGAAGTTTAGGAGGAAGGACAATAGTTGGAGGGGACAATAATTGAGAACTGGTTGTTGAATGTCAGAACTGAAAATAACTGGGAAAAAAAATATCAATCCTAAATCAACTTTCATGCCAATGTCTTTAGGATCATTTGAATTGATAAGTCATAGACTTTGGAAAAACAATTTTTCCTCTAAAGCTTTGCTAACACAGATTTTCCACTAAATGGAAATGGGTGTCATCCCAATACAGCTTCATTGTTCTTCTCTCTATAAATCTCAATAATAAAGGTGAGACACAGGCATTGAGAAGAGAAAATTGTAGCTTTAAGCAAACTATAAATCTTAAGGAAAACATTGGTATAAGCATGAATTTGAAGAAGATCCAAAGAAATAATAGAAAATAAATTACCACTTAAAGCAAAGAAAAATTTAATTTCCAAGTGTAGCTATTTATTCAAAGTCTGCTAGGTATGAGACTCTATATTTGGTTTGGCAATTTCAACTGAGATTGATTGTCATTTTATTTCATCTAGAATTTACCCTATTCTATTTTCTCTTCCATGGGACATTTAGTTCCTCTTTATATGGTCATTCTTTTTTATCCTTTATCCCTACCCAATGAGCTCCTTAAAATAAAAGATAGAGAGGGAGCTAAATGGAACCAAGTCAAATAAGTTAAAGTTATACTGTAGCAAAACCATTTAATAAGAAGTAACAGTGAGGACCTTTGCTATTATAGGCATTACTTTTGGAATCTGTGAAATTTTGAATAAGGTCTGGCTATTTTAGTTATAAGGATTAAATTTCAGGGCCTCAGGTGAAAAATCCTTTTACCTGGAGTCAAAACTTCTTACACTTTATAGAGACAACTTGGGAACATAAGTTTAAAATTTTATGGAAGAGTTAATTACCAAAAAGATTACATTGTTTCACTAAGTTTTATAGGCATTCAGAAAATAAGTGATTAATACAATGACCTATTTTCAAAAGCTTTTCATGGAAAACATGGGAACTGAGCTTGGTCATGAGACTGGGTGTGTGGAAGCAGAGAAAGAGAAGCGAAGACATTGTAAAAAGAAAAAGCAGGCTGGGCGCAGTGGCTTACGCCTGTAATCTCAGCACTTTGGGAGGCCAAAGTGGGCAGATCATGAGGTCAAGAGATCGAGACCATCCTTGCCAACATAGTGAAACCCTGTTTCTACTAAAAATACAAAAATTATCTGGGCATGGTGGTACACACCTGTAGTCCCAGCTAATCAGGAGGCTGAAGCAGGAGAATCACTTAAACCTGGGAGGTAGAAGTTGCAGTGAGCTGAGATTACACCACTGCATTCCAGCCTGGAGACAGAGCAAGACTCCATGTCAGAAAAAGAAAAAGCAGAATGCTTAAATCAGTGTTTAAATTACAAACTAGAAACTGGAGGAACTTCACTTGGATGTTTTTTGAGAGTCAACTGGTAAATAAAAATATCTATAAAGGGTAATTCATATAGTAATTGTTCTATCGAGATAAAGAGATCTGACTTATTTTCTGTGCTCATAAAACAACCACTTAATGGGGGGTAATTTATAGTCCTTATCCTTCCATCAGTAAAAAGTACCAAGTTACCAGCCCATATTTGAATCTTGGTTCTTTGATAATAATACTACTGATATA
>NW_016803205.1:157024-198780 GCF_001698545.2 Rhinopithecus bieti
TAAGATAACTATATATTTGTTAGTTATATAAATCTAAGTATGATAAAATTTATATCCTTAAAATGTTTAAAGATTTATATCCTTAAAGTATATTAAGATAGCTGTCATAAAATCTGTTTCTAATTTTCAATTTTACTAGTTATTTTTTTCTGAGAAAAGACATCATGACCATATAGTCTCACAAAAAAAGTCAAAATAACAGAATATATATCATGCAAAAATGTTAATAATATATTTAAAACTCCAACCACAGGTCTTGAAATATAGAAAAACACCTGGAATTTCCTGAAGATTAATTTGAAATCAGTTATCAATAAATGTTTGATGAATTGAGTTATTTAAAATTTCTATCATATAATTAAGTTCTAATTATTGTTTATATTACCTTATGCCTGGTGGTATATACACCTTCCAAATTTTCACTTTAACTGTACTGGAAATACATCCAGTTTAACAATTATTGGATGCCTATTACCTACCTACCATAGTAGGGAACAAAATAGATGCAGTCTGTGACTTCACAGAGTTTCATGTAGTGGAAAGAGTGTGAAGTTGATTTACCAACTTTTTCAGTGCTGAAGCAGATGAACCATGAGTAAAATAACTTGATAGGTATATATTGAAGCCTAAATGTTTATATGAGTGTACTTGTCTTAGTCCACATGGCAGACAATATATCATGTTCCCGTTAGGGTGCTGGGAGATATTCTCCCCATCATTACTCCAAAGGTCATACAAATTAGTACATGTATTCTACTCATTAGCTAAAATCAGATGATTCTAACATGCATTGCTCTCAATGGTTAAATATTTGCTTGAATTTTAAAACAAACTAAGTAAAGCCTACAATTCAGTAATGACTCTGTATGGTTTCATTAAAACTTACATTTTGACAGTTTCTCAGAAAACCAACACTTCATAATTAATGAATGTTCAGCCAAAGGTTGACCTTCTGAGTTAACTGGAGAAGTGCAAACTTAGGAGAAAAAAAAAATGGCTTTTGACTGTTTATTAAAGCCTAAGAGCTCTTATCTTTTAGAATGAAAGTTCTGGAAGCATGCCTAAGAAATTGGCTCTATAGGTTAACATTTGAAAGTCCATTTTACATAAACATTCATGCTGTCTACTTTATGCTATATTTAAAATAAGAGGAACTGTAAAAAGCTTAATTTCCCTTGATTGCTAGGGGCTTCCTTCAAAGGTGCCTGAGATTGAACTCCCAGGCATGTGAAGCCTAAAGATACCAAGCACTTGTTATAAATGGCTCCCGCATTCATTTTCAGTCTAAATCTATGGAACCTCTACGGACAGATGGCTTCTTCCTATCTGGGATTGAATTAATTACTTTATTTACTTAAAGGTTAGTGTTAGTACAATCAAGGTCAGAGGAGTGGACTGGTAAAAACAAGATCTGATGTCAAACAGACCTGCATTTGAATTTCACTTCTGCTCCCCACTCAGTTTCTTCATCTTTAAAATAGAGAGTAGCACCTCTTTCTGTGTTTTGGCATGAAACAGAGTAGACTGAATACCACTGATACACTTGTTTCTGGGCCTGATACATAATATTCCCTCAATAAAAGCTCATTGTGGTTTTAATTTTATATTATAAAACAACTCACTGTACACAATGTATATTCTGCTGATCATTAGTCAACAATATTCAAGTATGAACAAGAAACAATTGTTGGAGAATGTATAAAATCCTATGCACCTGCTTATATTTGGACCCATCAGAAATTTCAGATTTTCCAGTAAAAATTCCTTATTTTATATGACAACTGTTAGCATTTTTAATGTTATCGCCCCAAGTGAATAAATTATGAAATAAGCATGTAAAATAATAGTTTTGGCTCATATTTGCTGAATAAACTGTGTTTAATGGATAGATGACTAAAAATTAACTATTTCAAACTATGAAGCACTCAGAAACAAAGCTTGAGGCAAGAGACTAAAGATTTAGTTTCCTATTGACACTGACTTGCTCTATGACCTTTAAAAATTTCTTAATTCCTGTTTCTCCATTTTTTTTATCTTTAAAATGTAAGGGTTTGATATGTAATGTCCATAGTCCTTCCCTAGTTCTGTAGGTCTATGATTCACACAATTGAGGAAATATAACTTAAGAGGCAATTTGTTCATAGAAGCAGAAGAGGTGATAGGACATAAGTCCCTTGAGCTCTTAAATTCTGTCTTTCTGTTTTCTATTCTAAAAGACTTTTGAATAATTTTCAAATGTGTGTTATTTAACCACCTGAAAAATAGACAGTACATTAGCAAAGTCCACAATGAAAATGAACACATTTGAAGGAAATTATTTCAATCTGTTGAACAGAAAAGAGAGACTAGGAGATAGGTTTTTAGCAGAGGAAATTTGAAATATCAGCAAGTTTGTTGTGAAGGGTAGCAAAATATGCTCCCCCAAAATATGCTACTTTGGCATATTGATTATTTTGAACTACAGAAAATTGAAAAGAAACAGATACAGGAACTCTTTACTCTCCTTCTATTTGCCTAAAAGAGGGACATAAATTTATGAAGGATTCCTTCCTGTCTTCTCTACCAGAAAGGACAGAAGTTAATCACAAGAGATAACTCTAAACACTTATCAGCCCAGAGAAGTCACCAGAGGAATCTATATAACAAACTTTGCTAAAACTAACTTCTATTTTCTATTAGTTTCCTCCATATATTTACCTTCCCCCAATTTGTTGCCAGTAGAAGTTCAGAGTTACTTTTCTTTGTCTTATTACTGCTCTACAAAGTTACTGTAAATTTTTGTTAAGATTATAGGAGAGCCCAAGTTCTAATGGCTACTTTGAGTTACTCATCACTAAGTAGTCTCATTTATGTGCAATACACATGTTAATAAACTCCCATATGTTTTTCTCTTATTTATCTGCCTTTTTGTCAGTCCAATTTATATGGCCTCAGCCAATAAACCTAAAATGGATAGAAAAAATATTTTTTTTGTCTCCTACAAATACCAATCTATGGCTTTCCATGATGACAATTGGCCAACAGTTCCTGGTAGGGTTTTTCATTTGTTCATTCACTTCTTTAACAAATATTTATTGTATGATTACTATTTGCATGATGAATCCGACATACACTTTGTCCTTAAAGAAATTTCTCTTTAGTAAGAATGTTAAGGTGTATATAAATAGAAAAATGTTCTAAATTATATGAGCGAAAGTTATGTGAGATTTTTGAGGAGGTAATATTTAATTTCAGCCAGGCAGATGGCAATGAAGGGAGGGAAATTGAGGAAATCTGGGAGGAGATGGCATTTTAGCTGGAGATTAAACATGCATATATTAGGCAGAAGGACATTTCTGGCTGAAGAAATAATGTGAACAAAGTCTCAAAGGAGCAAGAAGCTGGATGCAGTTTGACTCTACAATTGGGTTTAGGAAAGAGACTAATGAGAAATACATTTAAAAGGAACACTGTCAGATTGAAGGAACCTTGAATGTCATACTAAGGAGATTTAGTCTTTATCTTTCATTAAAAAAAAAAAAAAGACACTGGAGGTTTTGGATAAGGTGGATGGAAGAAAGTTGTATTTTAGGGTGGCAACTCCTGAAGAAGATTTGTGCATGGTGGTTGTAAACTGAATCTTAATAGGCAGATAACTCAACTGAAGTTCTTAACCATAATCATTTTCTTGTCCAGGCTGCTGAAGTGCTGTTGCAACATGGAGCTAATGTCAATATTCAAGATGCAGTTTTTTTCACTCCATTGCACATTGCAGCCTACTATGGGCATGAACAGGTAAGTCTGACAGTAGGATTTCCAAAGGTTAGGTGTTGCTTAAGTGTAGGCTTTTGTTGAATTGTCCTGTCTTCAAAGAGTTTATATTTAAAATATCTTTGAATTATTTTTGCCATATTCTCATCAATCCATCCTTGAGGAACTTGAAGATCCATATAAGCATTACGGTTGTCATGCTATTCATTTTTGCTGATGAGCTTAGTACACAAAGAAGCAGAAGAGTATATTGGTAAGTGTGTGACCACAGGAATCAGTCAGCCTAAGTTTGAAAAATTCCTAGTGTTTTGACCAGGTATAGGTTATGTAATCTCTCTGATCTTCATTTATTCACTTACAAAATGGGGAAAGATATTAATAGTAACCTCATAGGGCTGCTGTTTGGATGCAATATAAATTGTTTGGCAAATGCTCAGTAAATGTAGCTGTGATGATGCTAATGGCAATAACAATAAAACAAATCATAAAGGCTCTATAAAAACAATTACTAATGTGCTTTATAATTTACTTTAAATATGTGATTCTATAACAGGTCCATATGTATAAAATGTTATATTATGTAATAAAAAATAATATATATAGAAAGCTTTAAAGTTTTTAACATACTTTTGTTCAATATATGATTTTATTTAACCTTCACAACTTTATGAAATTGTTGAGCTGCCACATGATTGAGCTTATACCATCGAATAGGCACTATGATAGAACCTTTATCTTTTTTTCTAATTTTTCCACAACCCTGAAATTGGCTGTTATTTGCCCATTCCTTTTTTTTTTTTTTTTTTTCTTGAGACAGAATCTCGCTCTGTCGCCCAGGCTGGAGTGCAGTGGCGCGATCTCGGCTCACTGCAAGCTCCGCATTCTGGGTTCACGCCATTCTCCTGCCTCAGCCTCCTGAGTAGCTGGGACTACAGGTGCCCGCCACCACGCCCAGCTAATTTTTTGTATTTTTAGTAGAAACGGGGTTTCACCATGTTAGCCAGGATGGTCTCCATCTCCTGACCTCGTAATCCACCTGCCTCGGCTTCCCAAAATGCTGATATTACAGGTGTGAGCCACCGCGCCTGGCCTATTTGCCCATTCTTATCAATGGTATGCATGAAGCTCAGTCAGGTGAGGTAGCATGCCAGAGTCATGCAGCTATTAACAATAAATAGAAGAGCTGGAATATGTACTCAGTTCTGTCTGATCCCAAAGCTTATATTTGTTTTGCTGTACCAAAGTACCTCTTCTTATTCTTCTTCAACCTGTGAGAAAAATTATCAAGTCCAGACAATTTTCCTAAATGGAGAAGCCAGAATTCAAGGCAACATGTTCTAACTCCAAAGTCTGCTGATTTTCAACCTTAACATATCAAAAGACAAAAATTGTATGTTTCTTTAAAACACTGCCCTTTGGCAGTGAGAATACTCAAGGAACTGAAAATAGCCAAAGAGAGAGAGAGAGAGAGAAACAAATGTAACTGGATAACCAAATATAGCTGTTCATTGAATACTCCATTTTCACTCTTCCTCAATTTGTCTTTCTTTCTAGACTCCTTCAATTTTAGGATAGAATTATACCTTTTTACCTTCCTAGAGGTCATGCCACAGCACACCTGAGGGTTACAAAATGAAGATCAAACTTACTTGTGTCCCTGTGCTCAATAGTCATTGTGTCTTTATTCCTCTGCTAGCTGGCATATGCCTGGACACTCTAAGACTGGTGAAGCGTGACCTATAGGTAGGAAGATTGCTTATTTCATTGATGTGCTGCTCAGAGTGCACTGGAGTGCAATGAAGAGCTGGGCACCAAAAATACTTTTAGAAGTACAGGCCCAAAAGCACAAGTAATGGAAAAATCCCATCATTTCCTAACCTCAGGCACAGACAGGATATATACAATGCATGTTATTTGTAGAGTCATCCTCTTTGACGATTAACCTCATCACCCAGGAGAAACATAAACAGCCTGTATGCATGTTGGGTGGAGAACTAAATTTGTTTACTTTCCCTGAAAATATGGTCACAGTCTTATAAAATTATGCTAAAATGTGGATGGCCCTTTTATGATAAGGGACTCACTTTCTGTATGCGAAGGCAGCACATAAGTAATTTATGGAGGCTATTGTCATTTGCTAAAATATGCTGACAAGGAGAATGGTACATTCAATATATAAATGTACCTAATGTGCCATGTTCCTTGTCATTTGTTTATTTACTTATTTTTTAAGTGGAAGAGTAGATGTTTTGTACCAAGAGTAATATTTCCTAGGTATGTAATAATAGTCCTTAATAGAAAATTGATTTCAGAGATAGTTTAAATCTGTCTATTATAAAGTCACATAATCAGAATATATGGAATCTGTTTAAGTGGAAATATCTGCTTAGGCGTGCAAGGTTCTTGAAACTAAACTTCTGCTGTTCTGATTTCACCTGAATTAAGTCTTGATCTGTCCATTAGCCAACAAAGAGATAAAATGCACATGCTCCAAGTTGGGGCTACCACTTTTACTAACGGCTATTGAATGCCAGGCACTTTTCTGAGTGCTTTACATGCTATGACTTATTTAATCCTCACAACAACTCCAAGAGGTGGAAATATTGTTATTCCAACTTTAGCAATGAAGAAACTGAAGTATCAAAATGATAAACAATTTGTTCAAACCAATATAGCTGATAAATAGAAGCCTGATTTCCAAACCCTTGCTCTTGTCCATTACACTCAATAGGAACTCAGTTCCCCACATTGTACCCAGCTAATATTTTACCTAGAATTTCTATCAAATGTCTACCATATTCTTGAGAGATTTATACTCAAGACATGTTTATTTGCTGACTCATGGGAAGTAAAAATAGTTTTAGAGCTTGAATTCACTTTTGTGCTGACACTTCAGTGGTCAAGACGATTGAGAGGGGTCAATTGCTATTTGAACCCTAACTGCTATTTTAAGGACTCAGGCGCATCTTAACTTAACCTCTTAGTATCACTGAGATGACTTTTGAAATTCTCAGGAGAGCCAATGTCAAGTTTACATAAATTATTTGGAAAGTTCTTAAGTATATATGCAAGTGACTCAAAGGAATTCCTAAATTACCTAAAACAATCCCAGGAAGACCCCTACCTGCTTCATCACTTTATCCTTCTCTGACCATATGGATGTAGAGTCTCAGTTAATTGGAAAAGATGTCAGGGCTACTGTTCCTATCTCCAGTTCACTCACATATCCAGAAAAAGACCCAAAACTCCAGTAGCAAGATGACCAGTAGTGGTATATAACTGAAGCTGCCATGAAAATCAAGAATCCAGTCAACTACCACTGACTCTGGCCAGAAGGAGACTTTGGAAGAGATCATTCAGAGAAGATTCTGCATGACTCTAGAGAAGGCTATTTATGTACAGTGAAGACCTACATTATGAAATTGACAAGAGAGTTGATACTAAAGACAGCAAATGACAAAAGTAGGTTTTCAAGGTCAAAAAATATGGAGAGGATTTTTAAAAAATGTTTTCAAAGTTCCCTAGCATCTCATCTAGCCCCACATTAACTCTGAAACAGAACTGGTAAACAGCATTATCTCAGTTCACCAACAAAAATAAAAAATAACATTTACAGAACAAATAGTGTATGATAGTCATTGTGCTATGCACTTTAAACAAATTTCTAATCTAATCCTCATGACAACCCATGAGTTAAGTCTTATTATTATTCCCATTGTACATATGAAAAAACTTGGGTATAAATAAATAAACTAATTTTTCTCAAGAACACACAGCTGATATAAATCAGATTCTAGATTCGAATCTAGGACTATCTTAAACTGCACCTTAACTCTTAATCAGTATATGATATTACCCCTCAAGTTAACAACATAAGGTCAGTAACGGGCACTCTTGGTTGCTTAGGCAAAACTATCATTTCAACTATTACCACTTTGGGCCATATATTTTTTTCTTTCTTGCAGACTCCTTATTTTATTTTACTGTTCAACCTCTCTCCTAGAGGTTGTGCTTAGAGATGCTCCTATCCTCATCTACTGTGTGTTAGATCTTGTTTAGTTGAAGATACTCACGGTAAATCTTTCCCCTTGTCCAGGGATTGGTTTAGAAAGTTGCAAATGACCTAGTCCGGACTAAAGAGATATGGGAAGAGAGTTTCTGGAGAGTTTTTAACAAGGAATTTCCAGATTAAAAAAAAAATGGCCCCTTGTTCCAAAAGATAGTGGTCATCTCCTACTGTGCTCTGTGGACCTCAGTTTGTAATGACTGGAGATCCTGCAGCTCTCTTGCTACCATGGGGTGATCCATCCTACTTGCTGAGTGTGGCAGAACAGAATGATGGAAAGAACTTGAGTTATTAAGCTGTTGTATTAATCAACCCTAGAATAATTCCAGTTTTGGACTTCCTGCTAGGTGATATAACAATGAATTTTTTGTGGTTTACGCCAGTTGGGTTTTTGTATACTGCTGAAAGTTTTGCATTATTGTTTGAATTTTGATACTAATTTCAAATGAATAAATCCTTTAGGTAACTCGCCTTCTTTTGAAATTTGGTGCTGATGTAAATGTAAGTGGTGAAGTTGGAGATAGACCTCTCCACCTAGCATCCGCAAAAGGATTCTTGAATATTGCAAAACTCTTGATGGAAGAAGGCAGCAAAGCAGATGGTAAGATTATACGTTTAAAAGACCTTTGCTATCATTTGCTTTATGCATACTTTTTACTTGTAATTCTCTTACTAGAGAATAATCTTGAGGTTGACTAATCCTGTAGTCATGTACTTATTTACTCCACAAGCCATAATTTATCTTTTATATGTTTATTAGGCCTATATGTGAATCCTTCTTTACATGTTTTAGCTCAGTTCTTAATATATTAGGTGCTCCAGTGAAAGTAAAGAGTTCTCTTAGATAAATTAGTTGTCTTTGCTGTTGTTCACTGATCTTTTATAAATTGAGACATTATTTACTTCTAACAAATTCTCAAATCTCAAGTATATAACCTGATGAATATTTATGTATGTATGCATCCATTGAAAACCACCCAGATCAAGATTTAGAATATTTCATCACTCTGAAATTTTCCCTTATGCACTCATCTCAGGTAAATAGACTTTACCCCCAAAGGTAGTTAATATTCTGACTTTTATTCCTATATATAGTTTTTTCTGTTCTTGAAGTTTGTATAATT
This sequence comes from Rhinopithecus bieti, assembly GCF_001698545.2. Classification (NCBI taxonomy): domain Eukaryota; kingdom Metazoa; phylum Chordata; class Mammalia; order Primates; family Cercopithecidae; genus Rhinopithecus; species Rhinopithecus bieti. The sequence continues at coordinate 165,965 of NW_016803205.1, forward strand.
TTATGACTGGCTTCTTTTGCTCAACAAGATGATTTGGACATATATCCATGTTGTTGTATGGATAATAGTTTGTTCTTTTATATTGTTGAAGATTACATGAATATACCATAATTGGTATATCCATTCTTCTCCTAGTAGACATTTTAATATTTCTAATGTTCTTTTGTTATGAATACAATTGCCAGTAACATTCTTATTCAAGTCTTTTTGTGGGCATATGTGTTCATCTCTCTTGTGTGTGTGTATATATGTATCACACACACACATATATATGAGAGAATTGATAATTTGAAAGGTAATAATGCATATGTTTAATGTTTTAGGAAATTTCTAGACAGTTCTCCAAAATGTTTGTACTATTTTAAAATCTTACAACAATATATGAGAATTTCAGTTGCTTCCCACAGCATCCCTAATATTTGATATTATATTACTATACTTTTTAATAGAGTTTGAGTATGATCCATTTGGGGAAAAAAAGTTTTAGAATACATAGAAGGACTTCAGAATCAGTTGATGGATTAGAATTTCCTTTCATTTTTATTTTCTTAATTATAAAATAAATTTTGGAAAGTTGATTATAACTATTGAAAATTTCTTTTTTTCTCTTTTCCTCACAAACTTTATTTTTTGACAAAAATTCACTCAGAGTTGCATCTTGCCATTAAATTCTCTCAGGCATATCCAACATTCTTCCATTGACCCCCAAGAGACCCAATTAAAAGCCCAGCTGTAAGAACTGCTGGCCTTTGCAGCGGGAACAGTACACATTTCCAAAAGGACACGGTTGTCAAATCTCTAGAACTGCCAGTTCCTTGGTCCAAAATTCAGATTGATATTTAGTTAATAAAGCTAATCAATGTTTTTTATCTACCCATAAGGAATACACAAAGTCTCCTAGAGACAACTGTGGCAAGAGACTAGGGTAATTTCCAGTTTCTAAGTTGTAAACAGGGGCCACTTTATTTTGTAAAATTTAAGAAACATAGCTTGCATTGTTTTCTATACGACAGTATGCAGTAACTCAGGCAGCTACTTTAGAGCATTATTATAAACAACCTATGTTGTCAGGATATAAGGAATGCTGTTCCTTGGACCTTGTTTAAGCAGTCTCTTTCATTTTGTTAGTTTAGAATAGGCATAGGTACACCTGTGTGAACCACTGAACACATAATCATGTTTTTGAAACTGCCTCACTCTTCCAAGAGGTCAGGAACTGCACCACTTTTTCATTTTATTATTGATGCCAAGCTTAGCTTTTTATTCCTCTGTACAACTCCAGAGCTCAGTAGTGTCAAAATGAATGTCATTTATGATCAGCATGTCTCTAGGATCAAAAGACTCCTCTGCAAAAGGCATTGAAATGTGTAATACTACAGCCACATCCCCCTTACATGCCAGCATCATATGATACAATTTTTAACATTTTCTTTGTGGTGCATGCAAGTATTACATGCCTCCTACTCAACTATTTTATAAAATCAAGAGACAGCATGACTCAGATTTTTAAGTATTTTTATTTCTTTCTGGTACACGCTTGATATTTAAGTTCCATTTGCACTTCAACCAATCGCAAAAAAATAAACCAGAAGATCTGCTATGCCAATGGACACTGTGCAGGACTTATTATCAGTGAGTTCACTTATTCTAAAATGTAGCTAAGCCTCCAAATGATTTATTTTAGATCTGGACCCTGCCTGTGGTAAATGGACATAGCAGAAAGATTAAGTAAATAGTCCCCAAAAGAGTACAACTTGAAATCCAGTATTTACAGTATGTTTCCATGGTAACAGAAGGTCACAAATGAAAATAAATTCAGGTTGCAAAATTACCCAAAATGTAATTCTGAAAGCACCTTCTTTAGTTCAGCATGTTTGGAAGACTGACCTATTCAGTTAGGTATGTTTTAAATCTCTGTTCTGTTTCTTTGTATCTCTTAGGGTAATGAAAAGAAGTATAATGCCCCTAAATGAGATTGAAAAGGTTAAAATATTGATGGACTGCATAAGAAAAAAATAGTGATACAGTCTTCAAAATATACCATTTTGATAATGTTAAAATTGAAAATTTAAATTTAGAATTAATAATTTTATCATCTTAATCATAAATGCTATATTTCTTTTAAATAACACAATCCTTGTGACTAGATGGAGCTAGATATTACAGAAAGCCACAAAAAGTTTCTAGAACATGCCCAGCCATAGGAAGTGTTTTATTTTTTGAAATATAGCTTCTTGGATGTATTACACAGATCTGTTACTGAAAGCTTATTAAAGACAGACCTGGGAGTAATTTTAAAGATCTTGTAAGACCTGCTGATATTGCTTGGTTAATCTGGAAAATTTTATTTTATTTTTAGGGTCAATAAGCAGAAATAAAGAAGAAACAGCACCCATTCACCCAATATTCAATATTTCTTTCAAAAGACATCACTATATACCCACTCTCTTCTAAACAGAGCACCAGGCACTAGATATTTTCCCAATAATGGTTTGCATGTATTTTTTGTTTTAAATTCTCCTTTATATGTTTCTCAATAAGATGCTAAGTTGGAGCACATAGAATGTTATTCATGCATTCAATTTTTCTAAGATATAGTAATATATTTTCTTTTTTGTCTTTGCAAATTGGTCCAAGACAAAACAAAATACATCACAGTGACTGAAGCAAAAACAGACATGTATACACATAAATTCTATGTCTGATTCCATATTTGTCCTGGCTTGTTCCTTCAGTTGGTATTTACATCTTCTTTGAAGGGAATAATGTTTCAGCCACTGCAGATAATTCACCAAGTAAATAACCTAATTTGAAGTTTACTGATTCAGTTGGAGAGGAATACTGGGTGGGGCCAAGGATGGCCAAAGGCAAATTATAAATTAATAGAAGATTGCACTGCATTCTGCTTTGCAGTTTTCCATCTGAACCTTAAGAATTCTTATGTCACGCTCCAGATGCCCTGAACTCCTGACTGTTCTCAAACACTGACTTGTGGCATTGACTTTCCCTGGCTTAGAACAGAATGTGAACAAAGGAAAAGCCTTTTTAAAAGGGATATAATCAAAAGAACCAAGAACATTCTTCTGAATGAAAGGTGTCTTTTTTCAGCTACTCATTAATAAAAAAAGATTCAAAGGTTTGTTTTTAATAACAGCCTTGGGAGGAGAAGCTCAATGACTTTGTTAAAGATTTCCCTTTGGCTTAAAATCTTGCAGGAAAATAAAATGAGGATGATTGTCTACAAATACAGCAGCTACAAGGCCTAATTAAGACCCTGTCTAGATTGACAAAGTAATCAAACAATAAAACAAATGGCTTTAGAGCAGTTGATTCCATTATTTTAGTTTTAAAAATTATTAAAGCCAGATTAGGAATTGAGCAGTTTTTCAGTTGTTATTACTTCAGGACTGTAATTATTGACTGTTTAACTAGACTGTAAGTTGTTTGAGAGTATAGACTCTGCATTTATCTGTTATTAGCTTTGGACATAGCAAATTTCTAAGAGGGACATTAGTAAAAAGGTTAAGTAACTTTTATTAAATGTCTAGTATATGATAGGCATCATGCTTGATAGAGGTTTTCCAATCATGATCCTCTTTATTCTTTTCAGCATCCCTGGAACAATGATCTTATTATATTCATTGTTACTGATAAGACATCCATACCTCCAACACTAGCTTAATGGCTAATACGTAGTGATCATTTGATTCTTGTTGAGGAATGAGAGTGTATCTGTCAAGTTTTTTTTTTTCTTTCAAGTATTAGAAACTAACTCTTGCTAATTTAGTCATAAAATGAGTAGATTAAAGGATATCATGTAGCACATAGAATCTTCTTCAGAACAGGGTAGAAAGCCATGTTTGAAATTCTCACAGTGAGGAACAACATCCAAAATCATGCCCAAATGTGGTCCTGTGAAGATGCACTGCCACCCTTGCTAGGCACACATAAATTCTTGTGCTTCTGATGCCAACAATGCAGGGCATTGAATTTGTGGCTGGAATTGCTACTATGGGAGATTGGATGGAGCTACTGCCACCACTGCCACGTTGCCAAGATAGATTAGGCCTTGCTTTTTATGTCATCAGCTCTGAAGTCAGTCTCATATGATGTGTTGATTGAAGGAGTCTACAGATAGGTGTCCAGACCAGGGAACTGTTGAGAGTAAAAGTGTCATTAAGAATTATTCCAGGAAAACAAGTCTAAACTAGGACATACGGTCACCCTCTGCTAATTCTGTTCCCTAGCTGCAAAGAGATCATGGAAAGCACATTTTCTGCTTCTGTGATAGAATGTGGTCTTGGCTTCTCATTAGTACTTGCAGTATATGGAATTACCCAAACATCAGAAGAGGTTATAAGGCTGGGTGTTCCAAAGAGAAGGACAAATGTGCACTACTGAATGAAGAATTGAATTTCAAATAACCTGTCTAAAGTAAAACAATTAATGAGGTCTGCCTAAGTCTAAAGCACTTTTCCTTTCATAATACCATGCTTTGCATAGTGTACTACGGTAATTTTCAACTAAGGATATACATCAGAGCTGTTTACAACAGTGTTGTAAACATACAGGTTGTGGGGCCCCACTCTAACCTACTGAACCCAAATCTCTGGGAATGGTGCTCTGGCCAGGATCTGTAATTCTTAACATCATTCAGAGAAAAAAAAAATTAATTTGAAAGGTGATCCTTGTGGAAATAAGGCCACGTGTACCTTTTGGATGCTATTAGTTTCCCAAACTGTTCCATTGTTTGAGATAGATTTGATTTAATGTGTTCCATAGAATTTATGGAAGCTAGAAGGAAACCTGTTTAATGTAGTAGTAGGCAATAGAATAAAATTATAATTTTAAAAATTGGTCGCCCTTAACTTCCTTTATTATTATCATTAACTGGCATTTCCAGGAATCACTCAGGTACTTAGAAATGTCCGTGGTACTATACATATGAAGGTTGAGAAACAAAGAATTCCAGATAACATATCCTTTTCTCTCTTGCTGATAACAGTGAATGCTCAAGATAATGAAGACCATGTCCCGCTCCATTTCTGTTCTCGATTTGGACACCATGATATAGTTAAGTATCTGCTGCAAAGTGATTTGGAAGTTCAACCTCATGCTGTTAATATCTATGGAGATACTCCCTTGCACCTGTGAGTATTATATAGTGTTCCATAGGTCCTCCAGGTATACTGCATGTACTTGCTTACAATATTAACAAGATATTTTCTTCAAATCTAGGGCATGCTACAATGGCAAATTTGAAGTTGCCAAGGAAATCATCCAAATATCAGGAACAGAAAGTCTGACTAAGGAAAACATCTTCAGTGAAACAGCTTTTCATAGGTAAAAGAATATTTAAGTGCAATAACCACTAAACTTAGCCGACACACTAAAGCACCTGAAGTTGTGTGCATAAAGCAAGAACAAATAGTGGCAGATGTTGCAATCAGAGAGCAATAGCAGAGGTAGGGCAGAGGACAAAGAGCCCGAGCTAGATGCATGGAAGAAAAGGTGGAGGCAGATGCTACAGTCAGTACAACAGATGGGGCCGAAGCCAGATGCTGTGTTCCTGGCAGCAGACACAAAGACAGGGACTGATGTTGCCAAGGCAACAGGCATATCAACATCTGTAAGCATATTGCTTCTATTCCTCTTCACTCCATGGAAAGCTGCCAAAAAGGGATGCTCCCATAATCCTCCTCCAACAAGAATCTCATTACCAGAATTCATCAGCATTAAATGTGACACTTTTTTCCTTTCCACTTAAACCTTACGTGAAAATGTGTCTACCTATCTAAAACATCCATCTGTCAGCCTGTAAAAGCCTAGTCAGGGTGGCCACTCAAATACCTAAGAAAGCATTAGCTCTTCTCTAGGAATTCATGAGAGCCCTTTACGGTGTGCTCTAGAAAAGCACACTGAAGGAACAGCTGGCATTAGAAAAGTTGCAACCAAAAATAAAAGGAGAGAAAAAGAAAAGAAAGAAGAGGTTGCTAATAAATCAGAGCGATAGTTCCCTAAAATGCCCAAAAGGAAGGTGGATGTTTTATAAAATCTAAGGCCTTCATTTTTAATGAGTAACTGTTTTGCTATAACAGTAAAAGCATAGTTTGTAGTAATTTGTATTTAGTAGGTCTTGAAGATTAGTTTGTTTGCCTACATATTACATATTTTTTATTAGTTTGTAACCTCTAAAAATGTATTTGAGACTAATTTGTTATTCACATAAAGTTTTTGTATTTCATTGATTAATAATAAAAATGAGGAGACTCTCTTTTTTTCTCACCAAACTATAATTAAGCTTGTGCTTCTGCATCAGGCATCAACCTGTCAAATTTCACATACATTTCTAGATTTTTCTTGTCAGCCAAAGACTTGGTCAAAAAAACGGTGAAGTAAAACCACCGTTTATGGAATAGTGACCATATGCCAGATGATTTGCATCCATTATCTCGTCTAATCCTCACGACGTTTTATGAAGTTGGATTTATTATCTCTCTTTTACAGAAGAGAAAATTGAGGATCAGAAAAGCTAAGTAACTTGCCAAAGTTTCTTATGATAGAAAATAATGTTGCAAATGCCTACCTAATTCTAAATCCTGTGCTTTTTACATTTCTTCATGTTCTAGTACCAAAATATTTTGTCTGTTTTCTACACACTCAGTAACAGAACAGATGCAAGAACTCCTTAGATCATACCTTCAGTCAAACGGTTCAGTGGAATCTGTCCCTGCAGGGGACAGTTGGCAGAACTGATATGTACTGGTTGCTGGTATTCTCTTTCCCATTAGGTCATGCCTGTTACAGCTGACACCTCAGGCTAGTTTTCAGATCATTTTGCTACTTCATGCACTAAAATTGAAACCAACTGTAATCAGAGGGTGACTGTCACCTCCAAAAGATTGTCTATATGAGAAGATTTGTGAAGTGAGTTGAAAGTAGATACCCAATTGTTTTATTTTGTGTAAGCCTGTGGCTACTCAGAGTTAACAGATTAATGTTTTTGTTGTATTCATTCTAAGAAAATATTTATAAAAGAATCTCCTTTTACATGAGGAATTCACTCTGAATACAAATTTTTCTATGTACAATCATAGTATTTTGCACAGAGTAAGCATTCAGCACATTTCTGTTGTGGTTTTCATATGTATACACACACACATATATATAAATATATGTGTGTATATAGATGTACACATATACACATATATGTGCATGTATATATGTGCATGTATGTATGTATATATATACACTCATATGTATACATATATATGTACATATATTCAGAACTCATTTTCTGTAAGTAGTTTCTTTGAAAAACAGCAATGAATCAATATTAAATGTGTACTGTTATGGGTCGTATTTATAATGCAAATAGTTAATGGCATGATATATTGCACTGAGATGGTAGTTTTTTTATTCACTTAATAAATCAAGAAAGAGTTATTAAAGACCTACCTTGTGTTGCTGCTACTAGGAACATTAAGATGACAGGATTCTTTCCGTCCTTGAAATAGCCCTATTGTAAGGTATCAAGGTAAACAGAGGTGTATCCAGTACCATATCACAGTGTGATAAGCACTGTAAGATTGAAATTACAAAGAAGCAGAGGGGTCAGCAATGAATTCTGCCTTTGGTTCATTAGAATACCTCATATTCAGTTTAATCGGATGAAGAATGAATGGTATCATGAAAGAAAAATGACTTAGGCAGTGCCATCCCTGGAGGAGGAAATGCTAAGACCCAGTGAACACCCTCTTTTTTCTAGAACCAAGTCCCTATGCCCTTCCTTTAGCCATTATTTAGTTGGGGCTTTGCCCAATGCTAGTTCCTTCCAGTCACTTATTACATACCTCATATCTCTTCATGATTTGAATATGGAGTATTGTTAGTTAACAAGTGATAGCAAAAGCAGAGGTATGAGGGAAACTACAGGAAAAGAACATTTATGAGAGAATTACTAATCAAAAAGTTAAATCCAGTAGTCATTACTAGGCATGTTAATTTCATACAAAATCTTTTTCTCAATGCATCTTAGCTTTCCCAATAAACAGTAGAAATCAGAATTTCAGCTAAGTATTTCAACAAATCTATTTGCAAAATTTATCTAAAAAAATCTTATTTCCTTGCATCTTGAAATTTATTAATTTTTCCACAAATACTTTCTCACAACTGGAAAGAGCTGATAATGAAATGTCCTCTACAATTTGTAATGTGATTCTATAAACATTAATTCATTTGAAATTTCAGCATCGGTTTGGCAACTTGAGAAAGTATTGTCTATCATTGTTTTATAGATGGTAAAACTAAAACTCACAGAGGTCAAAGAACTTGTTCAGGACCTCTGGTTTGTGTGTGGCAGAATTCTGGATTTTGAGTCCACAACTAATGCTCCTTCAGTAAAATGAAAGCTTTGAGATCTTACTCTCTGGTCAAGGAAGTGTTTGAAGAGACAGTAGATGCTTTTACTGCGAATAATTTCAGATTGTGGCCTGGATTTGACTAAAACTCTCAGAACCCTCCTGAATTTCTAATTCGATTGTCCTGAAGAATAATTTCTAGGTCCTGTAGCTAAAAATGCATGGATCTCTTATATCTTATGTCCTTTTATGAAAAATAACTAATATCCCTGAAAACATTTGATAAAAAACACTGGAAATTTTATACAGCTCTTTTCTTAAAGATCCAGATGTGAGAATCTTTAGAATTTTTCTCACCATATATCCATGTTTTTATTTAGCCTTTGTAGATGGTGCTTGTTTATTTTTCATCACCTCCTCCCTTTTCTGTTTCTTTGGCTCTCTTATATACATGCGTGCATCTAGAATGCCTGACTTAATCAGGGCTGCATTTTTCTGTTAGGACTGCCATAAAGAAATACCACAGACTAGGTGGCTTAAGCAACAGAAATTTATCATCTCATAGTTCTGGAGGATAGAAGTCCAAGATCAAGATGTCAACAGGTTTGGCTTCTCCTGAGGCCTCTTCCCTTGGCTTGCAGATGGCTGCCTTCTTGCTGTGTCTTCACATGGCTGCTTCTCTGTCTGTGTCACCTATGTCTTCATCCCAGATTCTTCTTATAAGGATGTCAGTCATATTGAATTGGGGCCCACCCTAATGACCCCATTTTAACTTAAGTACCTCTTTAAAGACACAATCCCTAAATACAGTCTCATTGTCAGGTTATGGGGGTTATACCTTCAACATATGATTTTTTGAGGTGTAGGGGAGAGGGCACAATTTAGTCCATAACAAGGGCCTTCTATATTTCTTGTTTTATGTTTTTTCAGTGCTTGTACCTATGGCAAGAGAATTGACCTAGTCAAATTTCTTCTTGATCAGAATGTCATAAACATCAACCACCAAGGAAGGGATGGGCACACTGGTAAGACTGTGATGAAAACATCACTAGTTCTAGATGCTTATTAATGATTAAGAATGACAGTATGCAAAGAGATGTGGGGGCATTGGGAGTGCTCAACTCCAGTAGGAAAGGGTATTTTATCAACTGGCATCATTTATAATTGATAATGACTGATAATAATGAAAAGCAGACTGACTTGGTCAATTTTATTATTGTGTTAAATTATTTGCAGTCAATGCATCCTCTTATGACCTGCACTAGGGACAGACTGATCACACTGCTCTGCCCTTGATTTGGTGATCAAAAAAAAAAAAAAAAAAAAAACCTGTGTCAGGTCTTTGTTCTTTTACTTGTGGAAAGATGCTAACACTTGTTCTTGGTAATTACGGTGGATGTAGAAATACTATATTGTACTGAGGAAAAGACAGTCTCTATAGAAGACTGAGTACAATAGAATACCTGTTTTGCTTGAAGTAATGTCTCTTTTGGTCAATAATAAAATGAGTTCTTTATCAAAGAAATCAATCCTTACTTCATACCTTTGGAAATAATGCTATTATGTGGTGATAACTGTCTTTTGAAAATTTGGGGTGCAGTTTTTCCTTTTTCTCCTTTTGTTCTTTCAATTCTTTTCTGTTACAGGATTACACTCTGCTTGCTACCACGGTCACATTCGCCTGGTTCAGTTCTTACTGGATAATGGAGCTGATATGAATCTAGTGGCTTGTGATCCCAGCAGGTCTAGTGGTGAAAAAGATGAGCAGACATGTTTGATGTGGGCTTATGAAAAGGTATATTTTAATCATCGTATCTCTATAGTGATACATTGAACTGTGTGCATAGATTATGTCAGTGCATCAATAATTACTTTGCTTACATGACTTGAACACTCTCATTTCTTCTGTAGATTTTACTTGAGTTTCTGGGCCCTTGGATCAAAGAGTCCAATACACTGTAATCAGAGAAGGCAACTCCTAGGCTGCAGATGAGCCAAAGGCATTCTCAGTATTGGCACTTTGAAAGAGAATAGTCACATTTCTAAGTACCAGAGAAACAAAATTGTGATGGCTAATGATAGTAGAGTGGGCTCAGAGCTAATCTTTATCTCTTATATGGGGGAATTTTGATGTGGTTTCAAATTTATAAGAAAGAAGTGAGTACAATGGGGGAAAAAAGAAATATATGTCAGATCTAACCCTGCTGACAATGCCTGTGCTAGAAAAATGTGAGGGAGACGAGTGTAAACTTATTTGAATATAAACTTATTTGCTTAAGTATAAACTTATCTGAGCTCAAAGTGGTGAAAACTTGAGATCTGGTATGAGAACAACTGGATTTAAATCAAGCCATATTATTTGACCTTGTGCAAATTATTTAATATTTCTGAGCTCCATTTTCTTCATCTGAAAAATAAGGATTATAACTTCTACTTCATAAGATTGTAAGGATTAAATGAGATAATATACGCAAATTGCTTAGAACAGTGGCTGACACAAAATAAATACTAAGTAATTGCTATTTTAGTGTGATAGCAATGTACTAGTAGTAACTCAGAAATAAAGATGATTGATAACAAATTCATCATTTCAAAGGAGAAGTAACCAAAGACATTCAAATGGTGAAAAGCATCTTTGTAATTGTTATTGAGATATATTTGCCTCATAAGCGAGCTCTCCATATACACATACACTCCTAAGGAGTTTAGATTTTTATGAAAGAATACATATTCTTTTATGAAAGAGTATATATTGTCTTTGAAATTACAGGTTATAATTGAATACTTTTAAAAATATACCAGATTTTAAAGTCACATTTTAATTGTTATTTTAACTTTTGATGACTGCATTGTCTTTTATGATATTAAAATATGTAAAGAAACATAGTTATCTTTTTAAATACTAGAATCCTAAAAGATTGTACTGAAAATAGCAATTATTAAGCTATAAGATTTCCTAGCCTACCAAGTTGATTTAAAAGGTTTTCTGACTAAAGTGGGATATGGGCCAGGCACGGTGGCTCACGCCTGTAATCCCAGTGCTTTGGGAAGCCAAGGTGGGCAGATCACGAGGTCAGGAGTTCGAGACCAGCCTGGCCAACATAGTGAAACCCCGTCTCTACTAAAAATACAAAACTTAGCTGGGTGCAATGGTGGATGCTTGCAATCTCAGCTACTCTGGAGGCTGAGGCAGGAGAATCATTTGAACGCTGGAGGCAGAGGTTGCAGTGAGCTGAGATCACGCCATTGTACTTCAGCCTGGCAAGAGGGCGAGACTCCGTCTCAAAAATAAATAAATAAATAAATAAATAAATAAATAAATAAATAAATAAAATGAGATATGAAAGTCCATCAATGAAAGAAGAAATATAGTCTGATGGATGAAAATGAGGGGCTGTTGTAAGCATGCAGTAAGTGTATAGACAAGGAGAAGGAAAAATGTACAGGTCTGAAGACTGCTAGTAGAAAAACAATAGGGGAGTTACTTTAATAAAGACAAGTGAGCAGACATAGAATATTAAGTAATGAGTTAGATATAAGCCTGCTGTGTTTTGGTGGGCTTAGTTTGCTTTTTATTTGAATATTGTATAAATGCAAACACATATACCTTTGCACATATTGTAACTGTATAGCTCAATGAATTTCACAGATTGAACTCACCCAGCACCCAAATGAAGAAACTGAACATAACAAGTCCCCTAAAAGCCCCATTGACATTCTCTTCCAATCACTCCCCTAAGGAGGTTACCATGCCTTCTTGTGGCATAGTTGTTTTGCCACTTTCTGCACTTTATATAAATGAAATGCTATGGTATGTACTTCTTTGTGTCTGGCTTTTTTCAGCCAACAGTATGTGTGATTCATTCACATTGTTGCAGGCAGTTATAGATTGTTCATTCTTATTATTGTATAGTATAATGTTTTGTGACTATATCACAATTTTTTAAATTTGTTCTACTGTTCATGAGCATTTGGATAATTTTCAATTTGGTGCAATTAAGAGTACTGTGTCATGAACATTCATATACATAGATATATGTCTTTCATTGAACATATGGTTGCATTTCTATTAGATAAAAAGGTGTTGTACTTTGTATTAAAAAATATAGGTAGCTCTATATCTAAATATCAATTGGAAAATCTTAAATGTTCTGAAATCTCAGGAGGCCTTACTAAATTCTATCTCCTCAACACACTGCATTTATTCAAGTGATTCTCAGACAGTGTCTCTCAAGAAATGTGAGCTTCAGTGTAAGACTGTTTACAAAGCATTAGTCTTCCGGAAGGCAGCTCAGAAATTGCTGCTGCAGCTATCTCTTCACAGGGGTTGGCTTTGTTTGTTTTTAGTTGATTGAGAGTGATAGTCGAAAACTGGCTTTACTTTTATTTTTCGTGGAATTCCACACTTTTATGAAACAATGAATCATTGTGTAAGCTTCTAAGATTTCCTATGAAATGTCAACAAAGATCCTTTAGCTTAGAGGACTTGCCCACTGGCCTCTGCAACATATGCTGTATTTGTCACCGTATTTGTTCAAACTAATGTGCCAGGCATCAGTGTTGCATTCCATTATTACTATGAATTTTAACAAATTGAATGTTCTTGCTCAGAAGACAGATGGATGTTTTGCATATGTTCTAGGGCAAAGCAAGTCAAATGACAAAATGAAATTGTTGCTATTTTTCTCTTCCTAAAAAAATGTTGCATTGTTTTCATGCGTTCAGGGAGAATTGAAGTGGCCTTGTTAATATTGTCAGCAGTGCACCTGTCCCTGTATCCTTTGAAACAAAAAGTGCTTCCCTGTCTCCTTGGAGAGGGAATTACTGTATTAATTGATATGGCATACTAAGGAGTTCCCTGAGCAATTTCGAGGTAAAGTTGAGGAAGGACTAAAACTTTATTTGATGTAAGAATGGCCCCATTGTGGTTTCCCATGTACCCTATCATGTCTCAGGAGAGATAAACAAGAAGGGAGCTTCACAATCAAGGGTGTCTATTTGAATAGGTGTACTTTTGGATACATTCAATTTAAATAGTCCATCCTAGTCTAATCTCTTAACAGAAAACTGTGGAGTCTTTCTCAGCAGCACCCGTCTCTGTCTGAATGGCTCTAAGTCAAAGTTTTCACCTGACCCAAGCTAAATTTTAGCTGTCCTTCTTTCTACTATTCAGATATGGCACATTGAAGTGTGATTTGGAGTTCTGGAAGAGTTATATATACTCTTTTGGAATATTTTCAGAAAAGGGCTTACTCACTATGGTTCCCTGTGGAATCAGATATAAAGAATGCTTTCTGTTCGCATAGCTCTTCTAACCTAAATATATCAAAATCAATCTTGAAAATAATTTTCCTGGTGACCTTCATCCTACACAGAAGCCTACTGTTTAAGTTTCAATATTTATCTGCCAGACTGCTTAGAGCTCCAATTTTACAGTATTTAGAGTGTTTCCCCTCCCCATCTCCCCCCTTCTTCATTTCTACTATTCCATCTGAAAGTGTAGTGATCGCTGTCTCACTCACTTGGATTTGTTCTGCCCTTTCCCTGTGGTACAAAGGACCTGTATGAATCAATTTAAATTGGTCAGAAGAAATAGCCAGCAGCCTGCTTATGTTCAAATCCTCTGCCCTAATCACTAGTATGGAAAACCCATTGAAAAGACCTACACATAATCTTACATCCATTGCATTAAAGATGAAACTGCCGAATTGAAAAGATCTCAGCCAATTAGAATTGAACACATAGCTCAATAGTGTGTTTGGCAGTTAGATTTGAAAAGGCTGCCTTTGACAAAGAAAAGCACTCCTTTATATCAGGCTGTTTAGGCTCAGAAAATAACCCAAACTAGAAACATAACTAAAAACTTCTTATTCACTTCAGTGCTGACACCAGTTAAAGTAATACACAGAGGCTCCTATCACAATATCTAATTACCCAGAATACAATATTTGTATACGGCAAAGGCGCCTAATTCACAGTGACAAGAAGCTGGAGGTGGAGAATTAGTGAATAAGTGAGCAAAAACAATAAAAATCAAGGCTCCTCTACCATGATATATACTTTGTTCATTCCTTTTGACAAGTATAGTATTGTGTGAATTATTTGTAGTAAATGTCCTATAGTGTGTTCTCTTAAAGTAATGAAATCTTACAGTCATGAGTTTCTACAGTTTTTAGACAGTAAAAAAATAACTGAGAGATGAGGGTGGGAGAGGAGTACAAGTAAGAAGAGAGAGATACATTACATTATTTGATAAATTTTCACCAGTGGATTATGAACTCCCAGGCTTTTTCTATATTGAATTCCTGTCTATTTCAAGTTTAGTTACTTAGTTTAGTGATACTAGTTCAGTGTGCAAGAGTGAATTGGGGTAAGGAATCTATGTGTGAATTTTTGTTTTTGTATACTGGTTATCTTCTTACATGTTTAGCTGCTCTCTTTTAAAAAATGAGTAAAATAATCTCAACTCTCATTAGAATGGAAAGAACCTTCATCATTGCGGGGAGATAACTCACAAAAATGTTTTTTGAAGTATAATAATGTAAGAATTCACATACTTAAAATGGATAGTAAAAGAACTTACGTTCATTGAGTATCTTTTACATATGCATGTATATGTATATATAATTTAATCAAAGTAACCCTTTAAATTGTTATTATCTTTATTTTACAGATAAAGAGATTAAGACTTAGGGCTGTTGAGTCACACTTGCCCAACCCATGCAGTTGTTGAGTAGAGCGTCAACACCAAATAGGGGGTCTGTCTTATTGTAGAATTCAAGCTCTTACCAACACACTGTAAAATTAGATCTAAGCCAAAACTCCATCCTTATTATTTAATGACCTTGGGCAAGTTCTTTAACCTCTTTCAGCATTTACCCTCAAATTCAAAATGAGGATATTAATAACCACTTTACAGAATTCTGATGTGGTTTAAGGATAAGATTTAAGTGCTTGGCACGTAACAGAGTCTCAATAAGAATGGCAGTAGATATTATTGGTAAATGCAGAGCAGAGATTCAATCGAATCCACCTAACTCCCAAATTTCATGGTCTTTCCTAATTTATAACATGCTTTAGCATACAGTTAGAAATTATGATATATTAGAATAGGCATCCACTATAAACCCTCTAATGAAGGGCTTATATTCTTGCCAAATGCCTCTGGACAATCCCTGCATATATAAAAGTGTGTGTTTTGTTATATTGGTATTTCTTATTTATGGCTCAAGTTATACCATTAATTTTAAGCCTCAGAACTGAAGCAAAATAAAGCAGATTTTGAAAATAACTAATCAAAATATTATGAAAGTAATCCAAAGACATTATTCTAATGTGCATAGTTGCATGCAAATATATAAAACAATATTTTAAAACTATAGCACAAACTTGCAAGCCTCTTTCCTACAGCAGGGTTTTTCTCTACAGTCAAGGAGGAGTGTCAGAGAATTTGTGATCATATTTTCAAACTACCACACCAACTGACTGCTTGATTTCTTTGCTCGGATATCTGAGGACCCTGCAAAACTCAACAAGTTCAAAATTGAACTTAACATTTTTTTTGTCCTCATGATTCTGTTTCTTCTACTATGTATCCTTTATTCAATCAGTCACTTAATGGTATTACCATCCACTTTGTCACTTAGGTCAGAAATCTTGAATGATGCTTGATTACCTTTTCCTCCTTAACTTCTCCTCCCAGCACACATCCTATCCATTCAATCAAAAAGTCTTCTTTATTTTGTTTAATAAGTAAATTTTTAATCCATCCTTTTTTCTATTTTTTACTATCACTATTTTAGTTCAGATCGCCATAATACTTTTTCTAATCCATTTTAATAACCTCCTAACTGCCCTTTTTTGTCCTCAGCATTTTAAAATTTTCCAACTGTAGACAGAGATATATTCAAGGTGCAAATAAGGCCATATTATTCCCCAGTCTAAAACCTTTCTCTGATATACTGTCACCCATAAGAAAAAGTCTCAGCTTGATATCATAACATACAGAGACTTTATCGTCTTGTGTACTTCTTGCCTCTTGAACCTCATATCCTCTTACTCCTGTTACATGGGCAACCCCAGATGCCACAACCATCATCATACTCACTAGATCACCAACATTCACTCAGTGTTCACTCTCTGTCATGCATGTTCTAAATACTTCACATATATTAACTTATGAAATCCACATAATAACCCTGTGAGCCAGTGTCAATTCACTTAATAGGAATAGTATAGAACTGCTCATCATCTCTACACATATCATGTTATTTCATGTTTCCAAGACTTTTCTCATGACAGTCCAATCTGCTTTTATATCCTCTCTGTCCTCCCCATGTCACCCCATTCTTTAAATTTATGATTGCCACTTGGTCTTCAAGACTTAGTTTATGGAAGTCTCCTAGTCTTATTGAAGATTTCTAGAAAGTCTTCCCTGACATTCCAGTCTAGCACACACATCCTTTCTTTGTATTTTATTTTGTTATATGCACATCTCTATCTCTGTGTTTACCACTTTATACTGAAACATTCTCTCCTCTTACCAAATTGTAAACTTCTTGAGAGCAAGCATTTGGGCCATTAATTCATTGTCTTCCAAAAATTTGAATTCAGTGGATGACTCCTAATAGATGTTCAATACATGCTTGTTGAAATCAATAAGAGAGACAGGAGGAAAATATTTTAGACATAACATTCTTTTCCGTGTTCTACTACATGGCATATGGTGAGCTGATATTCTAAGAAATACTAACTACCACTTTTCTATTGTCTCTGTAACTATTTCTGTAAATATCATAGGTTCCTTATTAACCGCACAATCCTAATATTCAAATAAATAGGCAAAATATTTTAAAGAATGTTCTAAAGCTCCTCTTTCCATGCATTGGAACTGCAAAATTTTATTCTGGCTGGAATGCTTTTCTCCTACTTTTTGCTTAATCAGTTTGTCCTCATCTTTCAAGTTGAGCTTGAAGACAGTCTCAACTCTCCTGACTCTTCCAGACTATTGTAAGAGTCACCATTATACACGTTCACATTTTGTACCTTTTATTCCTAGAGCCTGGCTAAATAAAATGAGTGAAATCATATTTATATGATGTTTTACACTAGATAGCATTGAATATGAGTAAATAATATTTCTACTTCATCCCTCTCTCTCATACCTAGTACCATTCATTCGTGCAACAAAAATTTATTGCCAACCTAACGTGTGACGGACACTGTGCTAGGAACTAAGTTTCTAGTGCTAGGAACAGTAAAACAGATAATATCTCCCTGATTTTAGGAAGTTTGCATTTCTAACTTGAAGACACAGGCAGCAAGCAAGAAAACAAATAGAAAATATGGGTTAACAATAAGAGCTATGAATAAAATAAAAAGGAAATGCAATAGTGAACACAAAATTCAAGGATACTATCTAAAATTGAGTAATCGTGGAAGGGGAAGGCCTCTCTGGGAAGATGTTATTGGAGCTGGCCCCTCATCGGTGCACAATGCATATTTGAAGAAGAAAAGAAAACAGAAAGGAAAGCAGAATGAGAAAAAGAGAAAAAGAAAGGATAGCTAAATAATTTAGTTTGGATGTAAAAATATATTGGCAAAAGCATTCTTCATGCCTGTGGATTCTTCTCTTAAGGTAAAGGACTAGTGACATCCTTACTGGGGCTGCTGATTAAGGTACAAGAATAATGGGTCAAAGGGGATGTGAGTTCCCTCTCTGTGATATAAAATTAGGACATCTTTCATATTTAAGTGATGAGAAGATGTAGCAAGTAAGAAATTTTTGTTGCCTCTGATCTAATAATACATGCTTGTTGAAATCAATAAGAGAGACAGGAGGAAAATATTTTAGACATAACATTCTTTTCCATGTTCTACTACATGGAACTAATAATGAACAGTGATCTAATAATGATCTAATAATGAACAGTGTATGGGACCAGGGTGGTCCGGAGGAAGATGATCCATTGAAGGGCAAATGTCCAAAGCCACCCTCTGATTCCACTTTTCAATGCTTCTGGAGAGCGAGTTTTTAACATAATGGGAAGGGGATATATTAAAATATTGAACAAAGCCTCATATTTATCATTGCTGTGAAAGTTTCATTATTTGGGCCAAGTATAAAACAAGGCCCAGGCTGCTCCTTTGATGACCTGGGCATGTGAGATATGAGGTCAATGAGAATTCCTTCTGTAACTGAGACTAAATCTCCATGTTCTCTACACAGCCATGAACCCAAAGGGCCTCTGGGTCACCAAATCATGGAGATCTTAGTACTGGTATCATTTACCACTAATCTCCAGATCTAGTTCTTAAAATATTCTCATAGCAAGAGGTTAGAATCAGCTTTCATTGTTTTTAAGTTAAAATTGTGGGGGACAGATAGACAACCTTATAGGGAGATAAATCGTACTTCCCTTCTTAAATAATTGTAAAGCATCTGTTGTATATATGACCATGATGTAGATATTAAACTGTCTTTGTAACAGTCTCTTGGATTGACTTATCATCTTAAACAAAACCTAGGTTTTAAAATAACTATTAAGAAAGTTGAAAGCAAAGAGGATTTAAGAAGGGGAGAAATCACACCAAATATAAGAAGTAAAGGAACACAAGCAGACAAATTAAAGGGAAAGGACTGAATTTGGAGAATACACACAGGACTGGACGAGTGAGGAGCAGGAAATGAAAGAGATTTCAAGCTGGGAGAGGAATCACATTTGCCAAAACCCTCAGGTGCTCCCGTGAATAATACCCTGAAAGCGCAGATCATCATTAGAGCTGCATTAGGCTAATAACATAGCAACCTTCTATTTTGGTAAAATGCTTGGGTGTAGATAGTAAATTCTTAGATATAGGAAAGCATTTTATTTAATTAGTGGAAGTTTGATTATCTCTGGAGGTATTCCATTAGTGTGCCTTGGTTATCTGGGTGTATCCATTATCGAGAGTTTGGCTTAACAAGTCCATTTAGTGAGCTCCATTAAGGTTTATTTTTCTGCTTAACTCCTTGTGGCCAAGCATCCAGGAGCTGGGCTTTAGGGGGTTTCGGGTTTCTTTGCATGTAGTTTAGTGGCTTGTCAGAGCAGTTCTAGTCATGGAAAATTTCCCATACGTGGGTGCCTTAGCCCACAGTTAGCAGGAGGTGGGAAATCAGGCGGAGATGCCTTCCAGAGCTGAGGGGGCCTCTTGGCATTTCCCTGGCAGCCTCATGCTTATCATCAGCCAGAGCCCAGGCACTCATTAGGCTCTTGATGAAAAGCATTCCAAAGAAAATGCCAGCAAATTGTGCCACTGTGCTGGCAGGAAATGAAAACTGCTCAGAGCAAGTGGAGCCAAGAGAGCTGTTGAAATGAAAGGTAACATCAAGGGTGTGATCACTAACTCACACAGGCACTCAGGATTCAGGATGCAACTTTCTGCTTCACTGGGGAAAGCATGAGGCCCTCTCGTCTGTCAGCTGATGTCAGTTCTATAGAGGGGCTGAGATAGACTGGAAGGTGGGCTCTGTGAATTAAGCTTTGTTGTGCTTGGGTAAATGCTAGGGGTTTGGGTTGTTTTATCCCCAAGAAGTCTCTCCTAGGAAAACAGAAATAAGAAAAGTTTTGTTTTGTGTTTTCCTGGGCCCAAACGCTTGAAGACCAAATTAAGTAAAAGGAAGATTCCAAAAACACTATAGGTCCTATTAATGTGGGATCAGAGAGTGTGAAGGGAGGAAAAACAAACAAACAAACAAACAAACAAACAAAAAACCTTAGAATCTGTGAATCTAGCAAGGAACAGATGAAGGGTATTATTATTATTATTATCGTTATTTTAGAGACAGGGTCTCACCCAGGTCTAGCCCAGGATAGAGTGCAATGGTGTGATCATAGCTTGCTACAATCTTGAACTCCTGGATTCAAGAGATTTTCCCACCTCGGTCTCCCCAGTAGCTGGCAGTACGGGCAGATGCTACCATGTCCCACTAATTCAAAAAAAAATTTTGTTTAGAGATAGGGGTCATGCTATGTTGCCCAGTCAACTCCTGGCCTCAAACAATCCCCTCACCTCAGCCTCACAAAACAACAGGGTGTGAGTCAAGGCAGTCGGCCAAATTTTAATTCCAAAGGAATTTTTGGTCTGTAGAACTACTTTTATCCTGAGGTTAAAATGGCCACCAAAGCAAGAAAAGGAAACGCTCAATAGCAGGCAGTACCAACACACAAGCAAGACACAGGCACACTGAAATCTTCATGAAACTGGATGTGGTAGGTAGAGTAATGCCGCCTCAAAGATGTTCAGTTCCTGTTCACTGGAACTGTAAGCAGGCTACCTCACATGGGGAAGAATCAAGGAGGTAGAGTAATGCCCCCCGCCAAAGATGTTCAGGTCCTGTTCGTTGGAACTGTAAGTAGGCTGCCTTACATAGGGAAGAATCAAGGTTGTTATTTAGCTGACTTTAAGAGATAGATTATCCTGGATTATCCTAGTGGGCTCATTGTAATATGGAAAAGGGGGGGCAGAAGCAGAGGTCAGAGTAATATGATATGAGGACTAAGCCAACCATTGCTGGCTTTGAAGCTATAGGAAGGAGGCTACAAGCCAAGGAATGTGGGTGGCCTCTGAAACTTGGAAAAGTCAAGGAAACCAATTATCTCCTAAGGACTCTAGAAAGAAATGCAGTCCTGCTGACACCTTGATTTCAGCTCAGAGAAAACCATGCTGAACTTTTGACCTCCTGAATTATGTTATAATAAATTTGTGTTGTTCAAATCACTATGTTTGTCATAACTGGCAATAGCAGCAATAGAAAATGAATAGACTGGTATTTAGAAGATTCTTCTGAAGTTCCAAAAGGAGTTTCCGAGTTCACCTACAATTCTTGGGGCAAAAGTAAAGTGAAAAGCAGTGACAAGACCCAAAAGGCACATTGATGTGTTAGAACTGTAAGGCATATTACATACATCATCTTAGGTAATTTTTACAACAATCTTACAAGGGTGGATTATCATTTCTAACCTGTAGATGAGGATCTTTTTAAAAAGAAAAACAAATCACATCCTTTAACTAATTAAAATGCTTCAGCGGCTCCCCATCTCGCCTACACTACACGAAAATCTGATTTCCTTCTCCTCACCTGTAAAGCGCTACATCAGTCATAGTCAAAGTGCAGATTGCTGATGAGCATCACCTGGGACCTTGTTAGAACCGCAACACTCAGCCCCTACTACAGACTTTTTCAATCATAATCTATTGGGACGGGGTTCAGGAATCAGTTTGAACTTGCACTCCAAGTGATTCTTATACACAGTAAAAAGTTTGGGAAGCACTAGTCCACGTGAAGTACACTTGCCTACCTCTCCAACCAAATCTGATGCCACTCTCATCCTTGCTTGTGAAGCCACACTGGCCTTCTTTCATTCTCTAAACATGGTATGTTTGCTCCCATCTTGAGACTACTACATTATCTATTCTCTCTGCCTATTAGGTGCTTCCCATAGAAATTTGTTTGTTGGCTAATGTCCTTAATGTCGTAAGGTTTCCCTGATTGTGAGCTTACTACGGTCCAAAGAAAAAATGCCAATGGGACTGCCCCCCACGTTATTTCATTATAACTTATGTCTTTGATTTGAGAAAATTGGAGATCCACCAGTCATGAATAGAAAGCTGGAGATGATAAGAAAATGGACACTAGTTTTTTAAACTACGTAGATTTAAGTTTTGCTACCAGTTTTAGCAATTGTAACCACAATGCATTTTTTTTCTCGAAGAATCTTAGCCTTGTTGCCTTTGGAAAAGCTTTTCGTGCTTGTAAACACCGTAATTTTTCCACCTCATAATCTTGAATGCACTGTTCATTTAAAGTTTTGGGGGAAGGGAAAATTTGAAAGGAAAGCAAATCTCAGCATATACTCTCTATATAAGCTAGGTATATGCTTAATTCATGTTAATTACAGATCCTTTGTGATGGATAAGTATTTATGCTTTTTTAATTCCTTATGTTTGCCAGTTTTACAATGAGCTCTGTTGTATTCCACAAATCCTATGGCAAGATCTTTAAGGCTGGCTGTTTTTCTCTTTGGTAAATTTGCTTCATAGATTATTTTTGTAGTGAACGCATTAAAACAGTATCGAAGTTTAATTTTATTGAAAAACATTGCATTACTCAGAGGATCATTTGACATTTTTTATCCTTCACAGTAATAAGCCCCTCGTGTAACTAGTAAACCCTAGAATGTTGGTGGTGTTATAATAGAAAAGTGTTTCTCATATAGGACTCCAGGATGGGCATTTCTGCCCACCCGGATGGCTTTCTTCAACCCTCAGAGCCTCGGAGCCTTCTGCATCTAGCCAGCAAATGGGAAGAGTAGAGAAGGCTCACCTGTTTCTTAAGGCACAGATTTGGAGGTTACTTCACTTTTGCTCATATTGCCTTCATGAAAATATGTCACAAAGCCACAGTTGGATGCAAGGTACATAGGAAAATGTCACTGGGTGGGCAGTAATTCCCAGTGACAAAATCACCCTGTGAAAGAGGAGTACAAATATTGGCAGGCAGCCAGCTGTCTCTGAAAACCTATGTAAATTATCCTAATACTGCAATTCTGAATCAAATGTACTGCTCAATCACAGCAAATCCATCTCTCTTTCCTGATTACTACATGTACTTTTTGCCCTTTCAATCATGCCCTTATTATATACTCCCATAGTACTTAGTATTGCGTTATTTAGAAATTCTCATTTTTCTGATTATTTGTTCAACTACCTTGTAAGCGTCTTAAGGGTAAGACCATAGTCACTTTGTTCACTGTGTCACCAGTACCTGTACCCAGTAGAGTGCCTGACATAGTGCTTCGCATATGGTAGTCTTAAGAAATTGTTTTGAACCGAAGAATGAATGAACTAAATTTCTGTTGCAATACATTATCTCTTATGATTTGTCCTATGTTGTAAGCTACCTCCAATAATTTTTGGATTTGAGAGTAGACTGAATAACTTAAACAAAATTTAGGACTCTTTGTTCGTTGTATCTTTTCATAAAGGGAATGATGCCATTGTCACACTCCTGAAGCATTATAAGAGACCGCAAGATGAATTGCTCTGTAATGAATATTCTCAGCCTGGAGGAGGTACCCTTTTCTTATTCAGTTTTCATTGTTGTATAATATTGTGCCTAAAGGTAAACCTGTGTTTCTGTTACTATCATTCTGGGGCTAGGGAGGAGGGAGTAGCCTATGTCAGATTAGATTTATTTTAAGTAACCTTATGTCTGGGAGAGGCTGAACGTAAAGAAGCCTCCATTTCAGCTATTTTCTAACTCACCAATCTGCAGCTCCTCCAAGTTTAACATTTCCCAGACTGGATGTTTATGAGGCTTGTGCACGACTAGGAAGGCCTGGATAAGCTGAGAGCAGTCGTTTTCCATTTCAGTAATCTATTACTGAATACTCATATCCAGACACAAATCTGCTAGTCTGTTACAACTTGGATTTTCTAAAAAATCTTTTTATGCACTTTCTAAATAAACACTTGCAGTACAATTTCAGTATCCAGAGAAAGATTTGGGCCTGAAGCTATAGTTTTACTTGGTTTCGTCACCTGCTTATTTTTATAATGTTGAACTTTTATGTAGAAAAAACTGATTGCTACTTTCAACTCTATTATATAATTTAATTTCTAGATGGCTCCTATGTGTCTGTTCCATCCCCCTTGGGGAAGATTAAAAGCATGACCAAAGGTACTAATAATCTGGGACAAGTGTTGTATTTCATTACTAAGGATAACAACTGTTGCTTCAAATATAATTTTCAATTTTGTCTTACATATTACAAATGATGACTATTTTACAAGCACAACAAATATTATCGACAGACCATTCTTTTCATAATTAACCTTACCCTTTATCTCCTTTCATTGCATGAAGATATAATAACAGTGAAAATTTCACATGACTATTAAAGAAAATCAAATTCTCACAGGACTGTTTAGATGTTTCTGTTTTTTATAAAATGAATTATAAATATTAATATTTCTTTAAGAAGAATTGGGACTAGAAAACATGTATGAAAATATATATTATTTTCAAAATATCCCCAATAAGTAGTATTTTGGGACCTTTTTTAAATGTATACTTCACACAGAAATGAATAACATTGGACCAGAAAAGTAAAAACTTTGATTCAAATGTAAATATATATTTAACTATTTGGAATTTAAAGTCTTTTAACAGTGTTTTTTTTTAGTGTTTCCTTAGAATAATTCATAGGCTTATTTCCTGTCATTTAATTGGCATCCCTTTGAGGTTCGTTTATGGATATTTGGCTAAGCCTAGTGGAATAGACTGAAGAGAGTTACCAGATCAGAACCTTTATCATAATGTGATATGGACTGGACTCCAGGGTTGCCATGTCATGCAGGCAAGCTGGTTGGTGATCAGATCAGGAATAAACCCTTAGCGCTGGTAACCAGGAGTGAGTAATCAAGACGTAAAACTAACATGATTTTAATGCAGCGGGGCAGGGATCATTTGGGTTAAGGTTTTAGCATCTTCAAGTAGTCAATTACAGTTGGAAAATTTAAAATTAAATGTTTTTAGGAAATTATGTTTTTAGTTAAACATATATATGCATGTGTATACACATCCACATGTGAGCTTTTCACCTTAAAAAATAAAATGACAATTTCTGTTTGCAGAGAAGGCAGATATTCTCCTCCTGAGAGCAGGATTGCCTTCACATTTCCATCTTCAGCTCTCAGAAATTGAGTTCCATGAGATTATCGGCTCAGGTAACTTAAAAAAAAAATAAAGGTCTGGTTTAGTTGAATGAGCTCAAGTTAATGTGTGTTTATTTATTTATTTTAAAAAATTGTAGGTTCTTTTGGGAAAGTATATAAAGGACGATGCAGAAATAAAATAGTGGCTATAAAACGGTAAGCAAGCAAATGAAAAAAATTAGCATCCAGGTGGAATTGTGACCTTTGAGAAGCATATGCATGGCAAGCCCCTTGTTTGGATCCATCTGTTTACTGAGAATTTTCTGTTGCTGCCATTTCCAGTTATCGAGCCAATACCTACTGCTCCAAGTCAGATGTGGATATGTTTTGCCGAGAGGTGTCCATTCTCTGCCAGCTCAATCATCCCTGTGTAATTCAGTTTGTGGGCGCTTGCTTGAATGATCCCAGCCAGTTTGCCATTGTCACTCAATACATATCAGGGGGTTCTCTGTTCTCCCTCCTTCATGAGCAGAAAAGGTATGGGTCTTTTGTTCTGATTTATCCTTGGACATACCATTAGAATTTTGGAATTACTCTTGCAATACTTCAGAGGCTTTTTCATTGGATGAGCCTTTACCTTTTGAAATCTGAGTGCTGCTAGCAAGTGTGGCATTTTTAATATTGCTAATAATTGTCTTTCAATGAATAGAAATACTCTGTGCTTTCTTAACAGAAATTCAGTTGAAGATAACAAATTTAAGGAATTTAAATTGGAAACTGGAGCTTAAAATAATTAGGCTAAATTTGAAATACTGATAAAGAAGATATATGTAAGCTCAGAATAAAATAAAGTTTAAAAAAAGTGTTCTTGCACAAATCCAATATGAATTCACTTCCTGAGTTTATGCATATAGTAATTAGAATGTAGTTTCATTCAGTGATTAAAATGGATTTCATTTTACAATATTACAAAGAAATTAAGTATAGTATTATAAATAAATTATAAAACCAAGTATAATATCTTAAACAAGGGATACCGTGTATCTTAACTGATTCATAATTAAGCATTTTCTGAGGTAGGAAAGCTATTTTTTCAGATTTGTTGAATTTCTAGCTTAACCCTCAAGAAAGAAAAAATGGTTAAGATTATACAAAATAACAACTCTCACACATCATTTACTTTTTTGGTATTCGTTTTGACCATTTCGTCTCTATTAAATCTATTTTTAAATTGTAGGATTCTTGATTTGCAGTCTAAATTAATTATTGCAGTAGATGTTGCCAAAGGCATGGAGTACCTTCACAACCTGACACAGCCAATTATACATCGTGACTTGAACAGGTATTTTTATCCTAAATAATGAACTCAGAAGGTATAACTTAACTGTGAGTTTAAGACAGATTTCAGTGAAGATACATTTTAGACTTATTGCAGATCAGGGTGCTCTGTGGGTAAGAGGACAGGCTACCATAAGCTTAGGCAATAGAAAGTTTTGTCATTGTCTTTTAAGGAGTAGAAAGCTATATAACTGCTTCTCAGGGATCTTTTAAATCTATGAAGAATGTTCACAAATATAGTACTATCTGTAAGATGCATCAGCTAACTAGTTCCCAGGTCAGTAAGGTCAGATCAAGCAGTGAGCTAAATGGCTATTAAAAAATGATATGTCTCCTATAAAGGGAAGTGTTGGAGTAGCTCCTGATATAAAATTATCTGAAACGTACTTTGTGCTACCATTTTTGTATGTTTATATTAGTAAATTCAGCTTAACCACGACAGCTTATTTACCTAGTTATCAGGTAAAGAGGATTCCGTGTGAAACAAATATGAAATCAGACTGTTCAGTGGTGGAACCCCGAGGTATCTCAAAACTTTTCCTAAATGGTGAAAACGTTCTCTGAGTAAAGTCTTATAGGAAAGGCCAATATACAAAATGGAGCAGTGTTGGGTGAAGGTAAAGTGGGGAGGAGAAAACTCTATTTACTTCCCCTTTCCCACTGCTAAGGAGAGATATTCCTGCGCCACCTCTGTGGAAGCCCAAAGGTGCTGTAGAGAATAGTTGGACAAACACTGATTTAGTTTATGAAGCAAGTTAGATTATTCCATATCAATCACTTTCATTTTATGATAATCAATAAGATTCAGATAAATTGCATATACAGTCCTTTATAAAAGCTTTACAGTTCTGAAGCTACTAAATATTAATTACTCTAGTCAGTCATTTGGTCAACAACTATTTGAACATCTATGTTTAAAGATTATTTTCAGCACAGTAGAGCTTACAAAGTGGGATGTTCATAGACTACATTTAAGGAGTTTTCACACTCTATGTAGAGAAGAAAAATACTTACCTAAATGTATTTTAGGTATAAAATAATAAGTTATATACAAGATATAGTAAAAAAATTTCAGGAATAAGAATATTAATTGCTTCTGAGGATTCTAACGACAATTCCATGGAAGGGATGACATATGAGCTTGGTCCTGAAAGACGGGTAGAGTTTGGAAGAGCATCCTATAGGCTTATGGAAGACATTAATAAAATCATAGAGATTAGAAAGTTAAAGGTATATATAGGAACTATAGTTTCATTTTAGTGTACAGAGTGTATAAATGTATGTAGTGTGTATAATGTATGAAGTGGACAATTGGGAAAAAGTATAGAAAAATAAAACAAGAGCACAGACGCCAGTGAATGCTATTGCTAAGGTATTTCAGATTTTCTTTCTGTAAGGAGACAATGAAGATGTTTGACCTGAAAATCACACATTTGGAGCTATATTACTGAAAGATTAATCTGGCATCTGGTAAAATATCAACTTGAAGGGAAGGTCAAGAAACTAGTGAGGCAGTTGTTGCAGTAATCTGGATAAGAAGTAATGAAAAGCAGAATTTCACTAGTGGCAGTGGAAATGAAAGGAAGAGGCATGTCAACTTTAAATAACAAAATACAGAGTTTATTCAAGCTCAGAGCTTAAGGATCATTACTCATGAGCATGGATTCAAGTTGTCCTGAATACATACTCCAATTAGCAGTGATTACAAGTTAGTTTCTAAGAAAAAGCAGTTTTTAAGTTGTTTACCAAGAATTTAGATTAAAATAATATAAGCTTTTGATTGGCTATACCTTATTCTTTAATCAAAAATTATAGGAACATAAAGATAATGGGTAACACAGCTAGTCAGGAACAAAATGTCTTTACACTATTGCCCCAGGGGAATGGAGATTGGAGACATAACTAAAGTCCCATGCTCATATCTCTCTGGGCCTGATAAATTTTGTGTTGCTCATACAGCTCAGACTGCCCTCAGCTATTTTTCTCTTCTCAGATAGATATGAAAGATTGGAGAGATAAATCAGATACGTGAGTGGTAGAATCTTAGATATTGAATGTAAACATATATAAGTCTAAATCTATTTATAATTATTTACTAGTTTTCACATAAAAGTCATTTCTTAGTTGTTAGCTATTAGTTCTTTACCTTTCTTAATTTCAAACGAAACATTTACATTAACAAACATTTAACTGTTTCAGAAACAGATTTAGATGATAAATTAGCATAATATAAACTGATGACTTTGCATTTTAAGAGTATTATCTTTCCATCCCAAACATTTTTGCACATGGTGTTAAAACAAACGAGTAATCATTGCAATAAGTAATCATTGCAAGTTTTCTCTAGCTGTAACTCTTCATTTGTGGGGCCATTATATATTCTGTTGCCCTGTGAGTTATGTGCAAGTTGTTACCACCAGTTGTTGGGCAGGACCAAAAATATAAATGTTGATTAAAATAAAAACAGAACGTTTACTATATAGCCAATATAGGTTTATATCTACAATTTGTGCTGCCTCTAATCTAACCTAAATGCTTAATTGCCTCAAAAAGTTTTAAAATTTTATGAAACACCATTTTATAGGTGCCTTCATTATGACAGAGTCCCAAACTATTGTATCAATTATTTGTAGACCATTTTCTATCAATCTTTAATCTGCTAGCAACAGCAAAACTTTGTTTTTCAGATGCGTGCATATGTAGCATTGTACATGGCTCAAAAGAGCCTGGGTCCTTTCCCTCAGAGAGCTTACTGCACTACTTGGCTGTATAAGACATATACCCAGAAAGCAACTCAAGTTCCACTTTATATAGAAAATAACTAAGGGTCAAAATGATGAAATAGTAACTTTGAGAGGATTTCAAATAAGTCAAAGATGAAAGTGGAGTAGAATGCTTCTTAGCATATGTGGAGCTAAATGTAGAGTTTGAAGAACAGGCATTAATCTTTTCTCAGGGTTTTCACAGCATACTAACCTCTGCTTTAGCATAGTACCTGGAAAGTCTCACTCAAAGAAGTAGAGAGAAAGATGCACATCAGAGGTTGGGAAACTCGTACACTTATTTGCATTTGTATTGACATGGTCGGTTTATATTTTTATATTCCCCATTAGCCTGGGCAAGTCAGGGTTTCAAGGTCAGAGACTGCTCTCTTCATCTCACATTTTCTGAACTGAGCATTATGTCTTACACAGAGAAGATATCTAATTAATATTTTTTAACTGAACCAAATTCTCGTGGCATTTCTATGAACGTCATTTTACAAAGCAATGATGTAATTGGTGTAAGTATGACTACTTGTGTATAGCATCCAACTTGCCCAATAACTTTTATAATTTTAAAGGGAAAAGGGTGTTTGAGCCCACAGGATAGGACACTTTTATATTTGAGTTTGTAGTTGTTGCAATTATTTGAGTGAAAAAAAAAAAGAACTCTATTTTTCCCATGGCAAGCAAAGCCAACTGAGGGTTTTACCTTCCAGTTCTGAAAGTTAATTTTGATCTTCAGTAAATGTCCCTTGGTATCTGCAGGAGATTGGTTCCAGGACCTCTCAAGGATACCAAAGTCTGAGAATGCTCAAGTCCCTGGTATTAATCACTGTAGTATTTGCGTATTTCCTATGCACATCCTCTCCTGTACTTTAAATCATTGCAAGATTACCTATAATATCTAGTACAATGTAAATGCTATGTAAATAGTTCTTGCACTGTATTGTCTAGGGTATAATGATAAAGGAAAAAGAGTCTATACGTCTTCAATACAGACACAATCTTTTAAACATTTTTTTGATCCATGATTAGTTGAATCAACAGAAGTGAAACCTGTGGATTTAGAGGGCCAAGTATATACACTAAGGAAAAGTTCAAGGAAGGAGTAAGAAAGTAGTTATTTTCAATGGAAATGATGATAATGATAATACCTACCGTTTATTTATCACTATGTGAAAGGAGCTTTGCTAAGCCTTTGTCATGCTTTCATTTAACCACACAACTCTAGGGGATAGTTATTATTATTTCCATTTTACAGACAAGGAAACTGACTAAAGAGACTAAGTCTGTATTATTCTGTATCTTCTACTGTAAAAACAACAGCAAAACCATGTCAGAAGAGAGAGATAGAAGGAGCATATTGATGATATTGAATGGGCATCAGCAATATTTATCAACCTTACTCTCTGTACTTTAATCTTTTAAAAAGTCAATTCCTGTGACCCAAACAGTTTCTCATGTCATCGTCTTATGCTTCTGTGTTCCTGCTTTATTTCTTCTTTCACACTCCATGTTCTGCTGGTGTGGAACAGATGTTGCATAGAAAGCATGCAGATAGGTTTTGTTTGGCCCATAGTGCTTAATTTTGAAAATGTTCATAATTCAAGCAGAAATGCACATCTCTAATTTGCTGTAGACCTTACCACCTACCAACTTATATTTGGCCTAATATATACATTCATTTTGTGGCGTTGGAGCTTGCTAGTCATTAAGCTTTTTACTTAATACTAGAAGCCGTGTGTTTTTCTTGGAAAAGTATATTTTTCAAATTGTTTGAGATTGAAGCAGAAACATCACTGCAAACATATATGGATCAAATATATGGTATTCTCCTTGTTTAAATACATAGTGTTATATATGTTACACTGACACTGTAAGGAATTAAATAGTGATAACCTCCATCACAAGATGCACATGACATTCACATGAAATATGTATATGAAACCATTTTATAAACTGTGAAGCACCATACAAAATGCATTTTTTATTACTCTTAATCCCTCATTTGTTCCCTTTAATATTGGGGATGGAAAAACACTCCACAATTAAAACCACCTTTGCAAATGGTATAACTGAGAAAATTATGACTGAAAGATCTGACTTGACTCCATTTGCTTCTAACCTGCAAGCTGTTCTTGTTCATTCCTGGACATAGTCCAAAATAACTTTGGGAGGAATTTGAAACTAAGACAATAATAGCTCTTTCCCAAAACAAACCTCTTTCCTGCCTGGGGACTAGACTACCTTCACAGGACTAACAAATTAGCCACAAGATTAGAAATAATGGTTTAGGAATCACATAGCTGGAGGCTGCAAGATTCGAAACCTCCCCAAATTGCTTCTGGGGATAACATCACTATTGCAAAACCTAAGATCAGTGCTTGAGGTATTTTGCTGAGGCTATACAGGATGACTCGGCTGGTACCACCCAGACTGATAAACTGGGTCATCTGGTCTCCTGGCCCCAGGAGACTGACTCAGCATCAAGAGGACAGCTTTGACACCCTATGATTTCATCGCCAACCCAACCAATCAGTATTCCCCACTTTCAGACCCTACCCACCAAGTTTTCCTTGACAATCCCATCCCCACGTTTTTGAGGAGACTGATTTGAGTAATAATAACATTCTTCTTTCCTGTGCAGCTGGCTGTGCGTGAATTAAACTTTTCTCTATTGCAATTCTCCCCTGTCTTGATAAATCAAATTTATCTAGGCACCGGGCAAGGAGAACCCATTGAAGGGTTACAACAATATTCTCATACGTACAGAGATTTTTTTATATGATATAACTAATTATTTTGGGGTCTGGATCTGAGAAGGACTCACTGTTTTTGACTGTCAGCTTATTCTGGTGGGTATAAAGGAAAATAATGAGTGATAATTTTAAAATAGCCAACTTTCCAATGACAAATGATAGGTAATTTAAAAAAACAGAGCTGTTATGAGCTAAAAGAATCTTAATTTTGAAGATGACATTTAACTAAAATAGTGAAGATTTTAGGAAGTGCCAAAGAAAAATATTATTGATAGAAAATTGTAATAGTTGCTTTTAATTTGATATATGCATTTGCCTCTCAGTTGAATGCAAAATATAAAATTCCTGCATGTAAGAAAACACAAGAGTTAAGTAAAATAAACAAATCATTAATTTTCTAATTTTGTGTTCCTGAAATTCCATATGTTCCAGAATCCCTCTCCCAGCTATTTCTTTAACTTGTGACTTCTCTAATAAATGCTTATACAGAAAGAATTTTGCATCCATTGGCAAATATCATCTTCAGGAGACTTCTGAATACCTGTATTTAGACCAATTAACTGATTGTATTACCATACTTATAAAAGTCCTGCAAGAGAACCCATTAAAACTCGTGAAATCCTTGACAGCCCTGTATCTGTGATTCTCTAGTGTAAAACCAGTCATCACAAGTGGCATTTTAAATTTTATCCATTCTTTTTACTCATTTGCGCTTTAAAAATGTCATTTAATTAAATAATATAAAATACTTATTGAATGCACAATATGATCTAGGGTCTATGCCATGCCCCAGGGATACAGGTGAGAATAACAGATCATAACACTTTTTCTAGCAGAGCTTAGAGCCTAAGGAAGCATTTACAAACTTTCCTGAAGAATCACTTGCCTTCATTAAA
>NW_016803205.1:199037-204619 GCF_001698545.2 Rhinopithecus bieti
AAAAAAAAAAAAAAAAAAAAAAAATTCAAAGGCACTGAAGGGACTGACTCAGAATGTCTTACATTGGGCCTGAGAATCTACACTTTTAAACAAGACTACCAATTAATTCTTATGATCTAGGAGAGGAAACATTGTTCTAGTGCAGTGGTTCTCAACTTTGGCAGCACAGAGTCTCTAAGAGAACTTTAAGAAAATCTCAAAGCTGATTATATCAGAATCTCCAGGCTCGGAGCCCACGTATCATATTTGGAGAGAGAGCACTTCAAGTTATTCCAATATCTAGGCAAGGTTGAGAATCACATTTTTGTCTGATGTCAATTATTCCTCTTAATCATTTGCCATATAACTTCATTCTTCTCTGCTGACAGAGTAAAGTGGGAATACTAGGGAATCAAGTCACAATGTAACTCCAAATGTTTTTAAAATCATCACCCTAAAGTCAGTCTAATTGTTCATTCATTCATACATATGTGTATCTACTTATTCAGTAATGAATGTCAAAGACAGAGATCCACACACAGAATGGGTCCCAAGATTTGGCAGTTTCCATGGGAGTTGTACTATACAAGGCTCCTCCAGGGAAAATAACTTCTAATTTATGAATGGCACTAGAAAGTTCCCTAGGAGTGTAGAGTCTTCACAAGTAGCCAAAGCAGATACAAAAGTTTCAATACCAGACAATGATATTGCACATGGTTTATGTGAGTACTTTATACCCATATAATACAGAATTATATATAATAGATACACATACAGAGAAGGATTCATATATATGTGTACATATTCTGTATTCTTCTGGGGTTTATAGCCTTGAATACCCACATGAATGGCAGTGTGCACTGCAGTTGTCTGATATTAAAACTTTTATTTCTGTTTTGGCTATCTGTGTAGATTCTACACTCCTGGGAACTTTCTGATATCACCCATGAATTCTAAGTAATTTGCTCCTGAGGAGCCTAGCCCAGGTAACACAACTCCCATGGAAACTGCTAGATCTTTGTACCTATTCTGTGCCATAGGTACCATGGTCTTTGGATCTCTGTCTTTTGAATTCACTATTATGTCAATGCACATATAAGTCTACACATTCATATATAAATGCCCATATAAACATATACATTTCCATATGTTCTTGTAATGCTTCCAGGCTTTTAAAACTAGAAGAGAGAAGTCAGCTCCACAGAGGGTGAGTTCAGGGATGATTTTCAAATCTCCTCAGCATGAGAAATAATCACTATTATTGGGAGTACATAGAAGAAAAGTTAATTCATAATATACAATGGATGCCTTAGGGATTAGGACTGCCTGTAGTTCTGAAATGTTTATGTCCAAAATTATAATCCGATTTCAGATTTTCAAGTTAAATTTTTTCTTTAAAAAAGCAATCAGCTGCAATCAGACTCAATTTTATTACTGCTTTGAGTAATGAAAAAATTAAATTATGTAATTTATTAATATTTCCAATATGAAATTCAGATTAGTTAAGGTAGTTTATCTGCTGTAATGATAGAGTCCATAATGTATAATGATTCCCAATACAATTGAAATTTGCATCTTGATTGTGTGGATGAACAAGTTGTTGAGGTGGTCCCTATCCATGATGTTACTCAGGACCTATCTTCAACATGTGACTTCTAGGGTCTCCTTGGGGGTCATCCAAATTCAAGTGAGCATTAATGAGGCAAGACTATATAAGATGAGAATGACATGTTGTATGGGCCAGGCATTAGCATGGCACACATTTTTTTGTTGTTGTCAGTTTAATTTTATAATATAAATATATCATTTCATCACCTCAGCTAATCCCCAGGGGCATTTACACAATTCATAATGACCAATGTGACTTGACAGTGATACTGAGGGCTTGGCATTGGGTGGTACAGTCAGGTCTGTCTTGGTGGTACTATATGAGGTCCTGGGAAATGTAGTCTAGCTGCGTGCCTAGAAGAGGAAATGAGTTTTAGTTGTCAGCCAGAAGTTTGTGCTACATTGACCCTGTGTACACTGTCAATAACAGGTAATAGGAGTTTGAGTAATGGTTATACTTGAGAAGTCTGATCTGGATTTGCATGAATCAGTTATACAAATATAATGTTAGTTGCATGCTAAATATTTTTAGTTTATTAATGTATTTTCACAATTTATGAACTAATAACAGTAATTGGGAAATAAATGAAAACTACTTAATAAAGCATGCTATATATGAACTAATTTTGAAATAACTCTTCTCATTCACTTTTGTTAATTTAAAAACATGAGAGTAGCTTTGGGAGTGTGGGGACATGTGTCTATGAATCAAAATGTGGCCCAAGAAGAAAAACCTGTGACTATGTCCCTGAAGCAAAATATGGCTCAAGAGGAAAAACATGTAACTATATAAATATAATAGTATTAAATAGGCTATATACACTTTAAAACATTAAGCCATAATCTCATGCACTGTATGTCAGCAAACACACATTCACATACACACACACACATTTTTTTCTTTAGGAGTAAACGTTAAAATGAAAAGACTATGACCACTGTATTTAGAGAACTTTGTACCACATCCAACAGAAGGGGCTCCTTAATCATTTAGTTCTACAAATTACTCTAATCCTATTTATGAGCTGTACTCAGTTGCTGATGTCCAGTCATAATTTCTGTCCGCATTTCTGACATGCTCAGTTTCCATATGAAGTCAGTCTATCCTCAGCTCCCCGAACCTCTGGAAGAAACAGTGAGTTCTCTCTGACTCAAGTTTCTACCCATTATTTACACAGAGATTCACCATCCCACATTTCCTGGTTTTTCTCTGAGGGTAGATTCATCCCTGCCTCCTCAATTAATGCTCATAGTTTCCAGGGGGCCAACTGTGTTCCAAACATTCTCTTGACATTTCATTTTGGTTAAGATTCTCCCTCCCATACCTCACTACTAGAGTGTCCTTTAGTCCTGACTTGTCCTCTTTTTGTTCCCCTACAGAAATAGCTAAAGTTTCCTCCCAGGGCCAGTTAAAATGTTGTTCTTCTCTCATCTGCCTTCATTAGAACGTCTCATTTAATTTTGGCTGCATTCACTAATTCTAAAAATAGTGCTCTTACTTAACACCCCATTAAATAAATTCCCTTAGACATATACTCCTTTTAAATGAAAACAGGTGTATTTAAGTCAGAAAATGTCATTCATTTTCCCCACACTGTCATATTGCTTGCATAAACCTGGACAAACTCATCATCTCTCCCAGTAGCTCCCATCAGAACATTTGCCTCATTCAGCCCAGACAGACAAATTCCCCAATCTCACATCTTCTGTATGCCATTTGAAATGCTACACAAGACGATGTGTGCATGCAAATAAATGATTCTGTGTGTATAACAGCACAGAAAAGTACTAATTTGACCAAAACTAGAAATCCTACAATACCAACATTTACTTTTTATTTGATATAAAAATAGTGCTACTCCACACTGGAACCTGGCATCAGGATTACTTATTCCAGTGCGTTCTAGTGGTTGAAGTGGTTCACTCTGCAGCCCCTTTCCTTAATATAACACTCACACCCTGCAAATGCCCAAAGCTAGTGTGGCAACTGTACCTTCCCCATAACAATGTCACCTTCCCTCACCCACAGACTGAGCATGGGGGAGAAGCGAATCCCCTCCTGATCCTCTAAAACCTTTCAAATGCTTTCCTGTAACTGGTGGTGAACTCACTGGCCTGCAATTTTCTGGTGTTACTGGTTTCTTACATTGCCATTTTCTATTCTTTGGGGATATGGCCTGTATAAAGTCAGCTTTTGAAAATGTCAACAAAAGCTTTTCTGTGTTCGGCTTCGTTTCTTCTCTGCTCTCATTTCTTAGGAGGCACCGTGAATGCCCTCTTGGCACCTTGTCGATTTCCTAAGCAGCTAACCTTTCAATAATGATATTAATGCTGCCGTGTGGTAATCTGTGCATTTCTCACTTCATCGTTTTCAACCTTTGCTTGTTGAGATTCGTTTGTGTTGTGGTGTTCTTAAGATTCTGGAGTTTAATTGAGTGCAACCTGACTATGGACCCAGAGCCAGAATTTCTAGCTAATAAATGAGAAATAATCTTAATAAGTGGAAATTTCTTTCTAACTGATTGAATTTCCAGTAGCTAGCTATACTTTGAATTTGGCCTAGAAAAAAGAGATACAGATAATTATAAACCTTTTTAAAGTCTCATTTAATATTTTCTATTTCAAAATCCTCCCTATTTGGAAGAAAGTTTCCAAATAATATTAGTCCTCTCTGGTTGGGACTACAGCGTGGACGCCTCTAGGGATATGTGTTGATGTGGGCTATCATCCTATTGGAAGACCACAGGAGAACTAATTGAGGGCGTAGGCGCTGAAGCCAGACTAAGCATGTTCACATCCCAGCTCTGCCACATTTTACCTGTCTCCTTGGTTAATTTCTTCAACATATCAGTTTTCTAATTTCTAAGATGGTTATATTTATTCCTACCTTATTGGATTTAAATGAGAAAATACATTAGCATTATTAGCATTATTTTTCTTCTTTATTCTTCTGAAAGAATCTTTTCACTATTAAATATTCTTGCATGCCCAAGTTGCTTTCCTGAATTAAATGTTTCTAATTACCTAGCTCTCCTTTTTGATTGTATTACACAAACTTTGCTTATAATATCTCAGATGGATAATTTCTTCTTGCCATAAAGATCTGGAAAATAATTGGATTGTTTTACTGTAGATCTCTTTCTATAGAGAAGGTCAAGGGGATTCAAATAACAGATTACTGCTTTCATTAAGACCTCTTACTCCTTCTTTGTTTGAACTTGAATCAGGGATTCAGTCTGATACTCCCATTAGACAGATGCAGATCTGGAATAGAATTTGATTAAAAATGTAGCTGAGCGTTAACGAGGTTATATGATTATCCAAGATCCTTCTCAGTGATTCTTCTTTCTAGGGCTCCTTCACAAAACTTAAAGGTACAATTTAAACACCATCCATTTAGACATTCAACCATCATTTATTTGGAAACCTAATGGCAGAGAAGAGGAAGTATCATCAGAGGCACATTCTGGAGACTGAAAAATCCAAGTAGGAGAGGCTCTATTTTTACAGAGGATGTGTATAGTACCTATGTGGTTAGGCAGCTTTTCTTCTCTATACTCAAGTAGCACTCAGCGACTCAACTCAGGAATTGTCTTCTGACTATAAACAGCCAGGGAGGATGTTTTCAAAATTAGCTTTGAAAAGGTTGTTGTCCCTTATCCTTCCTTCAATAGTGAAAGAAAAGGAAGAATTCATCCTATCACACCTTCTTGATTCCCAAGAGACAATCGTTTTTGTCATTTCTATTCCTGTTCTTACTGTGTTGCTGTTATGTCACTTAATGTTTTCTGCCTCAGATTCCTCATTTACAAAATGGAAATAATGATGCCCATGTATACCTGTTCACAGAAATACTCTTGTGATTAATAAGAGTACCAGGACAATAGTCAACTAGGACTTGCCGGGCGCGGTGGCTCAAGCCTGTAATCCCAGCACTTTGGGAGGCCGAGACGGGCGGATCACGAGGTCAGGAGATCGAGACCATCCTGGCTAAC
>NW_016803205.1:204846-216723 GCF_001698545.2 Rhinopithecus bieti
AAAAAAAAAAA
The DNA here is from genome assembly GCF_001698545.2 of Rhinopithecus bieti. NCBI lineage: Eukaryota > Metazoa > Chordata > Mammalia > Primates > Cercopithecidae > Rhinopithecus > Rhinopithecus bieti. The sequence continues at coordinate 204,858 of NW_016803205.1, forward strand.
AAAAAAAAAAAAAAAAAAAAAAAAAAAAACAGGACTTTAGAGAAAAATTCTACAAGAGATATTTGTATACCATTTATATTAATTACATAAAGCAGGGTTACCAGAAAGTCTTGGACTAAGATTCATTTTGTATCCAGTTGCTGCATCAGTACCATTTGCAGAATAGTCTAGATTATCTTTCTCTAACTGAAGGTGAAAGGTTTTGTGGTTACCAAATGATGTGGGAAACAGCATAGTCCCTTTCTGAAAGATGCAGTGTTTCTTTGGCCAGCATGGAGGAAAGAGCATACAAGTCTCACAGAATGATTAGAACTCTTTAATCCTGGAGGGATGGTCTTTGTATCAATTATGTTTCAAGCCTTGTATGTGAAGAACTGTATTCTCAGTCACTAAATCCTCATTTAAGGGCTTTAGCAACCTACAGAAAGTTAGTGAAAAGCATGCCTGGTGCCATAGATGAAATAGCGTTAGAGCATTGACGATGTCTGCCTTCTTTTCTTTAGGGAGGGAAATCCCCCTTCTAAATTCTTAAAATAGCGGTTGGCTTTCATTAAATCTATTCAGAGTTAAGGGTCTGGGGATCTTGAGTGACCTCTTTCTTTGGGAATGAAGCACATTTTAATAAGCTTTTTCCTGTCCATGGTCTCTGAAAGACAGCCTCTGGCAGGCCTCCTGAATTGCTGGGGTTTGTAAAGGAAAAGATTGATTACAGGCTTCGAATTCTTTCTCTTTCTTTAATTTTTTTTTTTTTTTTTTTTTTTCTTTTCATACAAAGAATGTGAAAGACATTCTGAGTCTTCTTCTATTGAGATATGGGTGGCCTTGCAGGCAGACATTTAGCATTGAACTTTTATTAATCTTCTGTGGGTTTGACAAAGTTTCTTCTTTTTTGCTTCCTAAATATGAGTGAGGCTAAAGAGCTGTTACTTGCCCAGCTTGTTCTTCAGCACTGTAAGCGCTAGAGAGGAAGAAGAAGAATTTTTTTGTTCTTGTTTTGTTTTCTGGCTTTCTTGGTGGAACTGCCTCTACAGCTTCCACCTGAAAAGTTTCATTTATTATAGGTCTTAACACATGCTATTCCCTGAGATACAAATGTTCGCCCCTGCTCTCTCTTACCTCTCTCTTCTCTGTGCCCCTCCTCACACTTCCTCCGTAAAGCTTTCCTTCTCACTCCTGTCTATCCCAAATGCTTCCTTCAGGAAGCCCTCCTACACATTCCCACAGCACATTATACTCTTGCTTATTTCAGGAGAGCACTTCTCACACTATTAAAATTGTTCATGAACTTGAGAGTGTTCCCACTATACACTAAGCTTAATTGGTACAGGAGCTGTGGATTTTTCACCATTTTATTCCCAGTGCTTTATACAGTGACTGGGCCCTAATAAAAATTCAATTAGTAATTGTCAGATGAATGAATTAATAATAATCAAGGAACATAAGAATAACATATATTAATGTTTCTTTATGCCAGGCATTGAACTAAATGCTTCACAGACATCATCTAATTAAATCTTCATAGCTCTATATGATGACAGTTTTGAACACATGACAGAAAAAGGCTTAAAGAGACTTAGCAAATTATCAAGGTGATAAAACTGGTAAGTGACAGACTAAGGTTATTACCCACACTAGATAGTTAGATAATCCAAAATATAGGGATATGTAGTCATTTAGCCCCACGAAACAGGAGCAGTAGTCAGATAATCCAAAATATAAGGATGTTTAGTCATTTAACCCCACAAAACAGTAGCAATAGTCAGATAATCCAAAATATAGTGATATATAGTCATTTGGCCCCACAAAACAGGAGCAGCACTGACTGAATAGCAATGCAATGTATTTGTCAGATCACCTTACCAAAGGAGCTGTACTTTCTAGAATTCATAGCTGAAATGAGAAGGTAGTGCTCACTTAATATTGAACAATTCTGTGGCATTTAAGAATATGAAAGCCATTCTTTTGCTCAATTAACACTGCTATTCCACAAGTCACTTCTCTGGCTATTTTGTGCTGTAGATAATTATTTGCATGCTAGTCACTAAAGCCTGTCCATAAAAAACAATGAGAAAGGGAAAGACAATCAGTTGTTTGACTGATCTGATTTTCTATTTTACTTAGGTGAAAAGTTAGTCAAACAAACTGGTTTTGCAGTGTAGCTACAGCTCAAGACTATCTGATGATTTTGAAGAAAAATACAACCTCCTGAAATTGTAGTGATTTCCAGTCACTACCAACCATGTAGATTTGAACCAATACTTGCTTTTTCTAAATCAATTGATTTTCCTTCTCACAGGCAACATTTTTATTTTCTAACCTGCAGCATTTCTATCCCTGACTGGAATATTTTTGCATTTGATTAATGTTTTCATTTGACTTTCAATGAGGTCTCAAAACAGTTTGGCTTGTCACAGTCAAATTATTTAAATATTCCTCTGAAAAGAGTATGTGGGAACTAAAATCAGATTCATGTGAACCTGAAAAAACAGTGGCAACATTTCCTGAACTTGTTAAATTTTTATATCTAAATTAATCATTTCACAATTTTATTTCATGTTGATGTTCAGCTTCTTAAATATAGTGATTATTGGATGCCTTAATGGAAAACTTTTAATTTTTAGCTGACCCAGAAGTTGGTCTCTGATAAGGATTTTTGTTCCCTTTTTAAATATTCTTTACAGTTTCAACAGGACCAATATATTGTGCCTTCTACTCATATTAGTAAAAATTATTTTGATGTATCTAACCTATACTTTTCACTTCTCAGCTACTCCTCACTCCTCCTAATTGATCAGAATTATCTCAACTGTGGGTTCAAATATGGTCAACATTCTCTGCCCTCATTCCACTTATGCCCTATGAGAGAAAGCACACATAAAATAGTACATACTATATTATCCCACTTATATATAATTTTAGAAAATGCAAACTAATCAACAGAGTTGAAAAGATTAATGTTTTCCTAGGGCTGAGGAATAAGAAAGGAGTTGATTGCAAGAGAGACGATGAATCTTTTTGGGGTGACAGAAATATTTTGTGTATTGATTGAGATGCTGGTTTCACAGCAGTATATAGCTGTTAAAACTCATCAAATTGTAGTCTTTAAGTAGATGTAGTTCTTCCGTCTAATGTGGATACAAGTAAATTGCCTAACATGGGTGGTAAATACAAAAATGTGAAATTCTTAAAGAGAAGTGTGCAAAGTAATGTGAATTGGCACCTTTCCAATCATGACCAAAGGTAATTGTCCTTTTCAAAACCTTCAAGGGAGAAATAATCATCTGCCAAATAATTTCATCAAGGATATCAAAGACAATTCCAGCTAAAGGAGAAAAATCAACGTAACTGAAATGGAAGAGAAAAAGGTTTACTAAGGTGGCATTGATGAATTCAAATCTGTATCATGCTGATGTCAAGGTAGCTGTCTGCAAATGTTAAGAGTTCAGTCCAAGCCCCGTAAACACTGTCAGGAAGGAAGATGAGAGGGTGCCTTTGAGACTGTGCACTTACTTTCTATTCTTGTAGGTTCTGGTCTGATACAAAAGGTATTCAGTGACAGAAACTACTCCTTAGCCAAATATGAAAGTGCATAAATTGGATGACAAAGGAAAGGCCTAGAGTATTTATATGTCATCTGATATGGCTTGGTTGTGTTCCCACTCACATCTCATCTTGAATTGTAGCTCCCATAATCCCCATGTGTTGTGGGAGGGACCTGGTGGAAGGTAATTGAATCATGGGGGTTTGTCCTTCCCATGCTGTTCTCGTGATAGTGAATAAGTTTCATGAGATCTGATGGCTCTATAAAGGGGAGTTCCCCTGTACACGCTGTCTTGCCTGCCGCCATGTAAGATGTGACTTTGCTCCTCATTTGTCTTCTGCCGTGATTGTGAGGCCTACAGCCGTGTGGAACTGTGAGTCAATTAAACCTCTTTCCTTTATAAATTACCCAGTATTGTGTACGTCTTTATTAGCAATGTGAGAACAAACCAATATATCATCAAACAACTGGTAGATTGAAGACTTCAGACCTATTTACTATTGAAAACTGGCAGATATAACATCTGAAAAGAAAAAAAAAATCTACCCTAAGATCATACCATTTATTCAGAGTAATGTGTTACTAGATATGCAACATTGAAATGTGGAACATGGGGGTGCAGCTAGAATGGGTTTTTCCTTTTACAAAATATCGTTTATGAGAGAACACATCTATGGGATCTAATGACATTTGATATTGTAACTCAGAAAAAATACAATAAATTAATTTACAATCAAGTTTAAGAAAGGAAATCATATAAATAATATAATTCATGTGTAATAAATATAAAATCAGACTTCTTCAAAATTAGAATTGTGGGACACTTTTACGTAGTCTCAACAAGTGAAAATTATACATCAAATAGCTGGTCTGTGAAAAATATTTTCTTTTGTACTCTGATTCAAGGTCAGCTTAGCCCAAATTCAGACAATTTGATTGGACAATTTAAAATTAGTTGACAGAAAGAAATTAGTAGTGTGAAAGTTAAAGCTTCAAAATAAACACGATGAAGGTATTTGTGATAAATTAAATCATCCCTTGATCACTATAACTGACTCACAAAAGTGTAGTTTACATGGATCTCATTTGGGCAGTAGTTTGTTTACTTTGCTAAACTTAACTGTATATTAAGGATATGTACTCATTGTCAGGACAAGGGATGTTTGGGAGTTTCAGAGAGCCATTTGTTTACTTGTAAATGTTAAAATTTCTATAGACAGGCTACACAGGATATATTATCTATATTCATTCTTATTATTTGGCAAATACATTTAACAGATAGTTTTTGCTGAAAGGAAGCTGTAATTGTATAACTTCTACTCTTACCTTTGTTCAAATATCTCAACAATTGAACAATACAAACAACTTATGATATATGTTTTCTATTGTGCTTCACATTCTTTAGAATGTGTTAAGGAAAAGTGTGGTCTTTTGGTATGTAAAACCTACCATGGTGAGAATCAAGAATATACTCTGGGTCAAAGAAACAAAAAAAAAAAAAGCAGTTAAAAAAGAAGCAAGCAAATACATTTAAACATTCATATTTTCAGCATTTGATTAGTGAAGTGCCTTGAAAATCATAGTTTGGTCAAATGTTTGTATAATCAGCAAGAATACACAATTTATATACAAGAAATTCCTGCTTTGAAGATGAAGGTTCATAGCTAGGATTTGTTTCAAAAAGAGAACCATAGGGACTTCCCAAATTGAAGCCCATGTCTCAAAAGCTGGGCTTGGCTTGCCCAAAAAAGCTTTCGATATCATTTCTTATAAAGGAAGTTACCATGAGCTTTGGTCAACAATACAGAGATGAGGAATCAAGATGGCAGTTTTAAGAGTAGTGGGAAAATAAAAGAGAACCTGTAACCAGAGTATAGCAGAAAGACTGTGCACTTTGAAGTTGGAGGTATCGAGGTATAATCCCAGCTCTGCCACTTCAAAATACTGCAATTATTAACAAGTTATTTCTTTTTTTTTTTTTTTTTTTTTTGAGACGGAGTCTCTCTCTGTCGCCCAGGGTAGAGTGCAGTGGCGCCATCTCGGCTCACTGCAAGCTCCACCTCCCGGGTTCACGCCATTCTCCTGCCTCAGCCTCCCAAGTATCTGGGACTACAGGCGCCCGCCACCACGCCCAGCTAATTTTTTGCATTTTAGTAGAGACGGGGTTTCACCGTGTTAGCCAGGATGGTCTCAATCTCCTGACCTCGTGATCCGCCCGCCTCGGCCTCCCAAAGTGCTGGGATTACAGGCGTGAGTCGCTGCGCCCGGCCAACAAGTTATTTCTAAACATCATTTTTTTCATTATAAAATAGGGACAATATCTACCTCATAGTGTTTTAAAATAGCTAGCAGTGTCTGGCACATAGTAGATATTCAATAAATGTTAGTTCTTGGTCCCTTTGTCTTAAATGGTTCTAGAAATAACTTGTTTGACTGTATGTTTATTAAGGTATCAACTCTCATATCTTTGTTACAAGTAAGTTTCAAATAATACCTTTAGAGAACACTTAAGGCCGGGAGCGGCAGCTCAAGCCTGTAATCCCAGCACTTTGGGAAGCCGAGGCAGACAGATCACATGGTCAGGAGTTCAACACCAGCTTGGCCAATATGGTGAAACCCCATCTCTACTAAAAATACAAGAAGTAGCCAGGTGTGGTGGCACGTGCCTGTAGTCCCAGAAACTCAGGAGGCTGAGGTAGAAGAATCACTTGAACCTGGGAGGCAGAGGTTGCAGTGAGCCGAGATTGCACCATTGCATGCCAGCCTGAGTGACAGAGCGAGATTCCGTCACAAAAAATAATAATAATGATAATTTTTTTTCTGTCTTCCCACCCTCCTACCCAACAAATATTATTCCTCTTGATCGCCACAATATGCTTTGTTTACATTAATCATCTTGAGAAATAGCAAGAAACAGAGGAAGAGGAGGAGGCGGAAAATGCAGATGCAATGGCAATTCAAAGAAAGTAATAGTCCAAGGTCAATATTAAAAATATACCTTTTAACAGTCAAACCACAACTAATCAGTCTTCTTCTCATCTCGTCCACAACATCAGACTTTGTCTTATCTCAGCCACGTGAGATCTGGTTAGGTAGGAAGGAAACATTGGGTCACCATAAATAGTTTGTAGGTGGAAAACTGAGAATTGACATTATCCTATTTTTAATTTTACATTTATTTATCTTGGCATAGACTTCCTGAGTTATCTGAAAATATAACAAGGAAAACGTTTCTCGTATTTGAATATTTTCCTGGTATTTTATATTTATTTTTATTTTTTGAGTCTTGAAAATTATATCATCAAACTACAGGTAGAGAATCTCATACTAACCTTCCATACTGCCAGAGTAACATCTCTCAGGAATGTCTCCCCACCAATAAATAGCTGGGAAGTCCAGCACAGTACAGGAACTTCTTGATAGTAATTCTTGACCACCATCTATGACATTCATGTGCTGCCTGCAACAGACAGCTAACACAAATGTTTAACCATCCTGAAAGCACCCATGCAACTGAGAGTACTTTGTTGGATGGAGAGATCATGCCCCACCTCAGTATCAGCTAACTGCAAGGGAACGGACCACAGATACAAGACTCTCTGGCAGTGTTATGGAGAGTGGCTTAGTACAGGAGCATTTGCCATAGGTCAGGAGGAAATTAAAATAGCACAAGCTGGAAGTAATGAGGGTTGGATCTGAGACAGAAGCCATGGGAAAACAAAGGAATCTAAAGATTATAGATTTACGGTAGAGGTGAAATTGACTGGATCTGGTAAATGATCCCAAGTAAGGTTGGGAAGAAGAAAAAATGGAAAGATGTCAATATTTCAACCTAGTTGTCAGGGTAGATAATGATGCACACAATAAGATGCACATAAAGATATTGAAACTGATTTCAACCATTTTGTTTGAAGTGCCAGCTAAATAATCATCTTTATAGAAAATTGTGAAGAATATGGTAGAGGGCATTTGGAAATTTCATGAACCTTAGTATCTTTTCGAAGCTTTGTTTGATACACCTCTCCTCTTAGACCAGGTTAAGTACTGCCTTTCTGTGTCCCTATGACACTTGTTTTCTTCCTTATCTTAACACTTATTTTCCTTTATTGGAATTTCCGTTTTTTATTCTGCCACCTCACTTAGAATGTAGGCTGGGCAAGATAAAGGGCCAGGACCATTTTGCTCACCTTAGTACCATTATACCAAGCATAGAGGCTGCTAAATAGAAAGTGCTGAAAAACTGTTGAATGGTTAACCATTCCTTTAGACACTTTAGAAGTTGGAAAGGGCTAGATATAAATTTCAGGAAAACAAAAGGTTATAGCTATGGTCATGGGATTAAATGACTACTTCATATGGAGATTTCAATTAGAAATAGCAGTGGGGGTAAAACATTAATACAGGGTTAAGAGCCATTAGAGAAAGGAGAGAGGAGTAATCATGGAGATAAGAGAAAAGGGACAATTTTAGGTAGTATAAGATGTCAAAAGTATCAGTTACCTCAAAAAATCTAGGACACTGGGAGAAGATAATGATATTACAGGCATTTGAAAGGTGGTGGGTAGTGAATAGCACTGGCAGAGCAAAAATAAAGGGTCTCATTATTAGTCCAAAACTAGGAAGAATGAGTTTGAGAAGAATGAAGAGAGCATCTTAATAACTCCCACAACCACTGGATTCTTTAATTCAGTGTTTTCCTAAAGGAAAACTTTGGAATTCTGGTCAGGTGAGATAGGCCATGGAAAAAGACTCTATGATGAAAGAAGTTTGGGTAAGATTGAGTATTACCTCTCACTTTTAGGGATCCTGAAAATTAATTAGTCTTACCCGTTAACATACCAGAGAGGAAAATCATATTTCCTGGACTTTATTTTGAGGTACTCTGCTTTGATTGTATAACAGCAAATTGGCTTATATTCTCTAATTATAAAAGGTACAGGGTTGGATATTGTCAGTATTTAACTCTGAAATGTTTCTGGTTCAGATGACTCTATACATTTGAGAGTCTCAACAAATGGATGTCTTTTAAAGCTATGGAATAGATGAGATCATTTGTGGAGAAAGAAAAGAGAAGAGAAGAGGACCTAAGACAGCGGAGTGGGTGCTCTCAGAGAAGACTGAGAAGGCCTGAGAAAGGGGAAAAGAAAGCCAGCAGCAAATGGTGCTATGGTAGCTGAGAGGGGAGCATTTTTCAATTAGTCAGAAGTTATCACTATGCTGAGTATACATGATAATTTAAATAAGATGAGCAAAACATACAGATGGCCCTTGATTTAGGATGGTACAGCTTATTGTTTTTTGACTTTACAATAAGTTTATCAGGGTATTAAATGCACTGTCCACTTAAGATATTTTCCACTTACAACAAGTCCGTCATACGTGGATAACTGGATTGTAATTGGAGGGGGCCTTGGATCAGGGAGGGATTTTAAGGATGGGAGCTACTAGAGCAGGTGTCCATAGTGAGGGAATAATCTGGTACAGAGAAAAGTAGATGTTGCAAAATAGAAGGATCTAATTGTGTGAACAAAGTCCTAGCACTTGGCTCAGGGCCTGGCAGAGGTAGAAGCTCAGTATGAGTCTGCTGAATTACAATAAATTACTTAAACCCAGCAGGTAACAGAACTGGGATTTAACTCCTCATCTCTGACTCCTAGTTTAGTTCTCAAGTCACTAGACCGTGCTGTCCATAGCCCTTAGTCCAGTCTGCTTCTCATCTATAAAGTCATTTCTCCCAGGTTCCATCAGTAGCCCTACTGCTTTAGATGCAGAAACCCTTGATTCAATTTCTTGCTGGAATGGATTTCTCACAAATAAGGATAATCCTCCATTTCATGTTTACTCACTTGGTTGACTTCCTGTTTTCCACACTCTTCCCACAACAGGCTTTGCAGTTTTTATTTTCTGAGACATTCAAATAAATGTGAGTTGGTATTGTGACCGAGTACATCCTGAAATGCATAATTTTTCCCCTTTATCATTTTTGAAATAAATGAATGAATTGCAAAGCAACTACATTAATGAGATGTTTAATTTGAGGTTTTAATTTTGCAAATGTTGGGAAGCATAATTAAGGTTCAGGCAGTATCATAAGTGTCTTCAGGAATACAAAGTAACTGTTTTTGCATCTAGAGTTTTTGGGAACATTTTCTGCCTAAACACAAGCCACTTATAGCTGTTTTCCTGTGTTCTAAAAGCATCCCAGGCGCTGTGAAGACACAGAACGTGTAGTACTCATAGAGGTGGCAAATAATCAGCATGGCTGTCATTGTGACAATTAGCAGAAAGCAGTGTGCTGAGAGTAGTGAAGGTATAGGTAAAAGGCAGTGGGCACTGGCTTATATTTATTTTATACTCATAATTGCAGGGCAGTTTTCTTCTACTTTATTCTATATGCTATCTCAGATAATTAAAGCAGTGGAGAATGACAGGAATATTGAGTTAGATAGGGATATAGATAGGACAGAAAAGCATTCTAGACAAAAAAAAAAGTGAGCACAGAAAGGATTTGAAAGCTTAAGTAAAAAAACAAATTATTCTCAAGCATTTTCTTTGTATCAGCATACCATATAATTTAAAAAAAAGAGAGAGAGAAAGAAAAACTTATATGGGCCTGAAACATCTATCAAAAGAACGTGAGCTTACTTTATGAGGTGGAGAAAGGGCTACTTGCGTTCAAGCACCTGAAATGGCTGTTTCTTTAGCAGACCACAAAAGAACTAGAAATGGAAAATAATTTTCCAGGCAATTTCTATCTCTTACACTATGTCTAAACACACAAGACAGTTTGAACAAAAAATAAGGTGGATCAAGTAACAAATATTTACAAAATTGCTATTTCTACTTCTTTTGGAATAGTATTATATAGCAGCAGTACCCAACCTTTTTGGCACCAGGGAGCAGTTTTGTGGAAGACAATTTTTCCACAGAAGGTGGGGAAGTGGGGAGGGGCCCCTGAGGGGAAGTAAGGCCAGGAGGGGAATAGTTTCAGGATGAAACTGTTTCACCTCAGATCATTGATCATTACAGATTTGCTCCTAAAAACCACACAACCTAGATCACTTGCACGCATAGTTCACAATAGGGTTTGTACTCCTATGAGAATCTAATGACCCTGCTGATCTGACAGGAGGCGGAGCTCAGGTGGTAATACTGACCTGCTTGCCACTCTCCTCCTGCTGTGTAGACTAGTTTCTAACAGGCCACAGGTTGGGGACCCCTGTCATACAGCCATGGGATAAAAATAGTGAAACTATATTGATTTATTGGACTTGTATTAGGGTGAACCATATGAAACAGCCTTTGGTCAAATATTGCCTTTGGTTAAATATTGATCAAAGTGGTTGCAAATCAGCTATATTGTCTGGTTCAAGGTAATACTATCTTTAAGCTAATGGAAAAATCTCCTCTTATGATCAAAATCAATTAATATGCATTTATTCCATATTCAAGACTGCACCAAATGTGTCAAATCAGTGGTTAGAAAGCTTTTGGGTGTTGCAATCTCTTTTAGTATTAAAAATTAGGAAGACCTCAGGGAATGCTGTTGAATTTTTAGAGCATGCTTAGCCATGGTTCCCTAAAGTGAGTAACTCTTATAAATAATTTTTTATATTTTATTTACTATATGAAGGAAATAATGTACACAGTGGTCCATTTCCAAGACAAAGTGCCTTGAATCAGCTTAAGCCAGCAAACTACAGAAGAAACAGGATATACTAGGCCTCTGCTTGGATAGCTGATGCCTGCTTGTCGGCAATCCCCTTTTCCCCTTTAGTTGCCCTTACCCAAACCAAAGAAGTTTAGTCTAAGATGAAAGTTTACTAACCTGCAAAATAGCTCACTTTTGTCTGTTCTTATCAGCCTGCCTAGCTATTTAGGTCATAAGTCAAATACTTGAGCCTCCGAGCTAACTAGGATTGCAACGTATTGTGGGCTGCAACAAAATGCAGCAGGACAGCCCTAAAGAAAACACTTAGGCCAGGTGCGGTGGCTCACGCCTATAATTCCAGCACTTTGGGAGGCTGAGGTGGGTGGATCACAAGGTCAGGAGATCGAGACCATCCTGGCTGACAGGGCAAAACCCCGTCTCTACTAAAAATACAAAAATTAGCTGGGCGTGGTGGTGGGCACCTGTAGTCCCAGCTACTTGGGAGGCTGAGGCAAGAGAATGGCATGAACCTGGAAGGCGGAGCTTGCAGTGAGCCGAGATCACGCCACTGCACTCCAGCCTGGGCGACAGAGCAAGACTCCATCTCAAAAAAAAAAAAAAAAAAAAAAAAAAAAAAAAAAAAAAAAAAAAAAAAAAAAAAAAAAAAAAAAAAA
>NW_016803205.1:216959-225314 GCF_001698545.2 Rhinopithecus bieti
AAAAAAAAAAAAAAAAAAAAAAAAAAAAAACCAAGAGAAAACACTTAAAGCCCCTACACAACAACTGATAGGCAACATCTGGGAAGACTGTGACCCCATAGTACCCAGCCTATGAGGAACCAGGAATTACAACAAGCAATTTAGGGGATACATTGCTTGTTGTAACCATGCTGGGGGTGCCTGAGCATCAGACACCATGTCTTGCAAGACCATCATTAAAAGTCTCACTTTCAGTGTTCTCAAGGTATCTGAGTCCATTCTTTGGGTTTAGATGAGTAAGTTTGTTTATCAGAACCTGGTGGCCTGTATGGGGAACTCTGTGCCTGCATGGAGTGAGACTCCTGCCAAGAGGGGAGATGCGTCCCACCTGATTTAGGTGGCCTGCTCTGCCCAAGTGTCTTGGCTCCCTGCAGAACCCATAGACAATCCTGAGACTGTTATTCAGGAAATTATGAAAGTGACACAGGGAGAAAAGCTGGCACCACGGCAACTGGGGCAACCTCGTGTATGAGCCAAGGTAGGAAAACTGGACTATATGTACTGCCTTGGTGGTTGGGCATTTTCAGAGGTCGAGTGTATGTGACTGAGATGTATCTAAGATACGAAGCGAGTGCAGAGTCCCAATCCATAGTTTCGTCCTTCCGCAAGGGAAACGGCTGGAGACAGACGAAGTGATTCTCAGGGTATGCAGGAAACCTCCGGTGTGGGAGCTAAGTACACAGGAAAAGCTCAGACACAGAGACTAACTGGAAATGTGAAATAAGAATTCCAGGCCTAGGGAACAGAGGAAAGAGGGAACTGAAGAGACCCTCTCTGAAACTCCCCCAGAGGGAAAAGCAAAACATGATGAAGTGTTGCTGTTTTATCTGGCCCAAAGAGCCCATTCATCAGCCTTTGGGCTCTTGGCCTGTTTGGCTCAGATGAGGATTGGGTGTGCCAAGCTTTAATTCTTTATGTGAATAATAAAACCCCATCCTCACAAGAGGAGATGGGTTATGCTCTTTATTAGATTAGTGAATTAACCCTCATGCTCCCCCTTAAAGAGGAAGAAAAAGAGTGTAATAAATAGCCCTCTCCCAATGAAAAGCCCTTGGATCCCCTAACATGCTTGCCCCATCCCATACATCTCACAAAGTAGAGGACAGGGAGATCAGGGGGCAACAGGAAGGCCAGAGTAAGACTAATCTGGGGGTCATGAAGGAGCTAAACCCAATGCTCCTTTAAATCCTTATACAAACTTGAGGAAAGAATTAGAAAAATGTAAGAGAGATATTGAGAATTTCCCCATTCCTTCTAAACAGCAGATATCTAACAGGTACCCTCTTAGGGAAGCCTCTATGGGACAGGGAGAAGTTGGATTTGTGAGTGCACTTCTAAAAAGTACTGAGGTTAGGAATTTAAGAAGGGAATGAAGCCACTCTTAGAAGATTTCCTCGGGTTACCAGAGCAGGTAGATCAATTGTTAGGACCCAGTTTTTATACTTGGGCTGAGATAATGTCTATCATGAATATTCTCTTTACTGGGGAAGAGAGGGGAATGATTAGAAGGGCAGCCATGACCATCTGGGAGAGACAGCATCCTTCCGGGCAAGGAGTCCTGCCAGCTGAGCAGAAATTCCCAAATGCAGATCCCGGATGGGATAATAATGACCCCAGGGAATGGGTTCGAATGCAGGTCCTTAGGGAGCTAATAATTAGAGGAATTAGAATCCACTCCTAGGACACAGAATGTCCCAAAAGCATTCAAGAACCAACAAGAAAAAGAGGAGATTTCCTCTGCTTCTGCAGAGGCTCGGGGATCAAATGAGAAAATATTCAGGATTAGATCCAGAGGATTCAGTAGGGCAAGGCCTCTTAAAGGTTAATTTTGTAACTAAAAGCTGGCCTGATATTACTAAGAAGCTGCAAAAAATTGATGGATGGAATGAGGAAATGATTGAGGAATTACTGAGGGAAGCTCAGAAGGTTTTGTAAGGAGAGAAAGAGTTAAGCTGCTGACCCTGAAGGCAGGGGAAAGCCAGCCACGCACGCAGCTGTGTGTGGAAGCCGACTGCTGAAAGTTGTTGATGAAAGCTGCTGCTGAAATGACACGGGGGAGCCATGGCACACCACAGCTGGGCTCAGGCACAGAGAGAGAAAGAGGAAGAAACTGAGTATGAGGGAGAAAGAAACAGGATGACAGAGAGAGAGATAGAAGAAGAAAATGAGTGAGAGAGAGACTGAAAAAGACAGAAATTAAACAAAAACACAGAAGGTGAGACTGGAGAGAGAGAAAATGTAAAAGGAAGAGTACAAGAGGAAGAAAGAGAAAGAGAATGACCATAAAAGATAGGAGACAAAGAGACAAAAATACAAATAAGAAGTAGCTGCCACGGCCCTGCTCGTAGAGGAGAGTAGAAAGGTGACCTTCAGCAGGGGCCCTGGTAGTGAGCACCCTACTTTAGGTCAGGAAAATATTAAATCAAAGAGCTGAAAGATGGTTCACTGGTTCCCGAATTTTAAAAAAATGAAGCCATATTACTGGAAAAAGATAAATTATCTTAACAATAGATACTTGCTTGAATTCAGCCAGTTTCTTATGAAAAGGAGAGGAAAATGAGGAGACATCAAACCATAACTGTTTAGATATCATAGAATATCAGACTAAAGTTAAAGCAGACTTTAAAGAAACTCCACTACATGCTGGGATGGGTCTGTTTGTGGATGGGTCATCCCGAGTGATAGACAGTAAAAGACACAATGGCTATGCTGTCATTGATGGAAACAAACCATCCTTACATGGAAAATGTAGACTACCCAGTAACTAGTCAGACCAAACCTCTGAATTATATAGGCCCTAAAGCTCCTACAAGACCAAGAAGGCACTATATATAGTGATTCCAAATATGCCTATGGAGTAGTACACACCTTTGGAAAGATCTGGACAGAGTGGGCCCTAACAAATAGCAGGGGAAAAAAATTAATACATGGGGAATAGTTTTAAAAAGTTTTTGAAAGCCTCCTGCTTCCAGGAGAGGTAGCCATGGTTCATGTAAATGGCCGTCGGAAAGGAAACACTACAGAAGCTGTAGGAAACAGGCGTGGGGATAAAGCTGCTAAGCACGCCCCCCGGAGGAAGAAGTTAAACTGTTTAGCCTAATCCCAGATATCCCTAGGATGGTATTAAGACCCTAATTTTCTAAAGAGGAGGAAGAGCTGAGCAAGATACAGGCCACCCAAACTGAGGATGGGAGATGGATGCTCCTTGATGGAAGAGAAATAAGCAAAACCATAATGAGAGAACTGATGTCCAAACTGCATAGGAGAAGTTATTGGGGTCCTCAGGCCACGTGTGATGCAATACCAAGAATTATGGGTGTATAGGGATTTATACCCTTGCTAAATAAGTGTGTGGGGGTTGTGTGACCTGCCAGAGAATAAACAAAAAGGTGGTTAGAAAACAGACTACCAGAGGGAGACCTCCTGGATTAAGGCCATTTCAAAGCATTCAAGTAGATTTTACAGAAATGCCCAAAATAAGGAGACTAAAGTATCTACTGGTAATGATAGACCACCTCTCCAGCTGGGTGGAGGCCTTCCCCTTCCCAGCTGCCACTGCTGGGAATGTGGTCAAAGTAATTTTAGAACAAATTATACCCAGATTTATCCTGATAGAAAACATTGATTCAGACAACGGGAGCCACTTTACCTTGAGGGTGCTAAGAGGAATTATGGAAGATTTACACATTCGATGGTATTCCCACACCCCTTGTTATCTCCACTCCTCTGGAAAGGTCGAGAAAATGAATCAGACTCTCAAAAAGTATACTGCTAAACTAATCTTAGAAACTAGCCCGGGCGCGGTGGCTCAAGCCTGTAATCCCAGCACTTTGGGAGGCCGAGACGGGCGGATCACGAGGTCAGGAGATCGAGACCATCCTGGCTAATACGGTGAAACCCCGTCTCTACTAAAAAAAAAAATACAAAAAAACTAGCCGGGCGAGGTGGTGGGCGCCTGTAGTCCCAGCTACTCGGGAGGCTGAGGCAGGAGAATGGCGTGAACCCGGGAGGCGGAGCTTGCAGTGAGCTGAGATCTGGCCACTGCACTCCAGCCTGGGCGGCAGAGCGAGACTCCGTCTCAAAAAAAAAAAAAAAAAAAACTAAAGGCTGGGTATGGTGGCTCACGCCTGTAATCCCAGCACTTTAGGGGGCCAAAGCGGGTGGATCAAACTCGGGAGTTTGAGACCAGCCTGGCCAACATGGTTGAAACCCCGTCTCTACTGAAAATACAAAAATTATCCGGGAGTCGTGGTGGGTGCCTGTAATCCCAGCTACTCGGGAGTCTTACGCAGGAGAATCGCTTGAACCTGGGAAGTGGACAATGCAGTGAGCCTAGATCGTGCCATTGCACTCGAGCCTGGGCAACGAGCAAAACCCAGTTTAAAAAACAAACAAACAAAAAAACACCCCAAAACAAAACCAAAATGCCTTGGTCCAAATGTCTCCCAATAACACTCCTTAGGATTAGGACAACCCCAAGGAAAGACTTGGGATTTTCCTCTTACAAGTTATTATGTGGACTCCCGCATTTAGGTAGGACTACTGGCCTTCCTAGTGTGGAAACCAAAGACCAGTTTTTAAGAAATTATATACTGGTCCTATCCTCCACCCTGTCATCCCTTAGGCTGAAAGGACTTCTGACTCAAACCCCGCCTCTTGAGTTCATGGTTCACCACTTTCAGCCTGGTGACTCAGTGCTAATTAAGACTTGAAAAGAATACAAGCTCCACCATGCTGAGAAAGTCCCTTTCAAGTGCTCCTGATCACTGAGACAGCCATATGAACAGCTGTACGGGGCGGGAGGTAGGTGGCGGACACATTACACTGGAGTCAAGAGAATGGTAAAAGAACCCCCGGAAGGAAGGGAAAAGGATGAAAGGGAAGTGTATAGATCACCTAAGGAACCCTTAAAGCTAACCCTAAGGAAAACCTAGAAGGAAGCTATGGGCAGGCTGTGTCATTGGGGGTGGATGTGGTTAGGATTAATCCTACTACCAAGGGTGAGAGGGTTCACAATTATTGGATGGAGCCCAGTAGAAAAAGAATATCCAATTAAACTAATAGTCAACATAACTAGAACCTTCACCCCCCAGACCATAAAATTTGATGCCTGCCAAGTCTTACATTGTGGTAATTTAGGGAACCAAAGGTAGATGTCACAAGCAAATATCTATGTTGTGAAACAGGTTGCTACTGGGGAAAGCCCTGTGCTGGCTGAAATGAAGTCTAGTGGACCACCCAATTTTGAGGCTGGGTGAGCCATTCTTCCAAAAACAAACCCTTAAAGAATAAAATACATTTGTATAAGGGCCCTATGCCACCTAACTGTAGAAATGTATGCAATCCTATATGAATTACCATAAACGACCCAACTACTCTAGACCAGGAATCTTGAAGGTATGGATTAGGAATAGACATCTGAGGAAGGGATCCCATGGGATGGTTAGCTTTTAGGCTAGTCGCCAACTCCACCCAAGCCCACCTAGGATTACTATAACTTCCAATCCCACTACTTCCTTTAATCCACCATACAATGACCCTTAGAGAGTAGAAATAATTAAGATAACTGACTTGAGGCAGACTTTACAAATTTAGAGTGGATAT
This sequence comes from Rhinopithecus bieti, assembly GCF_001698545.2. Lineage (NCBI taxonomy): Eukaryota > Metazoa > Chordata > Mammalia > Primates > Cercopithecidae > Rhinopithecus > Rhinopithecus bieti. The sequence goes on from NW_016803205.1 coordinate 222,603, forward strand.
GGAGATGTAAACACCTAGGTTGAATGGGCCAAATTTTTGGTACTAGCTCTTAGTAAGAGTGACTGTTATGTGTGCTCTGCTGGGTGGCCTGAGGCATATGCACACAGGTGGTACCATCCCCCCTAGAATGGGATATCAATCCCAACCAAATTTGTTGCATGTTGGCTGTATACTAGGACAGGGATGCTTGGGGAAATGAGACTTACAAGAGTCTATCATTGCTCTTTCCCACCTTGCAGAAATCAGACCCTAGAGCAATTCCCTCTTTCTCCATAGGAAATATGAACCACTCCTCTTGCCTCTCTAGGGAGGAGGCAGAGTTCAATAAGCTCGTGAGAGAACTTTCAGCTTATACTCACATCCTAAATGTTACTGGTGAGTCAAACAAAGGCAACTACTTGACTCTTCATATACCCCGGACTGATGTCTGGTGATATTGTGGAAAGAGCAACTTCCATGTCCTACTACCATTCAATTGCACTGGGATTTGTGCCTTAGTTAAGTTGGCCATTCCATTCACCCTGGCATTCCATAAGATTCCCAAGAATCCACTTGGGCACTGAAATCGGAGAGATCTAACAAATTCTTTTGATCCTGACATTTATATTGACTCAATGGGAGTCCCTAGAGGAGTACTTAATGAATGTAAGGCCCAAAACCAAATAGCTGCTGGGTTTAAATCAGCACTCTTCTGGTGGTCAACTATTAATTAAAATGTGGTTTGGATTAATTACATCTATTATAATAAACAAAGATTCATCAACTATACTCGAGATGCTCTCAAAGGAGTGGCTAGCCAGTTAGATGCCACCAGCCAAATGGCCTGGGAGAACAGACTTGCCCTAGACAGGATCTTAGCAGAAAAAAGGGCGTATGCATCATGCTGGGTGGAAAGTGTTGCACTTTCATTCCTAACAATACTGCTCCAGATAGAACCATCGCAAAGGTGTTCCAAGAGTTAACAACTTTAGCCAATGAATTGGCATAAAATGCCGAAATTGATGACCCATTTACTGATTGGCTAGAGAGTTCGTTCAGGAAATGGAAAGGAATGGTAGCTTCCATTCTGACATCCCTTATAATAGTGGCTGGAGTCCTAACAGCTGTAGGGTGTTGCATCATCCCCTGTGTTAGAGGGTTAACCCAAAAATAATCGAAACAGCCATCAACAAACAAATGCCCATAATGTATCAACTATTACTAGAAACTAAATCAAATCTACTCTCTTATGATGAGAAGAATCAACAGCTCTTGAAACAGTTGGAGAACCAAAGCACAAAAAAAAAATGTGGAAATGGGACCAATAGGAGTAAAAAGAAAAAAAGGATGGAATTGAAGGAAATAATGTATACAGTGGTCCATTTCCAAGACAAAGTGCCTTGAATCATCTTAGGTCAGCAAACTACAGAAGAAACAGGATATACGAGGCCCCTGCATGGATAGCTGATGCCTGCTTGTCACCCACCCCCGTCCCTGTCCCCCCACCAACACCCTGCTTAGTTGTCCTCACCTACCTAAGCCAAAGAATTTTAAGAAGAAAGTTTACTAGCCTGCTTGATCATGGTGGATAAGATTTTTGATGTGCTGCTGGATTCAGTTTGCCAGCATTTTATTGAGGATTTTTGCATCAAAGTTCATCAGGGATATTGGTCTGAAATTTTCTTTTTTTGTTGTGTCTCCTCCAGGCTTTGGTATCAGGATGATGCTGGCCTCATAAAATGAGTTAGGGAGGATTCCCTCTTTTGGTACTGATTGGAATAGTTTCAGAAGGAATGGTACCAGCTCCTCTTTGTACCTCTGGTAGAATTCACCTGTGAATCCATCTGGTCCTGGACTTTTTTTGGTTGGTAGATTAATTACTGCCTCCATTTCAGAGCCTGTTATTGGTTTGTTCAGGGATTCAACTTCTTCCTGGTTTAGTCTTGGGAGGGTGTATGTGTCCAGGAATTTATCCCTTTCTACTAGATTTTCTAGTTTGTTTGCATAGAGGTGTTTATAGTATTCTCTGATGGTAGTTTTTGTTTCTGTGGGATCAGTGGTGATATCCCCTTTATCATTTTTTATTGCATCTATTTTATTCTTCTCTCTTTTCTTCTTTATTAGTCTTGCTAGCGGCCTATCAATTTTGTTGATCTTTTGCAAGGCTGGTTCAACATACACAAATCAATAAATATAATCCAGCATATAAACAGAACCAAAGACAAAAACCACATGATTATCTCAATAGATGCGGAAAAGGCCTTTGACAAAATTCAACAGCCCTTTGTGCTAAAAGTTCTCAATAAACTAAGTATTGAAGGGATGTATCTCAAAATAATATGAGCTATTTATGACAAACCCACAGCCAATATCATACTGAATGAACAAAAACTGGAAGCATTCACTTTGAAAACCGACACAGGACAGGGATGTCTTCTCTCACCACTCCTATTCAACATAGTGTTGGAAGTTCTGGCCAGGGCAATCAGGCAGGAGAAAGAATAAAGGGTATTCAATTAGGAAAAGAGGAAGTCAAATTGTCCTTGTTTGCAGATGACATGATTGTATATTTAGAAAATCCCATCATCTCAGCCCAAAATCTCCTTAAGCTGATAAGCAACTTCAGCAAAGTCTCAGGATACAAAATCAATGTGCAAAAATCACTAGCATTCTTATACACTAATAACAGACAAACAGAGAGCCTAATCAGGAATGAACTTCCATTCACAATTG
>NW_016803205.1:225545-238184 GCF_001698545.2 Rhinopithecus bieti
TCCCTATTTAATAAATGGTGCTAGGAAAACTGGCTAGCCATATGTAGAAAGCTGAAACTGGATCCCTTCCTTACACCTTATGCAAAAGTTAATTCAAGATGGATTAAAGACTTAAATGTTAGATCTAAAACCATAAAAACCCTAGAAGAAAACCTAGGCAATACCATTCAGGACATAGGTATGGGCAAGGACTTCGTGACTAAAACACCAAAAGCCAAAATTGACAAATGGGATCTAATTAAACTAAAGAGCTTCTGCACAGCAAAAGAAACTACCATCAGAGTGAACAGGCAACCTACAGAATAGGAGAAAATTTTTGCAATCTGCCCACCTGACAAAGGGCTAATATCCAGAATCTACAAAGAACTTAAACAAATTTATAAGAAAAAATCAACCCCATCAAAAAGTGGGCAAAGGATAGGAACAGACACTTCTCAAAAGAAGACGTTTATGCAGCCAAAGGACACATGAAAAAATGCTCATCATCACTGGTCATCAGAGAAATGCAAATCAAAACACAATGAGATACCATCTCTCACCAGTTAGAATGGCAATCATTACAAAGTCAGGAAACAACAGGTTCTGGAGAGGATGTGGAGAAATAGGAATGCTTTTACACTGTTGATGGGACTGTAAACTAGTTCAATCATTGTGGAAGACAATGTGGCAATTCTTCAAGGATCTAGAACTAGAAATACTATTTGACCCAGTCATCCCGTTACTGGGTATATACCCAAAGGATTATAAATCATGCTACTATAAAGACACATGTGCAGTGGCTCATGCCTGTAATCCCAAAACTTTGGGAGGCCAAGATGGGCAGATTACTTGAGGTCAAGACTTCGAGATCAGCCCGGTCAACATGCTGAAACCTCATATCTACTGCAAATACAAAAATTAGCCGGGCATGGTGGTATGTGCCTATAAACCTAGCTACTTGGGAGGTTGAGGCAAGAGAATAGCTTGAACCGGGAGGCAGAGGTTGCAGTGAGCCAAGATCGTGCCATTACGCTCCAGCCTGGGCCACAGAGTGAGACTTCGTCTCAAAAAAAAAAAAAAAAAAAAAAAAAAGAAAGAAAGAAAGGAAAGAAAAGAAAAGGAAAGAGGAGAAAAGAAAAGACCTAAAGCCCTAAAGCCCCTACCCAACAACCAGTGGGCAATGTCTGGGAAGACTGTGACCCCATAGTACTCAGCCTATCAGCCAATGAGGAACTAGGACAGGCACCTGTGTACTAGGGGATATGTTGCTTGTTTTAACCTTGCTGGGGGTGCCTGCCCATCTGACACCCGATCTTGCAAGACCATCTTCAAGAGACTTACTTTGGCTATTCTCTGGGTCTCTGAGTCCATTTTTTGGGTTTGGATGGGTGAGTTTATTTCTTACACTATAGAAGTGTTGCTTATATTTGAAAATTAATGATATGTATGTGTGACACATATATATTTAGTCCCTAGACGAAGCTTAATGCAGATTTGGATTGTTAGACTATTAAGTGACCTTTTAAAGTTCCAAATAGCAGAAAACCCTTTCAAACTGGCTTAAGCAAAGCAGAAATGCTTTTCTCTTATATAACTGAAAAATCAGGAGTAGGTATAATTTAAGCAGGTCTAGATGTAGGATTTCAAATTATATATTTAAAATTGATTCTCTCTCCATCTCTAAGCACTTTTTCTTATTAGTTTTATTATTTTTGGCTTTATTCTTAATCTGCACCTGGTGACCTGATGGCTACTCTTGCAGTGGAAAGTAGACTTGTACTTCCACATTACCAATACATGTCTTAGATACCAAATACCAACACGTTTCTTAGAATTGTATATCTTTGTCTCTGATTGCCCTAGCTTTTGTCTCATACTTATTCCTAAACCAATCACTAGAGATTGGAGGATGTCATGTTCTGATTGGCCAGACAGTTCATAAACCACTCCTAGAATCCTAGATCTGCATGAACTTCATGAACTAATAGCATAAAGGGAGACTCCCCAAGGAAAAATCAAGAAGTGTGAGTGTATGCTGACTAGACGAAAATTACAGTTTGCCAACTGTGTAATTACCAAGCAATAACACCCTGGCCACCCAAGGGACTATGACACATGAGTTGCACCTCCGTACTCTAAAGACCACATGATGAAAAGGGTGCATCCTTACCTTGTTGTTGCAGTTAATTGACCTGTTCATATATTCGGCAAGAATTGATTTAGAATGTACTCTGTATTATGTTTTGTATGAGGAGATTCAAATTTAACTTAGATGTAGTTTCTGTCTTTAAACAGCTCTAAACCTAGTAGGAAGGCAAAATTGCCAAATATGATAAAATGCATCATGAAAGGACAGAGGAAAGTGTAACTACTCTGTGCAGATAATGGGAAAGGGTTCAAAGCCACTGTGATACTTGAGCTGGGATTTGAAGGAATAGGAATTTCCAGCCAGAGCAAAATTAAATTAAATTAAATTAAATTAAATAGTAGTGACTGAAATAAGCCAAGATAATTTGGAGCTTATTTGAGACACTTAAACTCTACTGCTATATGAGTTGAGAGACAAAGATACGTGAGGATCAGGAGGGAAAATTTTGAGTACCCACACATACCACAGACACAAACATCACTGGGCTGAGGAAGGTCAGGAACAATTTAAAGCATTATGAGAATTTAGAAAAAAATTATATACAACATCCCAGACCACTGTTCGTTTGTGCAACTTTTCTTAAGAGCTATTTAGACTGAGAGAAGTCAATTAAAATGGGTAGGAAAAAAAGGGTTTGTCAATGTCTTTTAACGAGAAAAAGAGGAATGGAAAGAAATTCAGACAATTGTAGTGATATCTTTGGGAGCAGAGAACTGAACCATTTCAATATCTTGTTTTATAAAGAAAGAAGAAAAGCAAACAGCAGAAAGTTTTTGAATGATTTTAAGTCTTAAGAGAAAGTTGATCTTGGTAGCACTTGGAAAAGGGATGTCAAGAATATTGGAAAATTTTAAAGGCTTTAATTCAAGATTCACTCTTACTTTTCAAAGTTGATGATGAGTCTAATACTAAAAGGCAATTTTTAGGTAGTTGTTCTGTACTGACAAAGGCATTGAGTAAGTGAGGATAGCTTCTATATTCATAGAAAAGCTTTCATAGAAACATAGATATCTTCCTATAAATCATTCAAGCCCATATGCGTGCATGCATATGACACATCAAATGCCATATATGGCTGATTTTCCAGGTCATAGCAATTCTGGTACTTTGTACAGTTCTTTGCAATGTTCTAAAGATTTTTTTAAATGCATTCACAGTGGGAAGAAAATGTTTTCCAACTTTTATTTATTGGTTTCAATACTTTACTATACAATTCATACGATTGTTATTTACAAGTGGTATTGAATCTTTAATAACACTATCAGTGAAAAGGCATGTACCCGTCTGCATTTTGTAACCAAAAAAAAAAATGTATAAATAGATTGCCATTGTTTGGTAAATTCTACTGTTCAGTTATTGGAAAGGTAAATAATCCGTATTCCATTTGAACAAGTTAGAAAAGAATATTTAATGAACTACAGAGGAAAGTACTTTTAGAGTACTAAACATTTTCATAAATGTTGCTGGAGAGGCAATTGCTCAAATATAATTCTCCCATTAGGAGGTTAAGAAAGATAATAACAGCTTAACATAGAGAAAATAACAGAAGAAATAAGATGTCAAATATGATCAGATTCATCTTTGCCATGTAAATTCAAACAATGAAATTGCTAGGTAATTATTTCAAAACTCTTCTCATTTTATGTTTCAATATTTAATTCTTCAAGCAAAGGTCTACCATTACTTCTAGGATCTGGATCACCCATAGTATTTGCATCTGGTGGGGAGCTCATTACTTTAACAGGGAAGAATGCAATTTCAGGTGTATGCTTACTTCTGCCATACTGAAAGGTATTGATAGAAATGATACAAAGTTTAAATATATATATATTCAATATTGAATAATAAACTTGGTTGAAATAATCTGGTTCTCATCCTTTAGAGTTTTTAGTTTATTTCTTCATTTATAATAGCTAAATTTTGTTCCACCATAAAGAATTATCCAAGTGTAGACAGACAAAAACACAACTGGGTCAAGTGATCTGACTTCTTGAATCAACTCTTGCAGTAATTATGTGACTTTTGAAAAGGATGGAGTGGGGCAGTAGTAAGAAGTTATTTCAGTAGACAACCCAGGAAACCTAATGCCTGCTTTCATGGTGATTATACTGCTCTTCTTTTAGAAGTTCCGCAGGAATAGTTATGTAGAGAGAACTATAACAAAGCAAGGAATAGTAAGATATTATTAGCTGAGGATCTACCTCCAAAACCCACTAAAAAAAAATGTGTTTCGGCTGGGGGCGCAAGTTGCTGCAAAGCCTGTAATCCCAGCATTGGGAGGAGCCGAGGATGGCGGATCACGAGGTCAGGAGATGAGACCATTCCTGGCTTAACACGGTGAAACCCCGTCTCTACTAAAAAATACAAAAAAAAACTAGCCGGGCGTCGTCTGTTGGCGGCGCCTTGTAAAGTCCCAAAGCTACTGGAGGCTGAAGCAGGAGATTGGAGAATTCCGGGAGGTGTGAGCTTACAGTTGAGCTTGAGATCAGGCCCACTGCCACGCCAACCTGGCTACAAGAAGCGAGACCTTTTGCTCAAAAAAAAAAAAAAAAAAAAAAAAAAAAAAAAAAAAAAAAAAATGTTTCTGGTTTGGACCATTTGGAGAAAACTAATTTTTCTCCTATTCTGGAATTACACGGGAGTCTTGAACAATGGCAAGTTGAATCAAAACTCAAATGTGTAATTATTACCCCTTCCCCAATACTGATATGTGAGCCCATAGATTAGTCTTGCCAATTTTTAACTCTGTATGTGTAGATTCATAGACAGTTTTCACATCTGGTTTATTTCATTAAACTTTTTTGGCAGATTCATCAATTTTAACATTTTAACCCACTTCTAAACTGTTCAACTTGTTGACAGAAACAGTTCTTGTGGTTGTAGGACTGAAGTCCCTGTTTCCTTTCTGGCTATCAGCTGGAGACTTCCCTTACCCTCTAGAGTAAGCTTGTCCACCCCACAGCCCACGGGCTACAAGTGGCCCAGGACAGCTTTGAATGTGGCCTAACACAAATGTGTAAACTTTCTTAAAACATTATGAGTTTTATTTTATTTTATTTTAGCTATCATTAGTGTTAGTATATTTTATGTGTGGCCCAAGACAATTATTCTTCCAATGGAATTTTAACAACTCTATAGTATTCCATTACATGAATATACTTAAATTTTTCATTCTAATGTTGATAGATATTTAAACTATTTCTGTAATAAGAATATGCTACTCTGAGCATTTTTTACATGTCTCTTGGTGTGTTCTATCTATGTGCTTCTGTTGGGTATTTTATTAAGGAACGCAATAGGAAGATTTCCAAAGAGAAAAAGTGACCCATAATTCTGGAGTCACATCTCTTGGTTTCATTCTCATTCTGGATCATAGCCCCTTAATGCTTCACTGTATTTAGCTGTTTTTGAACCTTCAAAATATTTTATACAGTTTATCTCAGAAGTGGTTTTCATCTGCTATTATCAATAGTAAAAATTTCATGGTACATCCTCTTTTAAGTGATTTTAACTTATCCACATCAAGCTTGAGGTTCAATTTCATAATATAGAGTTATATTTTGTTCTAAATTTTCTCAGTTCTGAAGTAACATTTGTTTCTCTCCTCTTCCGTGTTACTGCCAAAGTTTCAGTATGTCAATACTAATTAAATTAGACATCGCTGAACATGAAGTGAGGTTCAATAGACATTTGATTTATTATTATTGTCTATCATTAACATTAGATTCAAACCCATAACAAGTTTTCAGAGGGACAAAAACAATACTGTACTGGCTGTAACTACCAAAATACCTACATGAAAAATGAAAATGAACCAGTGGCTTTGTTTACGTAAACTAAATATTTGTATTTGGGGACACACCTAGATAATTGACTGAAGTTTTATTCTTATATGAATCTTTGGCATCATGTATGCAAACTCATGGAACTTCTGCTCTTTGTTAAGAATTCTTGTACATAGTTAATGAGAAACATAGTTGAAAGACTTGGCTGAAGTCCATGCTAATGAATTACCATGGATAATGAAGAGAGAGCTGAGTATTTGTTTTTAAATTTCTACTTCTTATGCTTCATTTTGCCTGCATCCTGTTCTTATTACCACCATTTGAGTAAATAATTGAAATTTCTTCAGTCCTTTTTATGTGTTATCTATTTAGTAATGTGTGTCAGTTAAGAACCTGGACCCCCCCACAATGTCCTTTTATTTGAGCTAGATTGACTACTTCATACATAAAAAGTCAGGAACTTCAGATATAGATTGTAAGAAGAAAATGCATCTCACCTAAGAACAAGAGGCAATGTGTATCTGAGTCACCTAGAAAGCTTTCATTAAATATGAATTATTATATCCATCTTTTTCATCACCACCAAGGGTATATCAGAATTTATATCTTCCCCAAACCCAAACCTATCGAGACTCACAACCTTAGGAAATATTGGCTCAATATTGCTGTATGAGTTGTTTTTTGTTTCTCTATCTATTGCTCTATCCCTTCTACCTCTTCTTGCCTGTTTAATTTCATCAGGTTTGACAGCTTAACTTTTCATATCCAGTTTCTCTTAACTTGTCTCCTTCCTCCTGACAACTTGATATCTTAAATGTTTGACTGTGCTTGCTAAAATCTAAGTTACTCGTCTAATTTTCTTGGCCTATGACAGTAGTTCTCACACTTCAGCGTACATCAGAACCCTCTGGCCAGATTGTTAAAGCACTGATTTCTGGACTTCACTCCTGAGTTCCTGATTCAGTACGTCTTAATTGGGGCCAAACTGTTGTATTGCTAACAAGTTCCCAGGTGAGACTAATGCTGCTGATTTGGGAACCACATTCTAAGAACCTCTGGCCTATGCTGATCTCCCAGACTATGACTCATTTTACCTAATTTCAGTTCTCTATGCTTCATCCTGTTTATGAATCTCCTATATTTGTGGCTCTGATTCTTATCTATGTTTATAGACCACAGTAACCCTGCTAAGTGAACTCCTGGTTATGATTCTGGTTTTCCCAGCCCTAAAAGGCAACCTGAAAGTTAACTCTGTTAACTGATTTGATGATTGGTTGGTTCATTTATTCATATTAATTTCATCATTCAACACATATTACTTAATGCCTAGTATGTGACAGTCATTGACTAAGATTTTAAAATATTATTATTAAGAAGTTTATATTTTAAAAAAAGGAAGACCATTGAGTGAACTGACAATGTCAACAAAATACAGTGTTTTATGACCGTGTTAAGCACTGGCATCTACAGAAACACAGAGATGAGAGCTCTAACCCTGCCTGGAGGAGAGTACTGAAGGCTTCTAGAAAGAGATGATGGCTAAGTTTAGCTCTTAGGTGCCAATTCGATTATTCAGGTGATGAATAAAGACAAGCCATTAGAGATTGGGGAGCATGTACAAAAAGTTGTGGAGAGCTTAGGTATCTCAGTGTGATTGATCAAAGAATATAGATATGAGTCTAAAAAACCATGAGGCTGAAGTATGTGCCAAAATATGCAGGGTGGTTTAAACCAAACAAATGAGTTTGGAACTATAAGGAGTCGTTAATTTTAAGCAGGTAAATATTATGACCCTCTTTACATTTTTAGAATTGAAAAGTGGTAAATAAACTAGTCTTAGGTGATAAACAATGATCTAAGTGATTGATAATGAGAAGAAACCAAAGTAGTGAAAACTGATATGTGGAGAACTTGAGAGGTTTTTAAAACTGTTTACAAAATAGCACTTAAAGGACTTCACGACAGAGAAAAACACCAAGGATTATCTCACTGTGTTTATGACAGAACCAACTGGCACATCAGGAGGAAAGATTAAAGAGGCTAGTTAGATGGAAAAAAAATGAGAATTAGAGAAAATGTTCTAGAAATAGAAAGAAAAAACATGATTTCCTATGATCAACTACTGGACTCCCTGTAAACAACTTTTAGTGATGTTAGAATAAGCCACCTGAGGTGCTATTATTCTCTTGTGATTTTCAAAAAGTCAGTTGAGCACTAATCTGAAACTTCTACATATCAACACTGAACTTTTGCTTACTGTAAGCATGTTCATATTTAGTTATATTCAGGTATTAGGTTTTTTCTTGCTGGTATAACAAATAACCACAAATTAGTGCATTAAAACAACATACATTTATCATCTCACAGCTCTATAGGTTAAAAGTCTGGATAAGCTGGGCTAATTCATTTGCTCTGGATTTTACAAGGCCAAAATTGAGAGATGGGTCAGTTGATCTAATGGGAGGCTCTTGCTGGAAAGAACCCACTTCTGAACTATTCAGGTTGTTGACAGAAACAGTTCTTGTGGTTGTAGGACTGAAGTCCCTGTTTCCTTTCTGCTATCAGCTGGAGGCTTACTTTATCCTCTAGAGTAAGCTTGTCTACCCCACAGCCCACAGGCTTTGTGTGGCCCAGGAAGGCTTTAAATGTGGCCCAACAAAAATGTGCAAACTTTCTTAGAACATTATAAGTTTTTTGTTATTTTTTGTTGTTGTTAGCTCATCAGCTATCATTAGTGTTAGTGTGTTTTACATGTGGCCCAAGGCAATTCTTCTTCCAGTGTGGCCCAGGGAAGCCAAAAAATTGGGCACCCCTGCTCTAGAGGTTGCAATTCTTGCATGTGGGCCCCTGCATTTTACAGTCAACAAGACATTTTGAATCTGTCTCATGCTTTAAATCTCCCTAACATACGTTATTGTATCTCTTCTGCCTTCAGCTCCAGAAAATTCTGTGTTTTTAAGGCCTCTGGCGATTAGATTGGGATTACCATGATATTTCACAATAATCCCCTTATTTTAAGACCTGTGACCTGAGTTACATATGCAAGGTTATTTTGGCCATGTACAGTTTAACAGATTTATAGGTTCTGGGGATTACAGTGTACACATCTTTGAGTGGCCATCCTTCCTACCACAGTTCATATTAAGGCTTTGCATCTACTAAGAAAACAGAAACCATAGTCAAGTGTGAATGACCTATGCCATTTACTATTCTAACTGCAGAATGTCTCTGTTTGGGCTCCAAAATGGCATAAAGAATCTCCACGAATGTCCCACATCAAGCAAATAACTTAGAGATGTGCTCTTTGCTTTTTTCTTCCTTATCCTCTTCTGGCACTCCAATTGTCAAAGTTAGTGTCTTTGGTATCAGTGAAAGTGCATTTCCATCAAAGCCTTCCAGCAATAAATCAGTTGTCAATTTGAACTATTTTTAAGCTAATGAATACACAGGATTAACATGTATATTTGAAGGCATGATGTTCAATAAAGCCAAAGTTAATAGTACAATCAGTGAAGATTATTCTGCTAACATTTTTGCCGTCTCCTCTGCATTTAAAATAAATGAAAAATAATTCAGCTATTGATGGTGTGGTTAATATATACTAGGAAGTCTACCAGGGGCTTCTAAGATTGAGAAATATGCTATTAACTGAGAACTCCTTGGAAGATGTAATTGTATAAAATCTTTTATCTTGGTTATTTTGCTACTCTGCCTTGCAGCAGGGATTTCTGCCATATCAGATACAAGGAAATGTGATTCTGATGCCTAAGTGCAAAGGAAATATTATAGCATTTATCAATGGAAAATTAAATATTTTATTCAGGAAACAATTGTTAAGGTCTTATGATTAAAGATTTGCATTTGGCACAGTCATAAGTTTTGTTGTATTGTTTTTCTAAAAATACATATTTGAGTGCAATTTAGGCTGGCTCTTTCTGTCGTCTTATTCAGACTTACACATTTTCTCCATTTTGAAGTACTTACATATTTCCTTCATTTTGAAGTGAAGATAATGCCTGGCAGCTGCTGATCTTATACTTGACTTTAAGTGAAGAGGAGACCTGGTCTCTAAACTATGTCCACTTTCGTATTATTTGTACAGAATGGTACAAATTAGAACCTTTTTCCAGGTCCCACCCAAAGAAGATGGTCTAGATCTTCTATAAACTGATGTAAGGGGATACCACTTATGATGCCTAAATAATAATACAGAACTTTAGCTTTATGACAATCACCAGCTCCTTTTGCAGAGCCTACAGGTATATGCCCATGGTTATCACTAAGTTTCCCTTTCAAAGTTCCATAATGTCACTCACTCTCATAGATCACACTCATGAATTTGACCTACTATTGCGGTCACTGCTTATAACACCACTACCACTCCCGTACAGTAACAGTCTTTCCCTAAGAAATTTCAAGACTCCTGGAGAACCCTTCTCAATACTTCAAGTTGCTTTTCTCTAAATATCATCACATACATAATAGCTAGATGTGAGCACCCTTATGTCACATAAAACAATCTACCTTGTTTCCACCATAAAATTTTACAGTGCATGGGTAGGACATTAAATGCCAAACCGATGACAATTTTCAAGTAGGGATAGGCTTCCTTATGAAGTGTTGGCTTTAGAAAAGACCTTAGTGATCACTGAAACTCATTTACGTATGCCACCTACTAGCCCATGGACTAAGTCAGCTCATTCTCTTTTGTTCACTCTTGCTTTCTTCTATAAAAACTGAAGTTAATATTGCTGGCTTCATAGCATTCCAGTGAGTAATAAATGCAGATTTATCTGCAAAATAACTTCCAAATGGCCCACTGTATAACAGATAGCTAAAAAACGTGGTTCCTTCCCTCAGTTCTCTCTTTCTTCCTTTCATCAAGTTTGTGCTTTGATTTTCCCAGTCCTTCATTCTTTCCAAGAAATCTAGGTCTATGTGACACATTGCATCTGCCCAAAACTCAAGTTCAGAAAAGATAGACATTCTAATTCTGGGTTCCCTATTGATCATCAATTACTCAAGTTAGTTACAAGTCATAGGCCTAGAAAGTTAAATTCTTCTTTATTTAGTGTACCTGGATTTAAAAAAAGCAGAAGTCCCCACCCCAAATCCAAATGCAACGTGGTAATGTGTTTTCAGAGTCCTTCAGACTAAGATTATAGTTTAGCATTTAAGTAGATAATTTCATAATCTAGGTCCATATAAACATTTGGTTGTGCTATTTTGTAGAAAACCTATTTAAACTCATCACACATATGCCTTAATTAGAAAAAGCTTTGTCTTCATTATGTATAAATGTAGAAGACTTCAAGAAAGATGACACTCATCTAATGCCTCCATATAACCAAAAAAAAAAAAAAAAAAAAAAAAAAAAAAATTCTCTTAAAGGTACCAGAATTAGCTATTCTATCAAATAAAATTTATATTGGGAGGGCACTTTGCAATTTATAAATACTTTTCTATTCATTATTTATTTGATCTTATGAACAACTCTATAAGCTAGAAAAGACATTTATCACTGATTTGCACTTGAGGACACTGAGGTTAAGAGAAGTTATGTTAATTGCCCAAAGTCATGTAACTAGGAAATCCAGAAGCCAGTATTCAAACCTAAGTCTGACTAAATAAAGACAGGGCCCCATGGTTATCACTAAGAGACATCCAAATCTCCTTACTCAATAAGCAGTGCTCTTTTATCTAATCTGTGTTGCTACCTTGCTACCTTTTTTGAGGTTATGTTTAAATATAAAGAAGGATTCTTTATTGCTTTGATTTGCTTAAGATTCCTTGCATAATTCTTTGAACTATGTATCCTACAATATGGATAAAACTATTTTATTTTCTATTTGTTTCTTTTTTTTTTTTTCTTGAGATGGGGTCTCACTCTGTCACCAGCAGATGGTGCAATGGCACCATCTCGGCTCACTGCAACCTCTGCCTCATGGGTTCAAGCAATTCTTCTGCCTCACCCTCCCAAGTAGACAGGTACCTGTGACCACACCTGGCAATTTTTTTGTATTTTTAGTAGAGGTGGGTTTTCACCATGTTGGCCAGGCTGGTCTCGAACTCCCGACGTCAAGTGATCCACCCACCCCGGCCACCCAAAGTGCAGGGATTACAGATGTGAGTCACCATGCCCACCCTTTCTTTTATATTTCTTATTACATTTGTGCATATCTAAAATTTGAAAACCAATTTTTATGTCAGGATTTTGTATTTCTTATTATTATTCTTTTATTGACAATTGGATAAGTTAGTGAATTTACTATGAAAGACAATGAGTGAGGTTGCACCAAGATTCCAACTGATAAGGCAAAAAGATAGTTAAGCTGCAAGAATTTAAAGCATACATGTAAGAACAATTTTGTTTTAAAATAATTCTTTATTATTATTATTATTATACTTTAAGTTCTAGGGTACAGGTGCATAATGTGCAGGTTTGTTACATATGTATACTTGTGCCATGTTGGTGTGCTGCACCCATCAACTCGTCAGCACCCATCAATTCGTCATTTATATCAGGTATAACTCCCAATGCAATCCCTCCCCCCTCCCCCCTCTCCATGATAGGCCCCGGTGTGTGATGTTCCCCTTCCCGAGTCCAAGTGATCTCATTGTTCAGTTCCCACCTATGAGTGAGAACATGTGGTGTTTGGTTTTCTGTTCTTGTGATAGTTTGCTAAGAATGATGGTTTCCAGCTGCATCCATGTCCCTACAAAGGA
>NW_016803205.1:240506-316804 GCF_001698545.2 Rhinopithecus bieti
AATCCCTTGTGTGCCCGTTTGCTTAAAGTGCAGTATTGGGGAGGGGGGTTAGCCGATTTTCGAGGTGTTGTGTGTCTCAGTTCGCCTGGCTAGGAAAAGGGATTCCCTTCCCCTTGCACTTCTCAGGTGAGGCAATGCCTCGCCCTGCTTCAGCTCTCCCTGGTCGGGCTGCAGCAGCTGACCAGCACCGATTGTCCGGCACTCCCCAGTGAGATGACCCCAGTACCTCAGTTGAAAATGCAGAAATCACCGGTCTTCTGTGTCGCTCACGCCGGGAGTTGGAGACTGGAGCTGTTCCTATTTGGCCATCTTGCTCCGCCCCCCCCTCTAAAATAATTCTTGACGGATGAATATAGTATTAGAATTCTATGTGACAAATTAATTCTGATAAAATATACAAGAGGACCCAGGCTCTTAACCAAATTGATAAAGAAGTTTCTATTTTTTTAATTGTATATTGCCATTTATAGAATCCCATTTTACATTTTAAAATTAAAGTATTATTAATCCCTAATTTCTTGTTTTAAAACTGTGGAACTTTAGCTGTCCCAAAGAGCTTATATTAATTTTCCAAAATCACGCAACTAGTTAACGGTAAACTGAGATTAGAACTAACATTATCTAACTCTGATTCTTGATCCAGTGCACTTTCCACTACTCCAGGCTTCCTCAATATATGAATCTCCAAATTTTCATAACACAAATGTATGTCTGTTGAGAAGTAAGAAAATATTAATTTCTAAAAGGATTAAAAAATCTAGTTTTATTTGCATTTCACTACTTACCTCAAGTTACACTACAATTCTTTCATTGACCTGGTTTCAGACCTTGTCTAATATTTCTCAAAGAGCTCATCAGCTGCAAAACTAAACCATGAAAGGCTAGATAGAAACTTGGCATCTAAGAAGAGAATTTTTTTAAAGCCTAGTATTCTTTCTAAGATACACTAATGTAATAGCCAAGATGATGAGATAACTGTGAAAAGCCAGTAGGGATCTTGAATTGAGATGTATTCTTTGAAAGCCTAACTATGCTCTTATGGTGCTCTCAAAATCAGTAGTGTCTTATGAGGCATCACAGCCTGAGACTGGCTTTGAATGATCTCACCAAGAGTTTCAAACAGACTGATTTCTTTCAGTGTTCACTGTGTCCTGTGGTGATTAAGAGATTATTGAAAAGAAAAGGTTTCTCTCTTTAACAAATGGTGGATTATTGTGGAAATAATTTTTTTTTTTTTGTCTTTGTGTAGTCATACCTTAAAGCATACATTGCATGCTAAGTTTCAGGGCTCAAAAAGTTCTAATGGTCTTCCACGTTTCAATTTTATGCCATAAAATTGAAGTTGCTGGCAAAATGCACAGCATCACTGGCTTTATCAGCTCCTAGGCTTTTATAATGTCTATATAGTACAGGTTTTTATAGTTGAAGATTTCTCAATAAAAGATAATAGTGTGACCGTTTCATTAAATAATAAGCTTGGCTATAAGGCCTCTGAACAGGTAAGGCTCTATTTAAATGCTAATTATCATAATTATAAACCATTTGGGATACAGCTAACTGTGGATACACTGACATACAACTTTTTTATCTAAAAGAGAGGATAATAACCATGGGTAAAACTTGTTGGTTCTTGTAAGAATCAACCTGAGATAACCCTCAATTAGAAATGTTTATATACAAATTCAGCCAAAAGAGGTCTAACACATAGGTCAAATAGGTAAAAAATTATTTGGTGTACATCGAAGAAGGACCCCCTCTCCCACCCCGACACATACGTCTTGTCAAGAAATAATGGCCTTAAAGACCCCTGACAGCTGCCTGAAAGTCTGCCAATGCATTTATTCACTAACTTTTTTGATTGCCTACTATGTGTCTTGCACTGAGGGGATAGAAAAATGAATAAGAAACAATTGCTGCTTTCTAGAAGATAGTAAGATAGGTAAAGAATGGAAACAATTATTCAGAACAAAGACAATAACAAGGGTTGTAGATAAGGTAAGGAGATGTTAACATCTAAATGTTGGGGGAGTGAGCATTGAGGAAGAAGAAGAAATAGAGAAGGTGAATTTGAATCTTCTCTTGAAGGATGGACATAATTTAGACACATAAATATATAGACATGGGAGAAGGGGCATTCCAGACTGAGAGAACTGGGTAAATTAGAGTTGTTTGTTATTAAGAGATATAAAGTAAAATAGTTTACATATTGTAGAATACATAGTTCAAAGTATTATGCATGGAATCTTAAGCAAATCAAAGCAATAAAGCATCCTTCTTTACATTTAAACATAACTACAAAAAAGGTAGCAAGGTAGCAACACAGATTAGATAAAAGAGCACTGCTTATTGAGTAAGGAGATTTGGATGGCTCTTTGTCATAACAGTGGGGAGTTTGGGCTCTGATTTGTCTTCCTCACATCTAATTAAATCTCTACTTTGCATCCAGAGTAACTTTTCCAGACTACGTAATTAATTCCGTTATTCTTTGGTAGATTGTTATATTAATCCCCTCCCCTACTCCAAGGAATCATGCCTCCTGGTTATCACACACTTATGTAGTCTGTTCCTACCCTGACTGAGGACTGAGACAAGTGACTTAATTTAGGCAGAGAAACACCAGCAAACATGACACAAGGCAGAGGCTTGATATACACTTATTCATTGGAATTTTACCTCTGGAATACTGCCATTACCATGTGAAGAAGCCTAAGCTGAGAGTAAGGAGGAGAATGTGGATGCCGCCAAGGTAGGATGTTGCTAAAGATTTGGGGATTTTAAAATAGCTATTAAATATTGTCTCACCTTGACTCAATGACATCAGGCCACATAATTTTGTACTGTTTTTTCATCACATTCAATCCTTTTTTTTTTTTTTTTCTTTTTGAGATGGAATCTCACTCTGTCGCCCAGGCTGGAGTGCAGTGGCATGATCTCAGTTCACTGGAACCTCCCCCTCCAGGGTTCCAGCAATTCTCATCCCTCAGCCTCCTGAGTAGCTGGATTTACAGGCATATACCACCATGCCTGGCTAATTCTTGTATTTTTAATAGAGATGGGTTTCACCATGCTAGCCAGGCTGGCATCAAACTCCTGACCTCAAGTGATCCGCTTGCCTCGGCCGTACCAAAGTGCTGAAATTGCAGGCATGAGCCACCATGCCCAGCTCATCACATTCAATCTTAATCCCCTGTTCTCTAAATATACACCATGAGTTCTCTGTTATTCAGGTAAGAAAATACAGGTAACTCAGTGAAAGATAGTCATTGTGGGTAGAAAAGAATACAAAACAGGTGTTATTAGTGATGTCAGATTAACAATGCCACCTTGATGAATTGATTGTTGGTAATAAATTCAGTCATCTATGTGTTTATTCTTTAATTCACAGAGTAATCATTTATTCAGACATTTGTGAAAAGTTTACCATGTGTTGGACACTGTAGGAACAGAGAAAGGAATAAGACAGGCTCTTCTAAAAAGCAGAGAAATAAAAGTGGATATATTGGTTGCACTCAGGCTTATCTGAAACAAATGAGAAATTCCTGGATATTAGTATAAAACAACATTAAATGTAATTTATTTATTTTACTTTTCTAACATCTTCTCAATATAGTCACACAATACATTTCACTGTATAAAGTACATTTTACACCTCTTCTTCATCCCAAGCTAAATTAAGAAGGCTATTGTTTCTGAAATAGTGGTAATCAATTATAAAGGTGTTGTTAAGGTAGAGCCACATATTCTTCCTAAATTTTAAGAATATTGTACAGTCTGATATGTTAATGTTTAAGAAATTAACTGATATCTTCTGATAAAATGTATTTAATGCACAGTACATGTGCCATTACATTTAATAAAACTAAAAAGTACCAACTTCCATAGAAGTTAATTGGAGGCACTTTAATTCTATGTAGAGAACGTTGCACACTTTGAATGCAAGTGCCAAAAATTTAGGCTTGTAGTAGGGTTCTACATTCCACTTGGTGTTTTAGTGTGCATCCAAATTATTGTGTTATTTAATGTTATTTCTTTTTTTTTCTTTCTTTTTTTTTTTTTTTTTTTTTTGAGACGGAGTCTCGCTCTGTCGCCCAGGCTGGAGTACAGTGGAGCAATCTTGGCTCACTGCAAGCTTCGCCTCCCGGGTTCACGCCATTCTCCTGCCTCAGCCTCCCGAGTAGCTGGGACTACACGCGACTGCCAGCGCGCCCGGCTAATTTTTTTGTATTTTTAGTAGAGACGGGGTTTCACCGTGTTAGCCAGGATGGTCTCGATCTCCTGACCTCGTAATCCACCCACCTCGGCATCCCAAAGCGCTGGGATTACAGGCGTGAGCGCCCAGCTGTGTTATTTCTTAATAATGTTCCAAGTGTCTTTCAAAGAGAATAGAAAAGAAGGTGCAAAGTTAGAACAATATGTAGATTTCAGTAAAATCTGTTACAATCGGTTATTTTAATGGTGTGATTGCAGATAATTTAACGTTGATGTATTTATCATTGCATTTACAATGCTTTAAGATACATATCATGCATTGGATTTCACAATGAGTACATCATTTTCCATGGATATTTGCTGTATGATAGCAGACTAGGAGCACTCTACAAGTTTTCACCTCATTAAAACCTACTTTAAAAATGAATGGATCATCAAATACATGCAGAGTGACAATTTTATAATGAAACTGTTGTGTGTATTAGTGTTGTACTTGTGGCATCTGAGTTAATCACAGATTTAAAATCCTATGAAATTTTTACTTGAAAACATTCTGTCCATATATGACAATCTATGCTGGTTATTTTACAATTTTGATTAATAACAAATCATTCTGCATTTTCTCTAAAATTTATATCTTGACATTGTGATGTAAGAGTCTAGTTGTGTTTCATTTTAAAGAATAAAATATGCATGGAGTTTCATATGAAGAAATTATAACAATAAAATAAACATAGGACCATTTATCTGGCATGCTAATTTTAGCCTTTATTCCATCCAGTTATACTTGGGATTGTGATTCTGCTCATAAACTTGTGTCAAGCAATGGATGGAAAATTTTTGAGTAGTGTTGATGCCTTTTACATTGTTCTGCTTCTCTTGCTATTCAGCAATGCCCATGTTGATGTACCTGTATATTAGCATACATAAATTGAACTTAGTTTAAAAATGTCGATTGCTTGTTTTAGGGCAAATGCTATGTTGGTACAAAGGATCTAAGCTGAAAAACATATCTATTCTGTCATCATTGAACTTGAAAGTTTATAAGAAAAACAAGCAAATCAATAGGTACAAAAGACATCTACCCATTCAGGAAATTCTGTTAACTCTCTTGAATGTATGCGCAGAATTAGACTATTTCTGACTATCACTACCACTGCCATCTTGATCCAAATCATTCTTATCACTCATGTGGACTATCATAGTAAATTCCTGATTCATCTCACTGTTTCTGTTCTTGCTCCTCCCAACCCTTTGTCCTAACCTCAAAAAAGTAACAAAAGTTGTTAAAAAAATAAAAGTCAGATTATATGACTTCTACACTCAAAACCTTCTAATGGCTTTCTGAATCATTTGCAATAAAAGTCAAATGCAATTGTCTACAAGGCCCTACGTCATCTGGTCTCTGTGAAAACTGTCAGATTCCTTCTCTTTCTGGTTTACTCTATTCCAGCCACAAGGGAGCGTCTGTTTTGTTCCCAAACACTCTAAACATGCCCATTTTTAGGCCTTTGCACTTGCTGCTCCCTCAAGTTGAAACTGTCTTCCCCCATTCCATATGACTGTTCTTCTCATTTCCTTCCACACTCAAATATTATCCTATTAGTGAGTCCTTCCCTGACCATTGTAGGTCAAACAGTCACCCACACCCTTGCAGCTTTTCCTGTTTTTCTTCTACTGTGTTGTATTTTTCTACACATAACTTACATCTATAAATGTTCATTGTCTTGTCATACTATATGTAAATACTCTCAGTATAGAGATTTATATATTTTATGCACTGCTACAGCTATGGCTTGAAAAAAACGTCTATTTTTCTAGTATTTATTACTCCTACTTTCATTGTTTTCACCTGTTGTTTATTTGGTAAATCTTTCTTACTTTTGAAAATCTTTCTGTAAAATCTTTGTCTTTTAATATTGGCCTTTAATAGAATCACATTCATTACTATAACTGTTATTAAATTTTATTAATTTCTGATTTTATACTCTTTCTACTTTACTGATCTTTATATATTTATACATTTTGATATTTTCCTTTCTATATATTTCCTATATAGACTAATTTTCTTTGTTTTTCTTTTCCCAGTGATTTGAACAATATATATCCCGTTCTTGGTTTTAAATTATGGTCATCTTTATATTTTATAAATCATTTTTAAACCTACTTTCTCTACTTAATATGAGTGAGACAAGAGTCCTAGCTTTTTGCCAAGCTACAGCTACTACTAGTATGCAGACATTCTGGTTTGCCTTCCAGAAGGGAATATGCTTTAGATAGTTGTCCTGAGGAGTTTTGTGGACACAAAGAACAGAAAGAATCGTCAGTGTGGGAAGGGGAGGTCTTCTAGGATGGCCCAGTCTAAGATTGATCCCAGGTTCCACCTCAAAGTTTCGATGCTGAGACCTTTGGAGGAAGGTGTTGTAAGTGGGAGTCACATTTACCCCTTTCACCAGAGTATCTCTGGTTCTCAAGCGTCCAAATATAGTACATGACTGGGGAAAGGGAGCTCACTGGGGAAAGGGAGCTCTTCTTGCTTTAGCATGAAGCATAGCATAGCACTAAAATTCAAAGACGTGAGGAATTTAAAAAGCAGAGTCAAATTTTCAAGTGAAGGATTGGTAGCAACGTCGGGTGATAACCTTGTATGTCATTGTAGGCTCTACCAAAAGGAACCTTAGTGTGGTGCCTTTGAAGGGCTACACTAATGATGGAGAGTAACAAGCAGAGCTGAAGAAGGAACTGTGGAACTAGCACAGAGCAACTGAAAAGAAGTCTTGGTTAGCATGTGTGACATAGTTTGGGGTGCCTAGAAGTTACTGGAGTAGATTCTTCCAAAAGGTAGAGGCTTTACACTAGTAGGTGTGACAGTGGGAAGGTGGCTTATATAGTCAAATCCAAGAACCAAATTATAGCTTTGCATTCCTCTGATAAAAACCAACAAAATTAATATGCTTCTGTTTCCCCTTCCTCTTCTACTCAATATTTTCTAGTGTAATTGAAACTGGATACGTGAATTTTAATTGATTTTTTTCTTATTCTTATATTAAATATCTTCTTTTCAAGAATAATTTTGCCCGTACGATTTAATTTTGTCATATTTACCACAATCATTTAGAAAAGGTCTGACTGGTAGTAATGTGCTAAGGAATTCTTTTATACTATGTTTCCTTCATTTCCGTCTTTTATTTTCTATTTATTTCTTCCACAATATGTCTTTGTGGAAGACTCCATGATGTGTGTATATTTTAAGCTTTGAATATCTGATGATTTCCTCCCATTGTTTTAAGATAGACAAAGACTTGACTAGGATGTCTCCAGCTCTTACTTTTACCTGAACTCCAGAATCCTATGGCTATCGCTCGGTCATCTCCACTCGAATGCTTAAAAGATATCTCTGTTAATATGTTACATAAGGTAATTGTGTAACATATTAACGGAGATATCTTTTAAAAATTGAAATTTCCGCGGCATAATAATGGCATTTTGATTATTCAGGGAAATACACTTGTTCTTAGGTTATATGTGATGAAGTATTAGGTGTTGTAGCAACTATGAAAATGTACTGCTCAGATCTCCTGTAGATAGGAGCAAAATTGATTACCCTAGTGGCTATATGTCAAGTAGCTCCCTGATCAAGCCAAGGTAACCTTCATGCTGCTTCCAGTCAGTGGCTGTGCACAGTGGGTGGACTAATGCAGGCTCATGCCCTCAAGAAGTAGGACCCCATTAACAGATGACTTTGGCTCAAGACTTCCCATTGGCCTAGCCAAAACTTACTTAGAAATGTGCTGTGTTCTGAAATATTTCTCCCCAATCTCCTCTTCTTCTCCCTGTTCTTCACAGGAGTCTCAAGTATCTCTCAGTCTTCTTCTGCTGCCCCAACCATTTATTTCTTGCAGCTCGCACAATACATCTCTTGTAAGCCCAATCTTATACTGGCATCTACTTTGCAGAGGGTCTGAACTAACAGGGTTACATGCTATGATGTCCAAGTAGTTTAGGAGAAAAGTCTGTGTGTGTGTGTGTGTGTGTGTGTGTGTGTGTGTGTGTGTGTGTGTGTCAGAGAGACAGAGAGAGAGATGAGAGAGAGAAAAGAGAAAGGAAGGAAGCAAATATCTCAAAATATTAATAATTGATACATTTAGGAGGATAATAACTTGTATTAATTGCATTATTCTTTTTTAGATTTGAAAGTTTTTAAGTAAAATGTGGCTGCTAAAAAATAAAAATTTAAAAATTACAAAAAAAAAGATATATGAAGCTCAACATGTGTATTGACGAGACATCTATTTCTAACTTCAATGTCTATTCTCTTCAGTAACAAATCTCTGATTTTATTTGAGGCACATTGCATTCAGCCTAAATTTTATTTCAATTAAAACATCATCTGACTTTTACATTCAAGCAATGGAAATACAAGTAAACGTGTTCTGTGGGACTGTGGGAAGTCTTCCTAAAAGGTAGGAGGTCTCTCCTTTTCACCCTCTCCTTCAGGGCTTCCTGAACTGTGTATGTGATTGCTAGAGCTCAAGCAGCCATCTTTGAACATGAGGCAATGCATCAGAAAGGGCAGAGGAGCAAGAAAGAAGGCGTCACAGTTCCTAACGAATGAAGTTACCGCATCAGCCATAGAATCCTGCCTCTAGGACTCTGAAACATAAAAGAGAAATAAACTCTTATTTAGTTGAAGAAGTTGTTATTTGGTGTCTTCAATTTATTTAGACAGCTGATTCTAATGCTTTTTTCTTTTGTGATAATTTATTTTATAGCTCTCTAGTAATTTTCATCTTCAAAAACTAATTTGAGGTGATATGAGATTTCAAAAGCATTTTCAAAAGAATTTTATTATTGTCCAATGTGAATTATCTCTCTTTATTTGAATGTTAAATATTATAAAATAGTCAATTTTACATAGCAAAGAGCATTTCTAATTGGCTAAAAATTTAAGGAAAATGGTTGGCATTTACAGCTCAACCTAATCTTACACTGATATTCTGTCCAAACTAACGACTCGATTTCCATCTTAACCTCCTAAACAAAATTCTCCCTAGCCCATTCTTCTAGATGCTCGAGGAAAACAAAAACAAAACAAACACACATAAAATCATCGTAAACTCCCTTTTATTTAAGTCAGTTTCTTTCTTAGATGTTTATAGGATACCTTCAGTCATTGCAATGTTTTATAATTCGCTAGGATATGCTTAGGTGTGGCTGATTGCTCCTACTTAGCAGGTGGGTAATAATCACAAAGAGGCGTTTAGATGCTTTCTCATAATTCCTTTTTGTTTCTGCTGTTGCTGTTTTAAAGTTCTGGGTTTAAATTAACAAAGAAATATTTTTTAACCAGTCCATCTATATTAGTTTCCTGTGGCTTCCGTAACAAATTACCAAAACTTGGTGGCTTAAAACAACAGGAATCTATTCTTTCACAGTCCTGGAGGGCAGATTCAAAGTTAAGGTGTCAGCAGGGTGGTTCTCTGTCTAGAGGCTCTAGGGAAAATTCTGTTCCTTGCCCCTCTTGTTTCTGGTGGTTCTTGGTCACATCACTCCAATCTCTGCCTCCTTCTTCGCATCACCTTCTCCTCTGTGTGTCTGTGCCTTCTTCTTTTCAAGAACACTTGTCATTGGATTTAGGACCCATCTCGATAATACAAGATGATCTCATCTCAAAAAACTTAATTACTTAATTATCTGTTAAAACTTTTTCTCCAAATAAGATAATATTCACAGAGTCTGGGGATTAGGAGGTGGTCTTATCTTTTGAGGCCACCATTCAACTTACTACACTATCCATGCTACGATTAGGGGTGTTTTCTTTGAAAGATCAGCCAATCACTGATTTGTGCTATTGTGTATTGAGTGTCTATCATAATGCTATTGTGAATTTGTGTATATGTGTGTTTTTGATGTGTGTACATTGTGTATGTGTTTTGTTTTTCTTTGGTGCTTCAAAAGGAAGCTTGAGGGTACCCAATAGCTTGTGTCTACAAACTAGATATTCTGCATATATATGAAATAATATAATCCATTATTTTTCAGGCAAAAGTTTCCATCTAGTTCTCTGCTCTCAGGCAGAAAATTTGGATAACCTACACAGGATATTACCAAAGTAGCATAACAAATGAAAGTTGCTGAAAAAAGCTAAATATGCTTTCATTTATGCATTAAAGACACATCTCTGGGATGACTATGATGTTCCAGGAATCATGTTAAGTATAGAAATGATTACGATACATATATATTGTATTCACAGATTTCATAATGTATTAAGAGGGTGTGATACAACATAAATGGCTATACATCAAAGAAGAAAATAATAAGGATCTGAGGAGTGAATACATTCAAATGCCATAGGTGTTAGAGTGAAAAGAGAAAAGACAAAATAATTTATGGGAGACATGCACGTTGATTCCTTAATATATAGGTATGAAATGAATGAGTAAATAGATTTGGATGCATTTTTTTATGCATTTGCAACTACAAGAGAGGTAGAAATCTTTGTAGTAAAAGCCAAAAATTAAGTAGAAGTTCTACTATATTTGGAGGAGTAAAACTGCAAATAAATCATTTGCTATGTTTAAATTAATATATTTTAAAACTGCCGTTTGAAATTGAGCATTTTAGAATTCACATAATTCATTCTGTGCATCTATTTGTTCAAAGAAAAGGAAGAAAAGAACAATGTAGGACTCTAGAAAGACTGCCAGAGGAAGTTACTGGGATTTGCGCCCATGCAGTGTCTTCCTTGAATTTCACTTTGCCTTTGAGGATAAGAACAGGGCTTGAGAAATACTTCAAAGAGGTTTTCTGGCCAGCTATGTTTTGCCAAGCTCTCACAGCTTTCTCAAAGCTTTCAAAATTATTAAATACCAACATACATCTCCTACACTTTTACTTTATCAGGAGAGAACACTGCAAGCAGCATCACAGCCTTCAGAATTCTTTATCATGTCATAAAGCAGCTGCATTCAAACTGCAATGCTTCCACTCAAGCCATAACAAGGCAACGTTGACATTAAGATGCAATGTTCTGCAGATGCCAGTTTTAGCAATAGCTATAAGTGTCAGAGAGCATTATCACATGGTAACTCTTTCAAGTTTGGAATGTGACTTTTATCAATCTTTGAAAATGATTTCAAATTTACATGCCACTTTAGATGGAAAAAAATGGCTAATTCATATCTATATTGTCAGGAATTTTAATTAGTTTTGTTCTTTTCTTATCTTAACCCATTTATGCTGGAGGTTGCAATTTTTTGAATTTTTACATGAGTGAAAAATCAGACCTTGGCGATGATCTTGAGCAGTATGATATAAATAACTCCCACATGCTTAGCGTTCCAATAATGGAACACTAGGCATAAGTGGGTTTAAAAATATCTTTTCTCTATCCATAGTCAGCATCAGTTACTTATCTGCTTTTAGGTGGAAGAGCAATTACTGGAATTGTCTTGAGTCTCTGTGAAGTCTAAAGGCTCTTCCTGATATTTGACAAGCCCCAGAACACTGCCAGCATGAATAACATTTACTGAACGTCCAGCGTGTAAAAATCAAAATCAAAACCTTACAGACTTCTAATCGCAAAGATTTAAATAACAAAAAGGATGATTCACGTTTTAAAGGTGCTTACAGCCAAGTCGGGGTTCAGAAGTACACATAAATGATGAATGATTACATTTATGTAGTGCTTTGCAAATTACTAAGGTCTTATAGACTTATTGCTTAATCCTTACAATAACCTGGCAAGATAGCGCTTAGAGATAAGAGAAATTGAGGTAACATATTTAGAGATAAGCAATTTGAGGTAATTTTTTAAAAGAAAAGCTATTTATTGGCAGAGCTGTGGTAAAGTTTAAATCTTTTTTCTCTAAATTCACTGTTCTTTCTACACTATAGTATGAATTAAGTGCTGTAAGAATTTAAATCGGAAAGAAAGATGATTGTAAAATGGGAAAATGGTAGAGACTACACAAGGATGAGTGACTTAGCTTGATTGCTTAGGATAAGAGGACTGACATCACCTGAATACCTGGCAGGGGTAAAGACATAAGCCATTCCAGGTCATTGAGGAAGGGGATGTGCTGGGCCTTCGCAGGCCCACTGTGTAGCATACCACTCTCAGCACTCTTAACATGGAATGGCAATCATTAAAAAATCAGGAAACAACAAGTGCTGGGGAGGATGTGGAGAAATAGGAACACTTTTACACTGTTGGTGGGATTGTAAACTAATTCAACCATTATGGAAAACAGTATGGCAATTCCTCAAGGATCTAGAACTAGAAGTACCATCCCATTACTGGGTATATACCCAAAGGATTATAAATCATGCTGCTATAAAGACACATGCACACGTATGTTTATTGTGGCACTATTCACAATAGCAAAGACTTGGAATCAACCCAAATGTCCATCAGTGACAGACTGGATTAAGAAAATGTGACACATATACACCATGGAATACTATGCAGCCATTAAAAAGGATGAGTTTGTGTCCTTTGTAGGGACATGGATGCAGCTGGAAACCATCGTTCTCAGCAAACTATCGCAAGAACAGAAAACCAAACACTGCATGTTCTTACTCATAGGTGGGAACTGAGCAATGAGATCACTTGGACTCGGGAAGGGGAACATCACACACCAGGGCCTATCACGGGGAGGGGGAGGGGGGAGGGATTGCACTGGGAGTTATACCTGATGTAAATGACGAGTTGATGGGTGCTGACGAGTTGATGGGTGCAGCACACCAACATGGCAC
Organism: Rhinopithecus bieti; assembly: GCF_001698545.2. Taxonomy (NCBI): domain Eukaryota; kingdom Metazoa; phylum Chordata; class Mammalia; order Primates; family Cercopithecidae; genus Rhinopithecus; species Rhinopithecus bieti. The sequence continues at coordinate 253,476 of NW_016803205.1, forward strand.
AAGTATGCATATGTAACAAACCTGCACGTTATGCACATGTACCCTAGAACTTAAAGTATAATAAAAAAATAAATAAATAAAAACATGGAATGGAGTCCTGGTCACCAAACTCCCAGGTTTTCAACCTTCTGAAAGCATTTTTCCAAGTTGGTTAAAATTTGAAAAACCAAGAGTCACATGCAAGTTAAGGAGGAAAGAAGAGCCCTGGATTGCTATTATTATTTATTTATTTTAATTTTTTCAGCACAATTGCTTCTTTTCAGAAACCTACTCCTCATAATAAAGGACATTTTAAACTGGGGCGATAAATATGTACTCACTCACAGCCTTTAGAGTCATAATGTGCTAATACCTTCTGTAAGAGTTAATATCTTAAGGTGATTTCTACCTAAGGTTATGTATTCTTTTGCTCACTATTTAAGATTGTTCACACATCCCCTTTACCTGAAATAAAGTGAAGGTATATGTATATTTTTTATTACTCTGTGAGGAATATCTCATTTGATTTTTTTATTTCTATCCTATTAGAAAGCAACCAATTAATTCTCCAATGCAGGTATTTTATTTCCATTATTTATTTCTTTATTGGGAAAACACTATATGTCAGGTTTAAGCTAGATGATTTCTTCCACAAGTATTATTTCATTTCATCTTTATTAAAAATCTCACATTGCTAAAGAAGAGAAATGTGAAGCTTAGTCAATTAATTTCTTCCCCTGGATCACTCAGTGAACTAAATGGCAGAGCTGATATTTGAACCCAAGTCTCCACTTCACAGTCCCTTACTCTTGCCACATTCCACAAGAGCTCTCTAACCAAACTTCAGGTGCCTGAGTTTAGGGCCACTTCAACTCATCATCTGCTGGAGACCAGCCACTGAAATTAATGTTTGCATTTGTTTTCTTGACTATACAGGGTATGTGGGTAATCTTTATAAGATTCTTGTTTCCATTACCATGGAGTTAAATAGAACAGTAAGACACAAATCAAGACAAACGCGTGCGCGCGCACACACACACACACACACACACACACTAAATTCTTTAGGAACGAAATGTTCTGCGGCAGAGATAAAGTACAGAATACAAAGTATCCGCAACGTGCTGGATAGCCCATAGACATCTTTAGAATACTAATCATGTGTCACTTCCATGATGCATACAAAGTCTCAGCAGCTTTTGGTAAACTTGGATAAAATCACTGGTAACTTTCGGCTTTGTTTCAGTTAGTGGATTCATGAGTAACCTGATCACATAAAGACATCATCATGAAATATGCATAGGGTTGAACTGTTTAGTCACACATCACATTTTCTATTAACACATTCTCATTAGATTTTCTAAACACTATCAGGGTAATTCATCCTTTCACGCTTCAGCTTATCTCCTCCTTCAGATGCCACAGGCCACTTCCACCACCACTTCCCCTCCCAGCCTTCCCACATGCACACACCTCACCTCTCCCCTTCATGTGGCCCCTCTTTCTTTTGTCTCTCCATGTTCCAGACTTTTCCTTAATCATCATTTTTGTGCCCTTTGTTGCACATACTTTCTGTAGCTTATAGACCGCACTCTTCTAACACTCATTCTCCTTACTTCCACTAAAAACAATATTCAAAACAGATGTTCCCAAATTAATTCAACAAATTAGAAATCTAGGCCATACTTTCTAATTTAACTTTACTTAGATCATTCTGTGTGACCTGTCAAAGCATATGTGGAGGAAAGTAAATGAATTTGGAAACCAGCAAAATGTGGATTCTAATCATAATTCTGACACTTTATCAAATGTGTGACCTTATACCTCAGTAGTAAAGATGAAATATTAATATTACCATATAAGGGATACTGTGGAGACTAAATGAGATGAGGAATTCAAAGTACCTCGCTGCGTTACCATACTGCAGTTGCTTAACCTTTCTTTGATTACATTTCTTCATATAGTTTAACTGTTTAGTCACACATCACATTTCTCCTTACACATTCTCATTAGATTTTCTAAACACTATCAGAGTCATTCATCCTTTCATGCTTCAGCTTATCTCCTCCTTCTTCATATTTAAAATTGCATAATAATTATATATCTCATTGGGTTGTGTGAATATTAAACTGGTTAATATGTATTGCTTACAACTATGCCCAGCACAGAGTAATACTTATCAGTATAATTACTTAATGCCTAACATCATGCTTACCATTGAAAGGAGAGCTACTGTAGTTCTACAAATAAAATGTTAGAAGACAAAGTCTTAGATTATTGATTTGTCAAGTGGAGATAAGTGCATACTATTGAATTGAGTAATATCTAGAAAGCATGATGGACACATTAGAATAGATTTGAAAATAGAATTGTTAGGACATGGTGACATTTTATGAGGGGGTTGAGGAAGAGCTTGGAATCAAGGAAGGCCCCCAGTTTATAACTGGGTAACTAAATTCATGGTGATATCTTTCACTAAGAGAAAAAACAAGCTTTGGTTGAGAAGAAGGAGGGCTCAAAGGCATTATGTGGTGTAATATAAAGCCTAAAAGATTCCATTGGATTTTAACCACACAATAGTTTACACTAGAAAGGTTTATTGGAGTGGTGAAGACAAAATGAGACTGTAGTGGATTGAAGAGGGGATGGTCAGTGAAGATGTAGAAGCAGTAAACCCTTTAAGAGTATTGATTATAAAGAAGAGAGAAATAGAGGCTGGGCACAGAGGCTTGCACCTGTTATACCAGCACTTTGGGAGGCCAAGGTGGGCAGACCCCTTGAGGTCAGGAGTTTGAGACCAGCCTGGCCAACATGGTGAAACCCCATCTCTAATAAAAATATAAAAATTAGCCAGGCATGGTGGCAGGCACCTGAAATCCCCACTTCTTGAGAGGCTGAGGCAAAAGAATCACTTGAACCCAGGAGGCGGAGGCTGCAATGAGTTGAGAGATCTTACCACTGTGCTCCAACCTGGATGACAGAGTGAGAGTCCATCTCAAAAAAAAAAAAAGAGAGAGAGAGAGAGACATAGAATGTTTCTCAGAAGGTTACTTTGAAGAGTCAAGATGTTATATCAGTAACTATATTGATTTTCACAACCATAGTGTTTCTTGAGCTGCTATAGTTTGCTCGGATAGGGACAAATTATACAAAGTGGCTTAAGAATACTTTTAATCTACCTGGAGAAATATGAGATATGTGTAAAGAGAAAAATGGTAGTAAGAAGAGAGAACATATACTAAGTGCCATATGTATGGAACTGAAAATAGTTATAAGCATTTAGTCTCAATTGGTGCAGGCTAGAATATTTGGGCAAGGATTCAAACAACAGGCAAGACAAGTTTGTTTTAAAATAAGGACGAGGAACATGTTGGTCAGGAAGGTCATGAGGCAGGAGTCATTGGTGTGAGTAGAACTTCAGACAGAGGGGCCTGGCTTAGGCATGGCAGTCAATGATTAGAGGGATAAAGTGAAGAGTGTTTAGTCAGCTCATTTCCTCATCTGAACTGGAAAGGTGAGCTTGTTGGAAAGCTGTGTCCTGCACAATATCCAGCAATGTAGTAAAAGTCAAATAAATATTTCATAAATATTTATTGAGTAAATGTTAAATATGTAGAAAATCTATAGATAAGAATTTTCCTGGAGTAACACTAAAGAAAAGGGGAAAATTAAGTCACAAATTGGATATTTATAAAAAATATGAAACAACAATTTGGTCTGATAAGAATTCAATTCTAGGGAAAGTTGCTGCTAAATATAACCACCCCATAAAATTCTCCCATTCTTCTGATTCTTTCTTGCCCTTTACTCCGCCAGTGTCAGGAATACATTTTAATTCAGTATGAATTCACTGGTTACCAATAACTCTCCTGGCATGGTTCTTGTTTTGGTAGAGCTTATAACCTTATTGGAAACAGATGCTATGAAAGCCGGTATGAGAAGAAATTATCAAGCAGGGTCCTGAAATATGGGGATATTTATTTAGAAAAAAAGTTGGAAGCAAATTCAAACTTGGAGGAGGCACCATGAACAAAGGGAAGGAGAGAAGCAAGAAGGAGCTAGAGGGTATTCTGGGGACAGTCACATAGCATTGATGAAGGGTTAGAGCTAAAATAGCCCTAAACCGTCATGGTTGATAACTTACATTCCTGTGACTAATACTTCTAGCTCACAGGGATGGACTATCTGGTGTCTTGAAAAAAATAAACAGCTTCTCTTCTGAGCAACTGAGGAGACGCTGAATGGTTCAGTGAGTTTAAAAAAAAAAGATATGTTCATTTCTTGTGAATTTTCAAAGTGTCCTTGATGGAAGGCATATGGGACTAAATACATTTTTAACCTGCCCTTTTGCAGACACATGGGCATTTAGTTTCCCTGTGTTCACTAAGGGGAGATGGAGATACCATAGTAAAAGCTATAGTTTCAGATTAGTCCAGTAGGTAAAAGCAGTTTCCTTTCTTGAGTTACCAACAAATCCTTGCTTTGCAAGGAACTGCAAACATTCCCCTGAAGTCATACTTTTTAAAACACTCATTTGTGGCTCCTTCTGAGAGGTTAGAAGAAAAGACTCCTTAGAGGTCAGGCTCTGCAGGAGCAAAGCCTCCGCTCGTCAGAGATAGAGCTGTCTCGCCTGCTCTATTGGAGTTGCCCAAGTCTGAGGCTTCTCTTCTTAATACAGAAAACCTTGTTTGTTGATAAAACCCAGCTCTCCTCACAGCTGTTATTTTTAAGCTCAGCCCTCCTCTGCTTGACACATGATACACCTACACCAGGGTCTTCTAACAGGAAACTTGGCACACAAAATGTCAATGGCATCTTTTTTTTCTCTTACTCATCTTTCATATAATTTTTCCTTTAATCTCTCCTCTCCCTGGCCTTGTTTTGTTTCCCTCACTTACCCACTAGTGTCTAGGATTGAATTTTAACATGCAGAGATGGAGAGTATTAACAGACCTTTTATGTCTGGGTGTTGAATAGGTGCGCAGAAGGTCCCTGGCACATTGCCAAAGAGTTATTCTTGGACTTGGTTTCTTAAATGTGAGTGAGAAGAATACAGTAACAATTTTGTACAAATGGATACCCTGTAGTTAGTGCCTTTAGCATCTGTATCTCCACACTTCACATAGGCTGGAGACATGCTTAGATCCTCAGTTCAGGGGAAAAAGACTAAGTAATATAGGAAAAAGAAGAGTTATTAGTCAAATGATTCATTGGGTGGCCTTGGGGGGAAAAACATCTCTTCACATTCTTCCTTCATAGAATAAGGGATCATTTAATGATCTTTTCCTTTCAATTCTAAAATATTGCTTGCTGTATCTCCTTTTTCTCTGTCTGCTACATTTATGCTATGTAGACTTTCATATTGTTTTCCTGCCTGTCCTTTGGTTTGGAAGAATTGTGTTTGTTCATCACATGCAAATGTCCAGTGCATTTTAGGGCTTATGTACAGAGTAGGGATTGCGTAGGGACTTTGTAATTTTTAGTATATTCAAAACTGAATATTCAGAAAGGTGGCTAGGCAGCAGTATTTCGGTAATACTTAAAGAGCAAAAGTTGGAAACTTTTTTGATTTTTTTTGGCTTGATGACTTTATTTCAGTAATCAGGCTAGCTAATTATTACCTTTTCATACTTAAATGTCACATATCTTTTGCCATCTTCTTTGTTCTCTAAAGTTTTGACTGTATGCTTTATGGGAAAAAATCTCCCACACTGTTCACCTGTGACCACCAAATACAAGTTTCACAACCAATTGTTAGAATTCAAAAACCTCTGCTCATCCACAGTACCAATGCACTAGAGAAATGTTAGTCCCTATGAAGAAAAATTACCAATTTTGTTCCAATATCCTTTCTCCCTTTCTTAATTTTAAATTAAAAAAAAAACAAATTATATGTAATGAATTCATAGCTGTCATCTCTCGTGTTGTTACCTTGATTGTCACTTCAGCATTCAAAAATGTTACATTTTGCAGTTTGCATACCTAAGATTCTTCAAAAGATTATACCAAGCCAAAATGAATAAGAAATGACTGTAACCATACATAGAAATGAAAATTATATTTGCTTGTTTATTCTAGAGCACTTGCTCATAGAAACCTCAGAATCAATATCATGCATGTATGTGGTTAGATTTATTCAGTCATTATCATTCTTCCACTTGCTTTTTATGGTGTTGAGCAAATAGTAAGTGAAGAGTATGAGTTTTTTTTCCACAATACCCTCAATAAATGGGTTTAACCACAATACAAATCTTATAATCCACCTCTTCAATCCCACTGGCAATGGGACAAATCCACTAGCTTTAGAGGTAAGCCTTCAAATATACTTCTACTGACAGGCTGAAGTTTGTTTTAGGAAAAATCAAGGTTCTACAATCCTTTGCATTTATTGGAGTTTTCAGTTTCCATGGTTTCCAAGAGTTCACTGAAATTAGGCTTTCCATGTTTATAAGTCATGATCGGGGCTTTGGTAAATTCCTTTTCTCTAACCTAGATTATGTTTAAGATCTGTATATTGCTATTCCTGGATGAGTATTGGGAGCTATTGAATGGTCAACATGGCTCTTCACCTGCATGCCTCCTCTAAAGAACCAAGGATATATACAAGGAATTTCAAGGCAATCTATGTGAAGTCAAACTAGGGTTGTTTTCTGGCATCATAAAAAAATAAAATTACAGTTTGTATTTGTAGTGAAGAACTGCCTTCAAAGAGATTAATAGGAAAGCCTACACTTGAGGTTCTCTGGCCTTTGGTAAGGAGGGGAGTGCCCTGATAAAGTCTAAAAAACAGACTTCCGTAGGCTTCATTTATCTTGAGGAGAATTCTTCTGGACATGGTAGGAATCCTGAAGTAGTTTATGTTAGGCCCCAAGGTACATGAAGGTGTCAAGAATGTAGGGTGAAGTGCCCTGATGCAGGGGCTCATGCCTGTAATCTCAGTGCTCTGAGAAGTCAAGGTGAGAGGATTGCTTGAGGGCAGGAGTTCAAGACCAGCCTGGGTAATGTATTGAGACCTCATTTCTGCAAAATGTTCAAAAATTAGCCAAACATGGTGGTGTGTGCCTGTAGTTCTTGCTACTCAGGAGGCTGAGGTGGGAGGATTGCTTGAGCCCAGGAGTTTGAGGTTACAGTGAGCTATGATCACACCACTGTACTCCAGCACTCCAGCCTGGGCAACAGAGTGAGACCCTGTCTCTGTAAAAACAGAATGTCTGGTGAGGCTTTATTTGGCTATGAACTTAAAGTATGTGATTTCTCATGTTACTGTACAATTGTTATCATGTTTCTATCTGCAGCCCAAATTGTGAAACAGCCTCAGGTATTTCCTGATAGTCCAGTTACCACATAACATACATGAATAAGGAACTAATCTCCCTGAGCCCAAAGGTACTATCTCTGTTATCCTGGGGCTCAAAACCAGTACCTCCAGCAGTTGTCCTCAAGAAGATAATGACTTTATGATCAACAATTGTTATGTAGCTATGTAAGAAGCAGAGATTAGATAGGTAGGTAGATGATTGATTGATAGATAGATAGATAGATAGATAGATAGATAGATAGATAGATAGAATCAGATAAGAAAAAGACCAAAATAGGAAGCATATGAGACTATATTTGCGACTACAAGGAACTGATCTAGATGACTTGGAAGAGTTTTTTAGGAAAGGGTACAAAGATCCAAAGTAAGTGGATGTGAATTGCACTTCAAGGGTCTAGTCAGCACCTTGAAACAAATTGGAATCAGTTCAGTGTATGGGAGTCTTATGTTCAGGTATCCCACTGAGTTTGGCAGTGGCAGCTGCCAAAAGTTCATGAGGGGTTTTCAAGAAAGACTCAAGAGAAGAGAAAAATGTAGTTGCCTATTCTGAAGGTCACCAAGGTAAGACTCCCCAGAAAGGTCTGTGGCAGGAAGAGAGTCCTGAGCTATCACATAGCTCTAAGGGCAAATTGTGGCAGCCAGCAGATCGGAAGACCAGGACTCCTCAGCATCAGGTTTGAATGATTGCCTGTCAGGCAGATGTGTTTGTAAACTAATGACTTTCACAGTGTGATGAGATTGAAAATGAAGCCTAATTGCTTCCACTGATTTAACCCTTGGAATGCTTCCAGGCATGCCGATAGCCATGTGTCTTTAATCATGTGAGTTAATCACCTTCAGGGATACATCAGAAAACAGTGGCTTATAGGAAGCTTGGGAAGCATTGCAGTTGTGTTATTAAGCCTACACTTCTGGGGGCTGTCATCTCTTCAAATAAGGACGCTGAGAGGTTGGCCATGGTGCCCTTACACTAGTTTTTGTTAGTAACGACTGACATAGGCAATTACATGGCTCTGTAATTCAGAAAAAATGAATTAATATTTATGAATTTTTAAGTGACTTAAAAGAACTCCTAATGGTAGCAGAGTGAAAGTAGCAAGTCACCTTGATCCTTCTAAGGCCACCATGAACTTCAGTCCAGCTCTGAAAGAAAATCAGAATTGGAAAATGGTCTAATAATCAGGCCAGTCTGATTAATAGTGACAATTAGTATTGGACTACAGTGCATAACCAACTGATTATGAATCATTTGAGCGCTTTAGGTAAATTTTCAATACATGCAATTAAAATGAAAAGACTCATGATCCTTACATAATGACTTCATTAAATTAATTCAGTTCTGAGGTTGGGGAAAATTTTATTTTGTAGAAAGGAGCCAACAGAATTTAACTTCCATTCACTTTTGGTTAAAAGAAATCTGGAGAAAACATTTATAAGATTTAAACACAACACACACATATGCAGACACCACATTGCAAACAGCTTATTCATCTCTGAACGTGAACTGTGTTACTGAGGAAGAAAGAACTGAAGGTCAGAGCATGGATTCTATTCACATCGCTTATTTGGATGAAGTAAATCTTGCCCTCAGGTATATTTTGTATTCCACTAAGTGCATGTGTTGTTAAAGTTAAGAGAACATTATTGTGGAGTAATCTGTGAAAGACAGACACTTCAAAGAGATAAATACTCACTTCTGTTACATAAACAATTGACTCAAATCATTTGCTTCATGGTAAAAGACAAAGCTACAGCCAAATCCAAATACTGTGGTATCAATGCAGTCAGGGGAACAAAGATTCCTTTAGGTGAAACACAGTCATTCAATCAAAGCAGAAATAGTTTTGGAGAATTAGACAATAAGAGTGGAAGGAAAAGAGACTCTCTAGGGCTAAGAGTGACTTGAAATATTCCACAGTAAAGTCTGTTTCTATTGTGAGTTTTGAGTCAGAAAGACACTTTGCTTCCAAGATTCATTACTTAATACTTAATGTATACAGCTTTATTGTTTACAACAGTGCATTTGCACTTAAGTTGTACAGACATGCTGTAAGCTAGGTATTATGTGTATTAATAATAGCTAATACTTATTTAGCAGTTCAGAATTTACCAAATTCCATCTATCTCTTTTTCATTTTCTTCATTCCTCTTACAATTTTTGAAGATGAGAAAAGGAGTCTCAAAAAGTTAAAGTGTTATAATTTGGCCAAAATCACAGCACTGGTAATAGCAAAAACTAGGTATTAATTTGTCTTCTGACTCTAGGTCCTCTTTCTATGTAGTACCTCCTGTTCCTCATATTTCTTAAGACTATTTTTTTCTACTTGGTTAATGATCCTTTTTATAATAAATTCTTACATTCACTATATTATTTTCTAGGTATCTCAGAATGCAAACCACTTTAAATTTTAGATTATGTAACTTGATCATTCTTTCAGTTTGCATTTCATTCCCAATCAGACCACACTGTCTTTCTGAAGGCATACACTGTAATTTCTAGCACAGAACTTAGCCTTCACAGCAGAGACAGTAAACTGAGTCAGAAATTGGTTGAGCTAGAACTTCAACCCAAGTCCTACCATCTGGGGCAAGAAGCCAAGGAGACTGAGGGGCAAGAGATGAAAGGAGGTAAGTTACAGTAAAATGTAGAGATTTGTTCAGGTCCCCAGATTAGTAAATGCGCTTCTAGCATATCATATCTCCTATAAAGCAGGGTGATCAAAAGGAGCAATAAAGCCTTCTGAGCTGCTGACACTGCAAGGTTGGCTGAGCATGCTCATGAACTAAGCAACTTGCTTCTGAGCTTAAGCCTCACTTGACACAACAAAATCGCAAGTGAGCAAACAGCGTGGAGTATAGAAATCACATTTATTTAGATGAAATCAAAATGTTAAATGTAGAAATGCTAAAAATTACCTTAAGCATAAAGGACTTGTTGACTTTTATCTACTTAAATTCCTTTAATTGTCTTTACCAAACTCTCTGTTATCTAAAAAGCATTCCTCAGTGACTCTTCGCCCTAAAAGATGCTTCTGGATAGTTTAAGATGCAAGTGTATGTATGTGTGTGTGTGCGCACACATGCATGTGCACAGCTTATGTGTACATGTTTGTATATTATAGTATAAGTTAACTATTTTCCTTGACCTCAAAGGTAAGGGCTGAGGCACTAGCTCAACTAACTACTGACAGGTTTGCTCATCTGTCAAATCAAATCAAATTTTTCTGATTTGTCAGATTCAAATTAGAAGGATCTGACTCATGGGGCTGTTTCCACAAATGTTACAATGCTCATGAATATACTCTGCAACAATATATAACAGAGGACTGTCTTTCTCTCTCAAGATTTTACAGAAGACAAATGGCTGTAAATAAACCTCTTGGGTGATCTTTTGAAGGAAAAGAAGTCTGAGAATTCCCATCACCCTTCTATTTCTCTCTCCTGATCCTGATGATTGTCTCCCTGGTGTTGACACTCTTCATGTGCCTGGCTTACTTCCCAGGTCAAATTGCACTTTCCTTGTTTGCAGTGATTATGCTTCCTTTACCTACATTTCTTTAAAGAGCCTATGACATAGTATCCAATCTCTTGAAGGGAGGAAAGTTAGTCTTTGCCTGCTTTGCCTTGGTGGAACAGAGGTATATATTAGATTTATTTCTAATTAGCTTATTGATTTCAGTCTCGTCACCTTACAGTAACATATTGAAAACAGGTATTTTGGGCACTAGCTGGTAGGCCTGACTTCACCCAAACAAGATTTCTGGAATTTATTTCCAGACATCTAATTATAGCAGTCCTGACTCCTCCTTTGGGTATGGTTGGTCTGAAAATCAGCTTCTCCCAAAACAGGAAAGTTTTGGAGACTGAATCCTGGCTCTACCTCTTCCCAGCTATGATAAGGGACACTGATTTCACCTCTCTAGCCTCAATTATCCATCTGTAAAATAGGTATGCTAATACCATCTCCATAGCGGCTCCATGAGAAATGGAAAAACGTTGAAAACACCAGTGCCTGCTCACAGGAGACCCTCACTCAATATTTACTCCCTTCTGTCTGCATTGCCACCCTCTCTGTCACTGCTTCCACATTCCCACAATCTTTACACTGCTCCAAACTTGTAGCTCATGACATCTCTCAGTAATAAACTCTTGAACTCATCTTTAATAATAATTGCACCAGCTCTGTTGTCCTAGCTGGCTTAAGCTCCAAGCTCTTCTCCTTACCTGGTATCCTCAAACCTGACATTGCTGACCCTTCACTCAACCTCCCTGACTCTAGAGGCTTTGACTCTGGGTGTGATGCCCACTGAAGCTAGGTCACTGTGACTGATTGACACAGGTTCTCTCAGCTTCATCCCTGCCTGCTCCCCTTCATGAATTTCACTCCATATAGGAAGCACAGCTTACTTCAAAGTGGGAAAAAATGAGTGAAAGAATCTTAGAGATGGTATTACAATTTAGTTTTCATTATTACTGAGTGGTTAGAGAAGGAGTGGACAAATCCAAGACTATCTTGAAGTGAATAGAAACTTTCACTTTATTCTAGCACTTGCTAAGTTGCTCTCATTCTGCAAAGTCACTTTCATAGCATCCTTTTGGACATTTAGACCCATTTATTGCTGTGAACTCGCATTGTCCTGGGCTCCTAAACTGTCACTGCATCCTGTGTTTTATTTGACTTGTTACTGTTTTTTAAACATAAGAGTTCACTTTGAATGTGACTTCAATATGATAAATGTTATAGTTGTTTATCAGGTGCATCTAATCTTCCCAAGCATAACTCTGACTCAAGTTCCACAGACTCCCAAGTAAGCCACTATTCTATTCATAAAAGTTGCCAGGTTTTCTGGCTCTTTCTCACTGTGTATATTATTGCTTTGTAGTCAGAAGGTCAAGCTAGAATTTTGGAGGTTATCTTTGTTTTTGTTGTTGTTGTTATTGTTGTCATTGTCTTTTAGCCTCTAATATTTAAACTGCTCCCAGATATAGACACTTCTCTCAGATGTTTTGATGGATCCACTCTACTGCTTTCTTTTTTCTACTCTACCTTCGCACTTTAGTCATTTGGTAACTGCATTCTAAAGTTATTTGGAAATACCAGTCTGTGATTTCAGAGTATTAAAATATATACATAAAAACTTGTACTAGTGCTTTCTGACATCCTGCATCAAGTCCAGAATTGTTCTCTAATTTCAAATTCCCTAGCAGTTCAACACCACTTTCACCCAAATATTCCCTCATTATTTTTTAGCATGCACTGATTAATAAGTACATTTTTAGTATAATTCCTATTGCATACTACACACACTCCCAATTCTTGTCCTTTGCCAAGATTTTCCCCAATCTAGAATTCATTTCCCCAGTTGTCTCTTCCAGCCTCATCTCCTTTACACTACCGTATAAATTCAGTCTTTGCCTGTCCTGTTCACCACTATATTCCAGTATACAGAAATTTTCCTGGCACATGATAAAGTCTCAGCACATATTTATACACTTACAGACTGACTGTTCTTCAAAGCCCACTTCAAAGCTAATCCCTTTCTTAACCCACTGTATCTAGTAGTACAGTGTGTAGATGCACTTTTTGTGTTGCATTTGAACTTCCAGAGAGCTCCTGGTGCTGTAGCATTCTCTGACAGGACAGTCTCGTTCTCATCATGTATATTCATTAGTAATTTGTGGTTAAAGACATCATGTTGGAGGTCTCTGTTTTGTTTGACATCCTGGGATACTTCTACACCACGCTACTACAAGAAATATGATTTTAACGTATTTTAGATTTTCTGTAATTTAAAAGAAGATTATCTATACTCCAAAGATAAAATCAGTAGCAATTACAAGAGAAGTTCAAAAGTAACTTTTTTTGTAACAGTCAAGTCAAGGTGGGAAAGCAATTATATAAAGTGATTCAATATCATATTGGACCCACTCAAGATTAAGAAATAGTGGTGTTTTTCATGTTTTGACCATGAAGCAAAATAATTAAGGATAAAGGAACATTATGTAATTTATTATAAAATAAATATAATATAGCCCATATGCACTAAAAAAAATCCAGTGGCAATCTCCTAATACTGAAAACACTCATTTACAAGCCAAATGTGAAATGAGCATCAAAGACATATGATAAGAAGCATTCAAAGACAATCTTGGACTATCATATGCATATCTGTAAGATAGTCCACAACTAAATTTACTAATTTTGGGGAAGACTAACCTCTCCTTGGACTATCTCAGCTTTGATTTACTTCTTAAAAAGGACACTCTTTTTTCTGCCCTTATTGAGGTATAATTAACAAACAAAAGTTATACATATGATGTACAAGGTGATGTGACGTATGTATACACTGTGAAATGATTACCATAATCAGGCTAATTAACATATCTATCCACCTCATATGGCTACCTTTTTGTGTGTGTTGTGAGAGCATTTAAGATCTACTCTGACACTGTTCTTAATCTAACTTGAATTCTTGGTTGAAGGGGGACTTTGGTGACCTTTATGCTATTCTCTTCAAAACCTTAAAAAGTGGTTTAGCTGGCATCATTTCACAGATCTCAAAACACTCCTTTGTGCTGAGATTGTATCTAGAATGTATTGATCATGGTATTTTCCATAGAGAATCCTTTTGCTACATTCATTTCAGGCCTTATCTTGAACTGTCTTTGTGCCTAGGGTTCCAGCAAGCCCGTTCTCTTGCTCTGACTCTAATAGGCCCATGATGCTTTTCACTCTTTCCTTGTAACCACAATTGTGTTAGCAAATGAGCCTCAAGGAGCTGGAAACTGATCTTCAGCTGATGGGTCTTTTTGACAAGTTTAGAGGGTTTGTCTAAAGTAGGAATTCTTTATACCTTCAACATTAGATAAAGTATAAACATGATTACATTTTATAAATAGCTATTTTGAATCAGCAAAACTAAAAAAATTTGATTTAGCACTTTGGGGCCAATTTAGTCTCTAGGGCAAACAAATGATGTCTATGGTCCTCTTCTTTGAGGGACCAATTAGATTAGGACATACCAAAGCTTACTCAATGTCTACCTTTTTTTTTTTTTTTTTTTAACAGTCACAATATTCTTCTCTATGAGGACGGGCATGCTGTGGTGGCAGATTTTGGAGGTGAGATTTCCATGAGTAATACCCCAAATGGCATCCATTTTTATTTTGTTCCTACTGGGCACCTGATATTCTACCATGAAACTGAACACTGAACACTGACAGCTATCCTACCCTAAATCATTCAAATTTCAGTGACGCTACATTTTGAAACTCTGTCATTTATTTCTAGTTTTTCTTCTTTGTTATCTCCAGCCAAGAGAAGGGAAGTGAGAATTTGAAAAAGACAGAAGTTTCTTGAGGTTTCAAAATTTTAGCTGTGATCGTTGACCTTGGTTTTAAGATATTTCCTTTGACGTGGTTTATTTTCTCTTTCCCTCAGAATCAAGATTTCTGCAGTCTCTGGATGAAGACAACATGACAAAACAACCTGGGGTTTGCTGCTGCTTGTGTTTCCTATAATTATAAACCAATTAAAATGTGTAATCTCAGCATGAGAGGACGTAAGATGAGAACAGTTTTAACTGGAAGAAATGTCATTGTCTCAGTGTCAGGATAATGGCTTATGTTTTTATTTTTAGTAAGCTGTCAAAATAACTATCTCAAGGTTCTACTAGAGAAATAGATAAGATATGTATTTGGAAAACATTATGGGTAAAATACTACAGAATATGTTTCAAATGTAACTGAAAAGAACGTGGTGGGCATGGATCATTTCATATTTAGATCACCTAACTACTTATAGTGGAGTTAACATTTAATAGGGAGCTCACTATAAAATTAGTAGTTCATCAGCATCTATTAACTATTCATCGTTCTCCACTTTAACATTGTAAGGCAATAAGTGGTATATCCAAGTATTAATGTTTAAGTAAAATATAAATTATAATATCTGAAGCAAGGATAATTGTACTCAAAATGTCTGCAATTAAATTCATTACCTGCCCTCTCCTTTACTCTCCCCAATCCCTCCCCCTGAAAAAAAGTAGACTTCTCTTTCTGGACTCCTTGTGATAACTAATTACCTAAGCCTGGAGTAATTTTTCATTCCTTCCCTTTCCTGCTTCTGCTTACACTCAGTCACCTTTTCTGGATGTCTCTTTCTTTTCTTCTTTAAGTTCATCTTAACCTCTTAAACCTCTCATTTCCTGCTGCTTCAGTTCAGATTCTCATCATTTCTTTTCTGGACTAGTATCACAACAGGCTTGTAACTCCAGTCCTCTCTTCTTATTCATTCTTTGCAACATCCACTAAGTTCTTGTTCCTATGGAGCTAATATACTACTGGAAGGGGATAAATACTGGACAAATTAACAAAATCTATCTCAGGCAGTGAAGAGTGTTTGAAGAAAAATAAAAGCAGAGTAAATGAATGGAGAGTGACGGGGATGCCATTTAGATAGGATGAAGGAAAAAGTTAACATTTAATAAGAGGACTGACATGGGAGTAACCTACATGGGGGGAGAGCTATGCAGGTGGGAGCAATAGTAAGTGCAGAGGTCCTGGGGCAGGAAAGTTCTTGGTGTGTTCAAAGTCACCGTGGCCGGAGTGAGGTGCTCAAGGAGGAAAGTGGCAGTTTATGAGGTGAGGGAAGTGGGAACAATGAGTGATCTTTTGGCAGGACACAAAGCTCATCCAAGACATGGGACATAGAGGCAGCTAAATTAGTGGTCCTCAACCCTAGGTGCACATGAAAATAAGTTTAGAAACTTTTTTAAGCATAGTGCCTGAATCTGATCCCTAGAAATTATGATTTTATTGGCCTAAGATTGATCTTGAGTAACTGCATCTTTTAAAATTCCCCACATTTTCTAGAAAGCAGTTAGTTGAGACTCTCCAATTAAATAAACTTTTGTTGAATGTAATTAAATTGAATTTAACCAACAGCAGGTAATATTAACTCTCTTATTCTAGCAGCATAGTCTTTAAGCACAGCACTAATAAATAAATAAATTAGTGCTAATAAATAAATTAGTGCTGTGCTTAAAGACTATGCTGCTAGAATAAGAGAGTTAATTTGAAATTTATTTTGAAAGCTGTTTTGTTTCTTATTAGTTCTGTGGCTTTATGTATGTTATCTAATCACTCTATGACCCCTCTGTGCAAAAACGGGCATACTGTGTACCTGCTCCCACATATACAATGTTGTGACACAATGCATAATTTGCTATAGAAATGGAGGCTTTCTGGAATGTGGAAGCTCATGTAGAAAAATTGCATATGAGCACCATAATAAGAATAAAGATATTATTGGAAAGCTGTAACTATGCTTGGTTTCAAAATAAGGTGTACATTTCGAAAGAATTAGCAACCAACACTACACACAAGATTTTGGTAAGAATGATAAAAGAATCATGGTTTCCTTCAATGGACATTTAAAAGTGTTTAGTAAAGTTTATTAGTAAGATAAGGTGCCATGGGGATTTAGAACTGGGAGGGTGTGGCTCCTGTGCTTTGTCCTTGAGGAATCTGAGGTCCAGGAAACATGAGACTTTCCCAGAGCGGTTCAGTAAGTGGTAGAGCCAGAACTAGAATTTTCATCTCCTAACTCAAAATTCAGTGTTCTGTGCCCTAAACTAGAAATCAACCGAATTTATGCATTTGCATCCCAGAATGGAAACTAATTTTTTTAACTGAAAAATAGGAAATCACAAATGAAAAGAATATACATAATCTCATCAAAACAGAGGCTAGAACTTTGCATGAAGGGACTTGTAACATTTTATGGGCTTCCTTTCCAGAATATTGCACAAACAGCATTCATAAATAGCACATCTGGGCAGAGAAAATAAGACAGACCTGATCCTGCCAGTGATAAATCTACTTCATAGGAATATTCTGGGCACTCTTCTGGAGCCATTTCTCTCCTCAGCCATGAGCACACTATTTATGGGCCTAATTTAGTAACTTCCTAAATTACAACCTGCAGACTTGCAGGAGGTGCCTCCCACAGTGTGTGATTCACTCCCAGGGAGACATAGGGTCCCTAGATGAATCCATGGTTGGCTATTCTGAACCTTGAAGGCTTCTAAGGGAGAAAGATGTTTATAGATTTTTAAAAAATAATACTGCCTCTCATTGTATAAGAGGCAGAGTTACTTGATGATTAATTACTGGTGTGATGTTTTAGGAAGAATTATGAATTTTATGATCTTCCAATGATTAAAAAATGCCCTTTGAGGAACTGAACAGCCACAGTAAACACACTGTGTATGTATAAATGTGTTGATTGTACACATTGAGGGCAATATGTATGGATGTTAATTTATATTTATGCCTTTTGAGAGCATCGGGAGAACACAGCCAATTCTCACTGAGAAGAATGCTACTCTGCAGCGGAGGAACCAAACACTTGGTAAATGGCTTGTGGATGTTTCTTGGTGTGCAGAACCTCCGTTGGATGGCTCCTGAGGTGTTCACGCAGTGCACTCGGTACACCATCAAAGCAGACGTCTTCAGCTACGCTCTGTGTCTGTGGGAAATTCTCACTGGCGAAATTCCATTCGCTCATCTCAAGCCAGGTAAGACACGATGCAATTGAAGTTTTCCTGTTTGACAAAGTTCACTGGATTTTTATAACTTCAAGAAATATTTTTTTCACAAAATGACTATTCTCAGTGAGATGGCAAAAGAGGAAGTAAGCAAACAATCTCAGATTGTTTTAAGGTGTGTGCCCAACCCAGAAAATTTAATGACTTAACCGTGATTTCAGACCCAGACACACAGAAATGCAGTTATAAATATATATTAAAGTTTAGGACTTGACTTATTGATTGCTAATAAAACAAGCAAATAATTATGATCATGTGGCATGTGAGGGCAAATAAGGTGGACAATGTGATATTTATTTTTTGAGATTAGATTTTAGAATTGCCCTTTTAACATGTATATAGGGACAAGAAAGCAGTAACACAGAAATAACCTATTAGGGCTGCTCTCTGCTTATCTCACATCATAAAAAAGAAGATTGGTTTTCCTAACATTTTTGTATTATGTGTGTGTGTGTGTGTGTGTGTGTGTGTATGTGTCTATATATGTATCTATCTATATATATGTATCTATATCTATCTATATATATATAGATACATTCTAAAAATGGAGCATGCAGTGAGTCTGGCTTTCATTGATGATACACATTATGCTTTGCTTACCTGTAGAAAGTGAAGGTGAGGAATCTAATCACAGGTAAAATAGACACATATTTTAGGTTTAAAGTAAACTTCATTTGCATCTATCTCTCAATTGCATTTGGATTGCTTTCATATCTTATCACACTAGACAAATCTCCTTAAGGACTTTGCATCCCTAAAACTTAGCACACTTGTAAAGTAGTTGTCATATGTAATCATAAGTAATGTTTAAATAATTATATTGTAATCTCCTAATGGCCACCCTGTAACAATATATAAGAAGGATAAAGTCAAAAGAGATGTTACTTAAACATCCCTTTTAACAAGTTAAAAGTCTTGACCAACATCAACATATTTATGAGTCTCATGTACAGAGAGGAAGCCACATCTCATCTCATACTCTATTTTGGAGTTTTTTTCCTCAAGCTATTATATGGTCTTTTAATTACACTCTGCATAGCAGAGTGCTTTTCATAGGTTATGTGCTCTGTGCATAGTTTGTTAAGCATAATGATGATGTAATTGTCCTAATTTTTCTCTACATATTTTCTATAGTTTTAAATTAGACTTAGC
Organism: Rhinopithecus bieti; assembly: GCF_001698545.2. Classification (NCBI taxonomy): domain Eukaryota; kingdom Metazoa; phylum Chordata; class Mammalia; order Primates; family Cercopithecidae; genus Rhinopithecus; species Rhinopithecus bieti. The sequence continues at coordinate 272,535 of NW_016803205.1, forward strand.
CCTTATTATAGTGTGGATGTGTGGACTCTATTTTGAGCTGAAACAACATTGCCATTTGTAAGGTCTTGTTCTGATGTCCTTCCTTCTCTCTACCTCTTAGAGTTGCATCCTGATAAGATTGATGGATATACAGAAAACTGATTATAATTTTAAATGTACTGTGGCGTTTTTTCATAAGAAAGAAATACAACTCCTTTTGCCTCATCCCCTGTGTCAGTCCATTAACCTGGCCCTGTTGATTTTACCTTCTAATACATGGGTTTCTCTACCACTTACCATCATCCACCACCATCCTAGCCCAAGCCGTCTTTCATTTAAACCACTGCAATAGTCTTTTTAAAAATCAGGTTTATTTAGGTATAATATATATGCAGTAGAATTTACCTTGCTAGGTTAACAGTTCAATGAGTTTTAATAAATATATACAGCTGTATAACCACAACTGCAATCAAGATGTAGAACATTTCCATCACTCCAAAAAGTTCCCAGTGCCTGTTTGGAATCAATCCACTTCCCACACCTCCAGCCCTTGGCAACCAATGAGCTCATTTCTGTCCGGATAAGCTTGCGTACATACCAATGTCATATAAATGGAATCATGTTGCTGTATTTATCAGTAATTTATTCTTTTTCATTCCTGTGTAATATTTCATATTATAGATGTACCATGATTTGTTTATGCATACAGAAGTTCATGACCATTTAAGTTCTTCTCATTTTAGAGAAATTAAGAATAAATCTGCTCAAATAATTGAGGCCTTTGTGTGGTTGTTTTCATTTCCATTGGATGAATGAGTAACAGATGGATTACGTGCTTATTTGGTATCCATATTTCTTTTGTGAAATGTTTGTTTAAAAAGTCTCATCATTTAGTTGTAAGACTTCTTAGATTATAGGGATTATAGGGAAAAGGACTTTACCTGCTACATGTTTTGCAAAGATTTTCCTGTAATATGTGGCTTGCCTTTTTGTATTCTGAGCAACGTCTTTCAAAGAGCAGATGTTTTTAATGTCAATGAAATCCATCTTACCAAAATTTTAAATCAATTTGTATCCTATCTAAAATATTTTGCCTTACTCAAAGCCATAAAACTTCCTCCTATTTTTTTATAGAAGTCTTGCAGGTTTAGGTTTTATATTTATAAGATCTATTTTGAGTTCTTATTTTTTTAAAGTACCCAGTTTGGGTTGAATTTGTTATTCTTTGGTTTGTTCATTTGTTTTTTTCATATAGATGTCCAATTTTTTGGCATAATTTTTCAAAAATATTCTTTCTTATTAAATTATTTTGATATATTTTTCAAAATCAGTTGACCATGTATGTATGCATTTATTTCCAACTCTATTCTGTTTCGTTGATCATGTGTCTACCCTTAAATCAATACCACACTATCTTACTATGTTATAATAAGTCATGTAATTAAGTAATGTGAATCCTCCAACTTTGTTCTTCTTTGTTAAAAAGGTTCTGGCCATTTAGTTTTTTTGCTTTTCCATATAAATTTTAGAATTGGCTTGTCTATATTCCTATAAAAAGCTTGTTGGAATTTGATTCGATTGCATTGAATTATTACATCAATTTGGAAAGAATGAACATCTTAACCATGTTAGTCTTCTCCTCAATAAACATGGTTTATCTCTATCTTCACTTAGATCTTCTTAAATTTCATATATTACATATTTTAGCATACAAACCTTGCATAATTTTCATTATACTTATCTCTATTTATTTTGTGTCTCTTGATGCTATTGTAAATATTACTCTTAAAAACATCAATGTCCTAATTGGAAGTAAAACACTCGTAAGCCAATGCAAAAGAACTGAAATCATAACAAACAGTCTCTAAGGCCACAGCACAATCAAATTAGAATTTAAGATTAAGAAACTCACTAAAAATCACACAACTACATGAAAATTGAACAACCTGCTCCTGAATGAATCCTGGGTAAAAAAGTGAAATTAAGGCAGAGATCAAGAATTTCCTTGAAACCAATGAGAACAAAGAGACAACATACCAGAATCTCTGAGATGCAGCTAAAGCAGTGTTAAGAGATAAATTTATAGCACTAAATGCCCACATCAAAAAGCTAGAAAGATTTCAAATTGGCGTCCTAACATTACGACTAAAAGAACTAGAGAACCAAGAGAAAACAACCACCAAAACTAGCAGAAGAAAAGAACTAACCAACATCAGAGTGAACTGAAGGACATAGAGACACAAAAAAACCCTTCAGAAAATCAGTGAATCCACGAGGTGGTTTTTTAAAAAAATTTAATAAAATAGATAGACCACTAGCTAGACCAATAAAGAAGAAAAGAGAATAATCAAATAGGCATAATAAAAAATGATAAGGAGGATATACTTCTGACTCCACAGAAACACAGACAACCACCAGAGAATACTATAAACACCTCTATGTAAATAAACTAGAAAATCTAGAAGAAATGGATAAATACCTGGATATGTACACCCCTGCAAGACTGAACCAGGAAGAAGTTGAATCCCTGAATAGACCAATAATAAGTTCTGAAATTGAAGCAATAATAAATAGCCTACCAACCAAAAAAAAGCCCAGGACCAGATGGATTTCAACTGAATTTTACCTGAGGTACAAAGAGGAGCTAGTACCTTATTTTCTGAAACTATTCCAAACAATTGAAAAAAAAGGACTCCTCCCTATTCCATATTACGAGACCAGCATCATCCTGATACCAAAACCTTGCAGAGATACAACAAAAAAAGAAAACTTCAGACCAATATCCCTGATGAACGTTGATGCAAAAATTGTCAATAAAATACTGGCAAACAAAATCCAGCAGCACATCAAAAAGCTTATCCACCACAATCAAGTTGGCTTCATCCCCATGATGTAAGGCTGGTTCAGCATATGCAAATCAATAAACACAATTCATCACATAAACAGAACTAAAGTCAAAAACCTCATGATATCTCAATAGATGCAGAAAAGGTCTTTGATAAAATTCAACATCCCTTCATGTTAAAAATTCTCAATAAACTAAGTACTGATGGAACATACCTCAAAATAATAAGAGCCATTTATGACAAACCCACAGCCATTATCATACTGAATGGGCAAAAGCTGGAAGCATTCCCCTTGAAAATTGGCATAAGACAAGTATGCCCTCTCTCACTACTCCTATTCAACATAGTATTGGAAGTTCTGGCCAGGACAATCAGGCCAAGTGAAAGAAATTAAACATATTCAAATAGGAAGAGAGAAAGTCACACTGTCTGTTTGCAGATGACATGATCCTATGTCAAGAAGACCTCATCATCTCAGTCCAAAAACCTATTGAGCTTTAAGCAATGTCAGCAAAGTCTCAGGATACAAATCAATGTTTAAAAAATCACAAGCATTCCTATACACCAACAATAGACAAGAAGAGAGGCAAATTGTGAATGAACCTCTCACTCACAATTGCTACAAAGAAAATAAAATACCTAGAAAAACAACTAACAAGGGAAGTGAAGGACCTCCTCAAGGAGAACTGCAAACCACTGATCAAAGAAATAAGAGAGGACACAAACAAATGGAAAATCATTCCATGCTCATGGAGAGAAAGAATCAATATCATGAAAATGGCCAGACTGCCCAAAGTAATTTATAGATTCAATGCTATTACTATTAAATAACCTTTGACATTTTTCACAGAATTAGAAAAAAAAAATCATATGGAACCAAAAAAGAGCCCATATAGCCAAGACAATCCTAAGCAAAAAGAACAAAGCTGGAGGCATCATGGTATCCAACTTCAAACTACACTGTAAGACTACATAACCAAAACATCATGGTACTGGTAAGCAAAAAACAGACACATAGACCAATGGGAGAGAATAGATAACTCAGAAATAAGACCACACATCTATAACCATCTGATCTTTGACAAACCTGACAAAAACAAGCAATAGGGAAAGGATTCCCTATATAATAAATTGTGCTGGGAGTATTGGCTAGGCATATGCAGAAAACTGAAACTGGACCCCTTCCTTATGCCTTATAAAAATATTAACTCCAGATGGATTAAAGACCAATGTAAAACCCAAAACAATAAAAACCCTAGAAGAAAATCTAGGCAAGACCATTCAGGACATAGGCACGGACAAAGATTTTATGACAAAAATGTCAGAAGCAATGCAGCAAAAGCAAAAATTGACAAATGTGAGCTAATTAAACTAAAGATCTTCTGCACAGCAAAAGGAACTATCATCAGAGTTAACAGACAATCTACCAAATAGGAGAAAATGTTTATTATCTATCTATCTGAAAAAGGTCTAATACCCACAATCTACAAGGAACTTAAACAAATTTACATGAAAAAACAACCCCATTAAAAAATGGGCAAAGGACGTGAACAGACATGTCTCAAAAGAAGACATTTGTGCGGCCAACAAACATATAAAAAGAAGCTCAACATCACAGATCATTAGAGAAATACAAATCAAAACCACAATGAGACACCATTTCATGCCCGTCAGAATGGCGATTATTAATAAGTCAACAAACAGCAGATGTTGGCGAGCCTGTGGAGAAATAGAAATGCTTTTACACTGATGGTGGGAACGTAAATTAGTTCAACCATTGTGGAAGACAATGTGGTGATTCCTCAAAGTCCTAGAACGTGAAATATCATTTGAACCAGTAATCGCATTCCTGGGTATATACCCAAAGGAATATAAATCATTCTGTTATAAAGATACATGCATGCTTGTGTTCATTGCAGCACTATTCACAATAGCAAAGAGATGGAATCAACTCAAATGCCCGTCAATGATAGACTGGATAAGGAAAATGTGGTACATATACTTCATGGAATATTTTGCTGCCATAAAAAAGGAACAAGATCATGTCTTTTGCAGGGACATGGATGGAGCTGGAAGCTATTATCCTCAGAAAACTAACACAGGAACAGAAAACCAAACACCACATGTTCTCACTCATAAGTGTAAAGCTAAACAATGAGAACACATGGACACGGAGGGGAACAATGCATACTGGGGCCTGTTGGGGAAGGCCAGGGGAGGGAGAGCATCAGGAAAAATAGCTAATGCATACTGTGCTTAATACCTAGGTGATGGATTGATAGGTGCAGCAAACCACCATGGTACATGTATACCTATGCAACAAGCCTGCACATCCTGCACATGTTTCCTGAGAACTTAATAAAACAAAATGAATCAATGTCCAATTTTTTGCTACTATTAATATATAGAAATATAATAATGTTTTATTACAATCTAGTACCCCACAAACTTACTAAATTTACTTATCCATCCTAGTTCCCTTTTTTGTACCTTCTTTGGGATTTCTACATAAGTAATTATGTCATCTGTTAATAAAGAATTTTCTTTCTTTTCTTTTCTTTCTTTCTTTCTTTCTTTCTTTCTTTCTTTCTTTCTTTCTTTCTTTCTTTCTTCCTTTCTTCCTTTCTTCCTTTCTTCCTTTCTTCCTTCCTTTTCTGTCTGTCTGTCTGTCTTTGCCTTTTTGAGCAGTCAGGGACCTCCAGTACAATGTTGAATTGAAGTGGTAAGATATATGCCTAGAATTTGTCTCTTTCTCAAAATGTTTCATCTGCCATCACCCTAGTGCAAACTGCCAGCTTTATCGCTTGAACTTCTGAAATTGTTTTTGGCTGTTCTTTCTTGGTTTATTTTTGTTTTCTTTTCCTCTCCAATCTCTAAACATCCACTGAAATGATATTTAAAAACATAAACCTGATATATTACCATTGCTTAAAATTATTGTATGGCTTCCCATATTCTTAGGATTCCATCTCAAAATCTTTACTATGTCCTGTAAAACTCTCCCTGATTCTGTACCTCTCACATTACTAACACTAGTTCACTTTCTATACTCTCAGTATGTTGCATTCCATCTGACCTCTAGGCCTTTTCACAAGTTCTGTTTCCTCAGTAAATGCAATTAATGATGACTACCACAAAAATTACTGTGAGCATTAAATGAGATGATGTTTGTGAACATACTTTATAAACTGCAAACTCTCTGTAAGGTGCAAGATTAGGGAAAAGTGTAACACAAGGTCAAAGCTCCCTTTGATTCTCTACTTCAGTGGCACTCTCATTCTCTAGGCGGCCCATGTAGAAATTTCAAAGTCGTCCTTGACTCCTCTTCAGTTCTCGTTTTATTTATCTCTTTCTTTCTTTTTAAAATTATTTTCCCATTTTTGATTCTACAGTTTACCTCTCAAATCCATCCAGTTATCTCCATTTCCACAGCTACTTCCTTTTTTCACATGTTGAATACTGCACATTGTCTTAAATAGTATCCTGTCTTAAGCCTTGCTCATCATCTTTTTTCCACCAATCACTAGATTTAGCTTTCTAAAAATGCAAATTTGAACATAGCACTTCTCTGACTTAAAATTCCCAGTGTTTTTCTTTTGCTCTTAAGATGAAAACAGTATGTCTTAACACAATCTTCAAAGCCCCTTATGATTATGTCCCTGCCTGCCTCCCCGGCCTCCTTCTCACCACGTGCAGCCTGTCATCCAGAGTCATCCAAACCACAGGAAACTTTCATTTCCCCAGCATGTCTCCTCTTACCTCATGCCTTTGTGCACATTAGTCTCTTTGTCAGAGACACTCTTCTCCACTTTTCATTACACTAACTCCAATTTATTTTAGGTCTTAGTCTAAATGTAATTTCTTTCCAAAAATCTTTCTTAATTCTCTAATATCAAGTTACTTGCAATTTCCTCCTTATCCCAAGTCACCATTTATCATTGTATTTGTTGCATTTTACTCACAGTTTTATAATTTTCTCTACTTCATTAGACTTTGCTAATTATAAACTAAATACTTAAAAAAGGTAAAGATGGGCCTGAGATTTTAGTTCATGGACCCCAGAAATAGTTACCCATTTTAGAGGGAGAATATTATTTAATAGAAAGTTGAAAGTCTTGCCTAAGAGTAATTTTATTTCAATATACCAGATATTAAAATGTATAGTACCTTATTGGAAAGAGAGTTTGTTTATGATAGATGCTGAATTTTTCAAACTTGGACAGTTACCATGAATCAAGAAACAAGATGTCTAATATCATTGCAGTGTTCAGGCAATCTAGCATATGTTCAGCAATAAATTATGTGAAGCATCAGATTCAATATAAGCTACATATTAGCCATTTACAATGAGGAACGAATCCATGACTCCAAAGTGAGACAGCAATATCAATTATGGTAGTAGCAACATTACACAGGACTCATCCTTCTGGATTTAGCAGCATACTACCTCCTGGGAAAAATATAAACAAAGAACACCAAAATTAGCATTGACTCCTACACAAGTGATAGGTATACATTCAGAAAAGCCTGAAGTTAGGGTCTCTTTTGCATCTCACATGTTCAAATCAACCTGTAATCTCAGGTTTAGGAAAACTGAAAAACCATCACATCCACCACCTTAAAGGTCAAATAAAAAAGATCAAATGCCCACAGGACCATGGGAAGCATGCAGATGCTCAAGGCAGAACAGTGTGTTGAATAAGAAATCACGTGCTCTGACTCACGCTCCAGCCAAACAGCGCTGAGCAGGAACATAGGTATACCCACGCTGACCATATCAACTAATTTCTGCTTGTTAATTAAGAAATCTATTCGTATTTTAATGTTGGAAATTAATTCAATATTTTAAAGAAAACATTTTTCAGGCTAACACTGTAGGGACTAAAGAGAATTGGCATGTGTCTTGTGACCTTGTGCAATTTATTTAACCTACCTATACCTTAGTTTATTTTTTTTTATTCTTAATTCTTTCTTTTATGTTATTATGGATACATAATAGTTGCACATATTTACAGGGTACATGTGATGTTTTGATTCAGGCGTAAAACGTGTAATGATCAAACCGGAATGATAGGGATATCTATCTTAAGCTTTTATCATTTCTTTGGATTAGGGACATTCTAATTCCATTCTTTAGTTGTTTTAAAACATACAGCAAATTATTGTTAACTATTGTCACTCCATTATGCTACTGAATACTAGATCTTATTCATTTTATCTAACTGTATTTTTGTATCTATTAACCGTTTCCACTTTATCTCATCTTCTCCACTACCCTTCCCAGCCTCTGGTAACTATCACTCTACTTTCTATCTCCATGAGTTTATTTTATTTAAGCTCCCACATATAAGCAAGAACATGTGATATTTGTCTTTCTGTGCCTGGCCTATGTCACTTCACATAATGGCTTCCAGTTCCATCCATGTTGTTGCAAATGATAGGATTTCATTCTTTTTATGTCTGAATAATGTTCCTTGTGAATATGTACCAAATTTTCTTTATCCATTTATCTATTGATGTACATTTAGGTTGATTCAAAATCTTTACTATTTTGAATTGTGCTGCAGTAAACATGGGAGTGCAGCCATCTCTTAGATATGCTGATTTCTTCTCTTTTGAATATATACCTAATGGTGTGATTGCTGGATAATATGGTAGTACAATTGTTAGTTTTTTGAGAAACCTCCATGCTGTTCTCCATTGCAGTGGCTGTACTAATTAACATTCCCACTAACAGTTTATGAGAGTTCCCATTTCTTTGCATCCTCACCAGCATTCATTTATTTTTGAAATGGGTATAATAACAAGACTTACTTCAAAAGATTAGAGCAGTGGTTGACAATAATAAGCATTCAATAAATGTTAGCTATTATTATTATTATCTTTAGGCCACCATTGAGTTCTTTCTTTCTATGAGCCAGGAACTGTGCCATAGTAAGCAGAAAATAAAGAGGAATAGGTCAGTGACCAGGCCATCAAACTACTCATAGTATAGAGAATGAGTGACAGAAGTAAAATCAGCAGAGTAAGTCTCAATCAGAGAGAAGCACAGAGGGCTAAGGATGCTCCCTGGAAGGGCCTTTTACCTAGACTGGAGGTAGTAAAAGGATATCAGGGAAGGATTCTTAGAACAGATGATACCTGAATGCACCTTTAAAAGATGTCTACTAATTAAATAGGTAAACTATGAAGAGGTGAGTAAGATGATCCAGAAGAAAGCTACACCAGCAAGGTCCAGAGCCCTGAGAAATCCACACAGTTCAGTAGGGATGAATCAGAGAATACAAAGACATCAGTCAAACAACACAGACTATAAATGTAAAACTAGAACCAGATGTTGAAGGTCCTTGTACAACTCAGGGTTCTCCAGAGAAGCAGAACCAGTGAAATATTTCTATTTATATCTATAAGAGGTGATTTATTGTGGGAATTGTCTCATATGATTACGAAGGCCAAGAAATCCCACAATATGCTGTCTGCAAACCAGAGAACCCAGAAAGTCAGTGATGTGATTCAGTGTGAATTCAAAGTCCTGAGAATCAGGAAGGTCACCACTGTAAGTTCCAGAGTCTGAAGGCCCAAGGACCTGAAGTGCTGATATCTGAAGTCAGGAGAAGATGCATGTCACAGCCCCAGAAAAGAGAGCTAATTCACCCTTCCTCTGCCTCCTGATTCTATTGGGGCCCTCAAGGGATTGGATGATGCCTGCCCACATTGGTGAGGGTGGATCTTTTACACTCAGTCTACGACTCAAATGCTGATCTCTTCAAGAAGCACCCTCACAGACACACTAGAAATAACATTTTACCAGCTATCTGGGTATCCCTTAGCCCAGTCAAGTTGACACATTAAATGAACTATCACAGGCCTTGTGTGTGTCATCAGTGGAGGTCACTGCAAAGTTTTAAGAAGGGATATAGAACAACTCTTATTATTATTTTAGAATGCTCCTCTTGTAACAAAGCAAAGGCTGGGTTGGAGAAATTCAAAACTGGAGGCAGAGAAATCAGTTCACCTAGAAGAAATATCTATTACGTTAACTGAAGCAGTAGCTTTGAAAGAGAAAGGACATATTGGTTTAGGGAGATTTCAATAGGACTTCCCAATGGATTGAGGTAGGAGCACAAGGGAAATAAGTAGGTCAAGAAAGACTTCTAGGCTTCTGGCTTAACCATAATGATAATGATGGATACAAGAAAAGGAACAGATTTATGAGGGAAATGATCAGATTAGAAGGAGAAGGAGCCAAGGTGTGAAGCCAAACAGAGAGAGAAGAACCAGGCAAGATGAAAAAGAAGCTGGCACAATCTGGCAAATAAGAGCTATACTCAATACATTTTACAGAAAGAAATCAACACCTGCTTCCTAGATTTCATTTCTCTCCTGGGCTTGTCTCCTCCAATACATCATGATCAACTAAAGAAGAAAGTGAGATGAATTAATCCATCAATATGTATTGTATCCATTCCCATTTCCTTATAACCAGGTACCCAGATTTGTGGACCACTTTCAAATTATAGTCTGGGCCCAAAGAAGAGAGTCTCTTGTTTTCTTTTTGTTTTCCTGTGTGAAGCCAGCTGGTTCACGAAGAGATTTAACTCTGTGTCCTGGGATTCCTTAATGCCAGGCTCTTATAGCCTGGGATATAGCAGTAATTTAAGAACATCTGCCAATTTTTTCTAGGCAGGATTTGGTGAGACTTTATATTGAGACTTTAACTCAGAGTTGCAAAATGGAAGTCCGGGAACCAAATATGGCTTGCAGACTTTTTATGTCACATATGGTATTTAAAAATATGAATTAAAGTACATTTAAATACACAGGTATCCAACAGGTCTCATATTGGTAGACATTTGAGTTTACTACCCATCCTTAAATATTAGATGATTATGTCCTTTTCAACATATTATTTGGACCATAAAGCATTCTGAATATAATAACTTCAAAGGATATAAACACACTGATGGTGTGGACTGTGCTTTGACAAGCGGCAGGAAAATAGGAGTGAGCTGAAGTTCTGAAATCTTATGTTTATTGTACTAATCCTTATCGGTTTATCACTAAAAAGAGCAGAGCCAACCAATCACCACCCAGATCACTGGAAAGATTAAATCAGTCCAATAGATGGAGATTTTTCTATGAATATAGCTGATATTAACATTCCAATATTTCATTACACTGACAAAGATTGCAATGAGAACAGACAATGGAGCAAATTAATCTATTCTTCTGACAGTATGTAATGAGAATGGGATGTGGCTTAAAAAATTAAGCCATTCTTAGTGCAATCTCAAGATTGTAATCTCATGGTCTTTCTCAGATGCTATACACTCTGGTGATACATCATTGAAAAGTGTCAGTTTAACAAAGAATGTGTCTTAGCTCTTGCTGGGATTGTAGAACACATTTGCTTTGTCTCACCACAGCCCTGCCCATTAAAAACAATGAAGTAGAATCAATTATACTTTTCAGAACACACATAAACACAATCAAAGTTGAAAAATTAAGATATTTTGGCAATTTCATACTGGTCAAAACTTACTAACAAAATATTGTAGTGTATTACTTTCTTTTCAGTGTTTTTAATATGAGTTTCTAAATTTAATTTTATAAAACAGAAGACAGTGAAAGGTTACTTTAGGGACTGAGAATCTAATACTAACTTATCCATAAGTGGGGTATAGATAATTAAGGTTGTCATGGAGAGCTGCTCGGTCATTCTGTCTGCATAGTCATGTTGCATTATGAGCTGAGCCTTATGACCAATGAGATAGGTTGTAGCCTTAATATTTGCAGTAACTCAATGTAATATTTTACTTGGTATTCATACCCAAAGAGAACCTAAAAAGGATCTAAGATAACTGGCATTCTAAACAAAACAGAAAACATGCAATTATGTTTTTTATATCTAGTTCTCTAGGTTCAAACCAAAAAGAAATGGTGTGACTCTCAGATGTGCAGATGATGATAATAATAGCAACAACAATGCAGCTACACTTGCTGAGAGACAACAATGTGCCTGGAGCTCTATGTATATTATCTCATTTAGTCCCAGTAATGTGTCCATTAAGTTCCTTTAGAATCAACGTAAGAGGGTAGTCAAGACTTAAATACTCAGGTTCCCTGTCTTCAAAGCCTATGCTTGCCACCATTTTACTATGTCTTCCCTGCTTCATCTTACATTTAACAAAATTAATATTCATGAGGCAAATTGGCTTAATTAGTATCTCCCAGAGAGTTTACAGCAAAGCCAGACTGAAAATTAAGCCTCCAGATTTCCTTGGTAAAGGTACTTCTTATTATGTCACTCTGCTTCAATTTATCAAAGCATCTCCTCCCATATTTTTGAATGAAAGATATTATTGATTAAATTTGCCACGAGATTTCAGTAATTTGCCTGATCATGTTGTCATCTAGAATTAAACTAAACATTATATTCATTCTACAGTGTTTCTTGATGGCTAGGCATTGTGCCCTGTTCTCTAAACATAATAATGAATAAGATATTTGTTATTGAGCTATCATTTTCATTCATTTATTCAATACATGTTATTGAGTCCTATATACCAGAATTTATATTTGTTCCAGTTAAATAACACTTTTAGTGCCTACCTTTTTAATTGTTTAATTTATTATTATTCAACTTCTATTTTAGATTCGGGGGCACATGTGCAGGTTTGCTACATGGGTATATTGTGATGCTCAGGTTTGGGTTATGGATCGCATCACCAGGTAGTGAGCATAGCACCCAATAGGCAGTTTTTCAACTTGCCCCTCTCTCTCCCTTCCCCCCTCTAGTAGTCTGCAGTGTCTGTTGTTCTCATCTTTATGTCTATGTGTACCCAATGTTTAGCTCCCACTTACAAGTGAGAACATGTGTTATTTGGTTTTCTGTTCCTGCATTAATTCCCTTCGGATAATGACCTCTACTATTCACAATAGCAAAGACATGGAATCAACTTAGGTGCACATCAACAGAGGACTGGATAAAGAAACTATGCTACATATACACCATAGAATACTATATGGCCATAAAAAGAACAAAATAGTGTGCTTTGCAGCAACACGGATGTAGCTGGAGGCCATTATCCTAAGGGAAATAATGCATACCTTTTGAATACCTATTAATAGCCAATTACTGTGCTAGGCACAGAAGATACAATGGTAAAAAGACACAGTCCCTGACCTCAAGGCATTTATGATCTATATGCACAGGCAGACAAATAAAGAGGCAAATAAGTATAATACATGTTATGATAGTACAGGTTGTTATGGGAGTACATAGGAAGGTACCCAGGAAAAGCCAATCAAAGATAAGACCTAAATGACAGTAGATGTTATTAAGGAAAAAGGGGTAGGGGAGAACATTCCAGGCAAAAGGAATCGCATTTTAGAATTAACGACTGAACCATAACATGCAGTGAAAAAAATTAGTCATTCACCTATTTCTTATTTATTCATTTACCAACTTTCATTGAAAAAAATAACGCCAGATTATTTTTGGTTTATTATCACTTACATAAAATAGTCAGTACATTTTGACAAATGAATATATGAGTGAGGTTATCACATGTTGTGTTGAATGCTTATTTTGTAGCTTTTCACTGGTCTGTCACTTTTGAGAAACGTCATAGACAATCTCCATTCGTGTCTTTTCTTTTCTTGATAAAGTATTGACAAACAAGGGAGAAGTTGAATCCACAAATTGACACCATGGTTACATAGACTCTGCGGCTGACTCACAATACTGTGTTTAACTCAGGTCTTGTTATTCAGGATAATGAGAGTGCGAGCTATGCTCTAGAATTATGTTGTTTAATATGAAAGCCACTTACCATGACTATTTAAATTTATATTAAATAAAATCAAACAAATTAAAAACTCAATGTATCAGTCACAGTAGCCACATTTTTTTTTTGTTTTTTTTTTTTTTTTTTTTTTTTTGAGATGGGTCGCTCGCTTCTTGTCACCAAGGCCTGGAGTTGCCTGTGCCGCCGATTGCTTCAGCTCACTGCCAAGCCCTTCCGCCTCCCGGTTCACGCCATTTCTCGCTGCCTCAGCCTCCCGAGGCTAGCTGCGGGACTACAGGCGCCCGGGCCACCAGACGCACCGGCTAGTGTTTTAGTAGAAGAGCACGAGGTTTCACCGGTGTTACAGGCCAGGGATGGTTCTCGATATCCTGAACCTCATGATCCCGCCGCATCTCGCACAGCCTTCCCAAAGTTTACAGGCTTGAGCCACCGCGCCCGGCCCACAGTAGCCACATCTTAAGTGCTCTGTAACTTTATGCTATCATATTGAACAATGTAGAACTTTTTTTTTTTTTTTTTTTTTTTTGAGACGGAGTCTTGCTCTGTCGCCCAGGCTAGAGTGCAGTGGCATGATCTCGACTTACTGCAACTTCTGCCTCGGGTTCAAGTGATTCTCCTGCCTCGAGTAGCTGGGACTACAGGTGCGTGCCAGCATGCCCAGCTAATTTTTTGTATTTTTAGTAGAGACAGGGTTTCACTGTGTTAGCCAGAATGGTCTCAATCTCCTGACCTTGTGATCTGCCTGCCGCGGCCTCCCAAAGTGCTGGGATTACAAGAGCATTTTATCAGTGTAAAAGTTCTATTAGATACTAGATTATTATTTTTACTAAACTATTGATAAATATTTCAGGTTAGTGTTGAAACATAATAGTTGCTCAATAAATAGTTATTAATATTTTTAAATTTAGCTTTATTCTCCTTTAATGGCAAAGTCTCACTCTTTAAAGTAGAAACCAACATTTACACAAATCCTCTAACATATTTTTTGTAGCAATCAAGGTAAAAATTTGATTAATGGGCTGACAATCGCCTTCCTGAATCTGTAATACCAGAAAATTTCCCAGATGTTAGTGTAGAATGGCTGCTTAGGCAAGACTGACAAAACAATCTCAAGGTGACAAATTTCCATGTCATGACCCCCTCATGTTGCATTGCCCACTTTCTGGTGGAGGCACTGATAAGCAGTATCACTGCCAAGAGTGCTTAAAGCAAAGGGGAGGAGATGCCAAGACTTTGCAGAATCTACTTTGAATAATGAAGAATTAAATATCATTCATCTTAAGCTGATTTTCCAGATACACTGCCAAGAAGCAAACAAGTAACTCTGTATTTTTGATACCAGAATCTAAAAGAGTTTCAAAGGGGGATGGCTGGCACCTGCATCTGAGTTTAACTCATTTTATGAGTAGTCCCTCCCCACCCATTAGGCTATGTACAATTATTTTAAATGTGCTCACCATACTGACTTATGTACTTATAGCTACACCAGCTCAACAATATCCAAATGATCATCAGGTAACAAAGTAGAGCAGAGTTAGAAGATCAATGATTGCTAAGCACCAGTCTGTTTGCTTATTGATTTACCTCATTCCAGAAATAATTTAAAAATAGTCAAGAGTGGCTGGGCATGGTGGCTCATACCTGTAATCCCAGCACTTTGGGAGGCCAAGGCAGGAGGATCAAGAGGTCAAAAGAGCAAGACCATCCCGCTAACACAGTGAAATCCCATGTCTGCTAAAAATACAAAAAAAATTACCTAGGGGTGGTGGCACATGCCTGTAGTCCCAGCTATTCGGGAGGCTGAGGCAGGAGAATCACTTGATCCCAGGAGGCAGAGGCTGCAGTGAGCCCAGATCGCACTACTGCACTCCAGCCTGGGTGACACAGCGAGACTGTCTGGAGAAAAAAAAAAAAAAAAGTCAAGAGGAACCAGTGAAAGTACTCCAAAATGCCTAATTTTTTGTGACACAGAAGACACATTTGATAAAGAGTGACATATTTGATAAGAACACAATCTAAACAACAGAAAAAAGAGTGGATATATTTACCTCTGAAATTAGTAACATGTTTTATAAAATGAGAAAACCTAATTCTGGTGCAGATGAGATATATTGATAACTCTCACACACATGCTGTTGAGAGTATAAATTTAGTACAACTGTTAGAATAATTGTTGTACCGAAGTCTTTAAAGTAGTTATGCAATTTGGCACATCGTTTTCACTCCTCAAAATATCATAAATGAATAATCTATGAAATCTGGCAACTCGTGTTGAAAAGATATTCTTTGAAGTGTGTACATCCAAATTTGGAACAACCTCAAATTGGGAAATGATTAAAAGCTAAATGCAGTGTCATTAAAATAGGTTAAAATAGAGTGTTAATAACATGAGAAAATGCTTGATTGCTTAGATTAATTCTTTAATATTTAGAAAAAAGAATTACATAATTGCATATTGACATAAGGTCAATGACATAAAGAATATATAAGAAATATGTGAAATATTTTAACAATGGTTTCTTCTAAATGATAACGTTTATTCCTTCTAATTCTCTTAATTTTTTAAAATTCTACAAAGAGCAAGTATTAATTTACAATTGGCAAAATTAGGTAATAATTCAGAATAATCTGTAAAGCAAAGTGTTGATCAAATCACATTGCATATACTTTTACTAGACCTACTGAAAGTGTATGGATAAACAGAATTTGATGGGAGTAAATTTTGGTAGAGTAGAGGCAGTAGTTGTGGCTTATATCTCAAAAGTCATTAAGATATAGACAGATGCTTACAACGCCGCAATCTAAAAGATAGGAAGCAGCGATGTCCTGGAACTTTATCCTCTCACTGATGCAGAGCAATTTTTGTGAGGAATAAACAGGGCATCATGTGTTGATTACAGAGTATTTTCATTATAATATGTGCTGAAGAGACCATGGATTTTGAAACAAAAGTCTGCACCAACTATTAGTTATATGTAAAATATTTATACATTAAAAACTAGTTCCACACACACCACCACCACCACCACCACCTACTTTGTATGGTTGTTAGGAGGATTAAAGGAGTTTATGTAGTTACCTGCCATGATGCCTGATACAAAATGCATTCAGTAAAAGTAGCCACAAGCTTGGTTTCTAAGGGAGTATAGAAATCATTGGTTGCAGAACAGGAAATATTTAGCAATCAGGAATCTACAGTGAAGTTCTAAGAATCACAACACAGTGATGCAGACATTGAGATGAGCAATATTCAGAAATCCATGCAGGCAGGCAACACGACAGAATTCAATCAATGAGTATCGTTAACTAAAATAAGGATGTGAAGTGTCCAAGAGAGTTTTAAAAATAATAACTACTTTATAAAATTAAAAACTATAATCCCAACAACCTTATAACCAGTAATAGGATTTAAGCTTTAAAAAATCTATTTTGCTCAATGATACAGGTGCTATCAGAAGTGGAAATTTCAGTGGTATTCCATGTTTACTACATACAATATAAGCTCTTTAGCCTAGGATTTATGACATTATACAGTCTTGTTAATCTGCCTTTCAATCTTTACTTCTTATAATATCATGTACATACCCTATACTTCAAACAAAATGACTTGCTCCTTGCATATTCCTTCACTCCTTATAAATGCCTTCTGCTATTTATTGAGTCTGAAACCAAATGAATGAACAATTATAAAGATAAATTTATAGTATCAAATTATCCATCACTTATTTAGACCACTGGGGGAAAAAAGGCCTAGAAGTCTCTTTGAATCTCTGCTGATGTTGCTCAGATTGATTTTTAATGCCTTTTTGTGTGTGTGTGTCTCTTCATTTGTTTCTTGAAATAAATATGTGAATTTCAAAACTGACATGACCATTTGGTTTGCAGCGGCTGCGGCAGCAGACATGGCTTACCACCACATCAGACCTCCCATTGGCTATTCCATTCCCAAGCCTGTATCATCTCTGCTGATACGAGGGTGGAACGCATGTCCTGAAGTGAGTAATTTTTATTTCCTCTTAGAAAATGTGTTATGGTCAAAATCTGTCACAAATAGTATAACTCCAAAGTCTACTTTCAGTGTGTATTTTAAGACTGTCAAGGCGGGAAGACTGATTTGCCTTCTGCTCTTTAGTCTCTAATTGCCTCAAGAAGTCTGAGTATCTCATATTTCTTAGCTGCTGCTTTCTGATTTTGAAACGTTTCTCACAACTGATTAGTAAAAGAGAGACCAGAGTATGACAGATGACTCACAGTCTCATCTCAGCTGCAATTTTTATTAACTATGCATGAGCCACACTTAGTCATTTTCCAAAGCAAGAAATTTGGCACAGGATGGATTTGTGTTGGCTTTTAAACATGAGGCAGGCCTCAGAATAGGTGGTCTTCAGGAGCACTGTGGGAGGCAGAAGACCTGGGTCCTAATCCCTCTCTAACTTTCTGAGTGACAGTATTATGATGTGGTTAACAGCATAGACTTAGAATTCAAATGGAGTGATCAATGTTATGGAAGGGAAATGTAAACAGTAAAATAAATTTTTAAATATGGTCATAGGTCTAAAAGAATAGTGAGAGAATAGTCATATTATCACAGAATGAAATTCCAGACAATCCACCTGCAAGAAAGGATTCTTAAGTGTGCAGACAGGTTATGCCTACTTTGTTCTCAGAGATTCACAGAGGAGATTGTACAACTTCTTTCCTAGTAACACAGTCCGGTCCAGTGTCTAGTAATCTTTCTGCCAGTATATTTTGTTGTCTATTAAAATCCTTGTGTTTTGATATCAATCCATTGATTCCATTGCTCAGAGTGGAGAATATTAGTCTGCATTCTTCACACTGGAGGACCTCATACATAAAGACCTAATGGTTCTTATTTTTCCATCCTAAGCCATCCTAGTTATTGTCCTCTTAAAATATAACTGTGTTTCTGATCCTTTGTAGGTACTTTATCTCTCTTCAGCAAAGGAATAGATAAAGTGAGGCTGTTATTATTTCAGGAAATCACTTGGGAGAAATAGAATAAGCCCCAGTCCAGATGTTTGAAAAGAGAAAGCAAGTTTTCCATTCTTTTCCTAAAGGCAAAATCCAGACCAAGTCATTACCCAGTCTCATCTATATACACAGAAACTCTTAAGAAGAAAAAATGGAGATCATTTTGGGACGGATTGAGTATCTCAGAAGATAACCTCTTATCCTGGCCATTCAACCTGATATGTTACATGTTTGTTTGTTTAGAATCTTCCATCACTACCAAAATGTTAGCTCCATGAAAGCAGGGGCTTTTTGTTTTGTTTTATTTTGTTCACTGCTATAACACTAACATCTAAAGTTAGATGCTCAAGAATGTCTGTTGAGTAAATGAATGAATACCTCTATTGCCTATCAGTGCCTTCAATCCCTGCGTCGGAATTTTGATGTCCAGAAAATTTCTTCTTGAAAATTACATCACATAAAATAGTTTAGAAAAATCTTTTCTTGTATTTCAGTATGAACTTCAGGCATATTTTCTCAGAAAAAGTATGTCAAGCACCTATTCTAGAATTTCCTTCTCTCTGTGGGATGTGAGCTATGACAAAGTTTACCATCAAATAGCAATCAAGGGAATCTCTTTTGCTTTGATGAAGTGCCTCTTCATAATTATAGATAACAGGCGTGTGGAATTTCTAATTTCAAGATAAAGGTAAGTCATTGGCAGGTCCTAAAAGCATTTTTTGGATAGAATGGATGTCTTAAGCAAAAGGTTGGGAAATGAGAAACAGAAATTGGAACATGGCCGAAGAAGGATTCTGTTAAAAAAAAAAAAAAAAAAAAAAAAAGGACAAAAATCAATTGCTTAGTAGAAAAGTTGTATTGCTATCAGCACAGAGTCTTTGTTCTGCTGATGAGATGCAGAGGGGAAGATGGAGAAAAAGCATATTAGGAAAGCAAAGTCTTCAACTGACTTGCGATATGTGGGTCTGCCAGTAAGTCGAGCCTGACTTGGCTCTGGCAACCACCTCAGTATTGTAAAGTTGAGCTGCTTCTGTATGTGACACACTTGAGTCTTCCTTAATTGCCAAGTAAGGTCTTTACCATGTCAGCAAGCTGAGTGGCAAAGAAAAGGAAACAATGGGCTATTTTTCATTATTTCCTTCAACAATTATTTGTTGGGTCCCTCCTGTATACCTCCTAGGGATAGGGGCAAGGGATTCAATAGAGATGGAAACTCTTAACTTAAATGGAGTTTAAGACCTGGTAGTTACATGGAGATTGATTGAATAAACACATTAATGATTCTATAGTTACCTGCCAAGATTAAGAAAGACAAAATTCTGTGAGAATATATACTAAAAGAATACTACTAGCAAATTGGGGGACAAAGACAGAATGTAGGTTAGTGAAGGCTTCCCAAAAACACTAACGCTTGAACTGAAATCATAAACAGGAGTTTTCTGAAAGAAGACAGCTTGGTGAGAAAGAACAGTCTAAGCAACCAGAACATGTGAAAATTCACTGGGAGAACAGATACAAGGGAAAGACTAGTAGTAGTTGCAACATTGTAGTCATGGAGAGGTTAAATCTCTGTATGAGGCATTATTTGAAACAAGTTCATCTTTAGATGGAGGACACTAACATCATGCTATCCTGGTCATTACTTTCTAGGTTATCAACTTTGCTTCTCATTTTTTCTTGCATATCTGTCTTTACCTCATTCCTTGAGTTTGAAGCACAGTATTTTCTCCAGGGTGTCTTCTTAGTCAAAATTCATAAACTAGAACATTGAGGAGAGTAAGAAGACCAGTCTATTGAAGATGGGAGAAGGTTGGAAAACAGTAAGAGGTAAAAATAAATAAATAAATAAAAGCCTGATATTAGATAGTGACAGATTTTGGAAACTAGAACAGGAAATTTGGACATGGAATTATGGCAATTATATTTTTATCTCTAAAGCAGTGAAAAGGTAAAAGTAATTTTTTGAGAAAGTTCATCTGAGTTTGATACAAAGGACTTATTTACTTAAAAAATTGTATGTAGTTTCTATAGTAAGGCAAGCGTTGAATTATCTTCTAATGCTCACTGGAATAGCTGAGCATTGCTTCTTAATATGTGGCTGCGAACTACGGGTTACAGATTACCTTAGAATGTTTGTTGAAACAAAGATTCTGGGAACCTATCCTAAGTTTACTGAATGAAAATCTCTGACATGGAGCCTGAAACACCACATTTTAACAAGCACCCCAGGTGATTTGTGCCCAACAAAGATAGAGAACTAATGGGTTGAAACTCAAGCAAAAGACAATGAAGTTGGAGCAGCCAGCTGGATTGCTGTTTCAGTAATCCAGTTGATTACAACACACAGACTACAATGGTTACCATGGAGATTCAAGGGCAAGGGTAAACCTGAGAACTATTTCAAAGGAAACATCATAAAGAGACAAAAGACTGGATTTCGGAAATGGAAGAGAGAAAAGAGACCAGGAGAACTAGCACTGCTGCCTCCTGAGAGTCAGCTAGTGACCAAGAGTACTCATTAGGCCTCTAGATATCAGGGATATTGTTAGCAGCGAGAGGAGAGAGAACAAAGCTAAAGGTGCTGCAGTAAGGTGACAGTGCTTTAAAGTAGAAAAAAAAGAAAAAGGAAAAGGAAAGATAGCTACCAAGAAAAAAAAAGTGACCTGGTCTACAAAGATAAAGAAGCCGTCAATTAGGGTGGAATAAACTTATCATGCAAGAAGTTGGCATAGATACTTGTCTCATCTTAAAGGTGCTTTAAAAATAAAGTGGGATCAGGCAAGGCAGATAGGTGGCATAGGAATTAAGCTCAAGCAGAGATAATGAACAAAAATACTAGAGGAATTAGAATTAAAAGCAATAAAGTCTTGAATATTGGTGAGAAAAGACAAAGAGAGGTAAGAAGTTTAGGAACTTTCAAAATAAGAAACTTAAGTCATTTCCTAGCAATTCTGAATAGGAAGGGAAACAAAAGAGGTGAGGTATGTGGGCTATATTTATGTTGTTCTAATAATCTTATAAGGTTTACAAAACTTATTTATTATTATTATTATACCAAATGTAGATATAAAGATGTATAGACCTAGACAGGTATACAGATACGAGAAAAGGAAGTTTGTTTCCCTTTTAATCTTTTGTTCCCCTACTAAAATGTAAAATATGATAATATTCTAAACCGTGACGGTATGCTTTAAATATTTTTTACAGTGGTCTCAATAATTAAATTATTTGAATCCCTATCTATATTTTTCAAATAAGCATGGCTTTGAATGAGACATGTTTGTTCTGTTACTGTTTTTAAATGTAATATTTATATTCACATTTAATTCCAGTGTACAAGGAGGAGTTCTCACTCCAAATAATAGCGGCATGCAAAACCCAAGAGATCAAACCTTGAAAGCTATGTACTAATAGGTTATTTAGTTTCCAAAATCTTAAATTAATAACAATTGGCAATAAAGCTCATTAAAATTCCTTTTGTTCAGGATCCATTGTGTTGATCTTCAAGCCCTGTTCTTCTAAAATGATTGAAGCTGAGATCTCCACCTAGTGGATTTATTGGATTTTGCAGATTTTTATGGAAACAGCCAACTATCCCTGGAAATCCTTAACTTTTTTCTCTTAGAGAAATAACAGGTTTTAAAGACTTCTACTTAAATCTAAGATAATTGTCAACAGGACAATTGCAAATGTATGAAATATGCCAATATGCATATCAGTTAGACTACAGTTAACAAAGCTGAATTTTTATTTTCATACTATAATTAGGAAAACAGATCAAACACAAATATGAATATATAATTATCCATGTAGAAAGCAATATTGTAATACCACTAATTGAGATGTGTATAATAATTTACATAAAATAAACATCAAATGTAAATCTGCTCAAATACTTTTTTTTTTTTGTATTTTTTTTTTTTTTGGGGTTTTTTTTTTTTTTTTTTTTTTTGCTTTTTCAATGTTTGCTTGCTTTTGCAAGACTTAGCCAAACTTTTCTTAATTGGTTTTTCATTCCTTAGGGAAGTATATTCAGTTAATTGTGTCAGACATATCCTATGACTCCATCTTTGATTTTTGTCATATATTCAACTCTGTGGTTTTCTTTTATTGATAACAAAGAGCTACTGAGGACATCGCTATCCTCCAAAATGATGCATTTGTAATGCATGCAAAGGCTAAGGGGTGTTTGTGTGTCCTCTTGAAGAAAGCTAAAGTAGAAAATAATTACTATTTGAGTTATTTTCTTCACTTTATTCTGCTTCTAAAGGTGATATAGTAGCATATTCAGCAGATGGTAGATACAGTACAGGTTTTGGAGCAGAGTTTTCAGTTTCATTTATTCTGCTAGGAACTGAAAACATCTCATTTTCTGCCTCAAAACTGTCTTTTAACCCTGGTAAGAAGGAAAGTGCTTCATGTGTCTCCACTGTCATTGCACCTTCTTTATATGCACTATCTTTATCTGGTTGAATATTTTGAAATTCTCTAAAATTATGCATATTACTGTTAATTTCAGGATCTACTTCACTGCAAAGTATTCTATTTTGGGTTTCATGGGAACTTGTGATACTTAAATCTTTAGCTGTAATGGTCTCCTCGGCAGAGCTTGCATCATATAATACATGTTTTACACTTGTTCCATTTTCCCAAGTTTGCTGCCTTTCTTTTGTGGTGCCTTTTAAGGTCATTTGTGTGATCTGAATTAACATACTAGAATCTGTCTTGCTTTCATCAAGCATATTTTTCTCTTCTTTCCCTACTATTTTTATCTCTAGTGCTTCAGTGCCGTCATTTCTGGGCAATGCATTTGTGCTGTCAATTCCTTTTTCGCTACTGTTGGTTAGGTGCCAAATGGCTTGACTACTAACAGGAGAAGTACTGATATCCTTGGGAAGTTCTATTCTATTTTGGTATGGGATTGAATTTGTCTTCATAAATGATAGGTTGTTCTTGGATCGTGTTTGGGGAATGAGAGAGGAATCACAAGTTTCTGTTTTTGAAAGTTTTTTTTCTACATCATTTTCTTCCTTATCCGTAATACAATTTTCCACAATTTGATGTGGTATTTGGGGTTTTGTCATTAATGTTTTTTCTTTATCTCCAAGTTGTGTATGAGTTGAATTTTGCTCTCTGTGTTGTAAGGCTTCATTTTGATCTACAGTGTATTCCTTGTTGTAGCTGTCAGTCTTGTGAGCATCTAAAAGTTGTGTTTGATTCCTCGGGGACAAAGAAAACTGATTTAGCTCGCTGGTCTTTGATACATTCTGTCCCATGTGCTCAGTGGACTCCGTTGTCGGTTGGTCAGTAGCCCCCGTGGAATGCTGGAATGGTAAAACATCACTTCCTGTATTTTCCCCAGTAGCTGGTAAATAACTAAGCACTTTTGATTCAAGCTGAGTTGCACCTTCCATTTGTTCAGTTGAGAATTGAGAATGTGAGTGCCTGTGCTCAGCATCAGTGGGTGTAGGCTGAGGCAATTTTGATGTGTTTCCATCAGGAATGTGGCCAGCTGAATAACAGTTGCTTTCTATAGAGCTCCGGTTGACTACAGACAAGTTGTTAGCACTGAGCAGCGGGGCACTTTTAGTGTTTCGTTCGTAATATGGCGTCTGCTTTGAGGCATGTTTCCGAGGCAGCCGCTTTGAAGTGAGTCTAACATACTGGCTACTCTCTGACTGTTGAAGAAAATCTGCAGAAGACACAGTATTTATTTTGGCTTTTGTCTTAGAAGTTTTGGATAATTTCTTAGGAGGCAACAATACTTGCTTGTATTGTTTTGGGAGACCTGACAAGGATTTTTCTGGATGGACTCTGACTTTTCTAAAAGGATGTAAATTTAATTTTATCTTTAAGTTTCGTCCTTTCATTTTCCCTTTGAGGTCAGACTGAGGGGTTCTCTTCCTTCTCAGAACCCGTGAATTAGTAAACCATTTTTCTCCTTTGTTTCTCTCCCCAGGGTTGCTACAGTTTTTGACACCCAACTTAGTCAGTTGGTTACTTTGATTTTTCTGTCGTTTCCAAGGGGTTGATGTTTGGGGTGACATCATTGACCTATTTATTTCTACTAAATCAGGATCATGGACACTAACCCTCTTTGGGGAATATGCTTTCTTGATTTTTGTTGATAATCCTGATAAATCTATTTTGTCCTCACTTATAAGAAATTTTTCTATTGCACTGTTAATTTGGATTTGCTCTTTCTCAGGCTTTGAGTGCTGTCTACGATTTGGCTTTTCTTTCATGTAATCTTCAAATTGATCACAGGGCACATATTTACAGATAAGAGAATTGTTTGGCTGAAAATGTCTAGGTCTGCTCTGTTTTAACAGTCTGCAAGGATCATCATATTTTGATCTATGTTTCTGTACGATCTTTTGTACATAGTGTTCCTCAGGCTCACAAGGCTTGGATGATGAGCTTGTAATAAAATGTCTCTGCCTATGAGGTTGTAAGCCATTGTCTTCTTTTTCTATTGGAGGCTGCCATGATTCATTTGTTAAATGCTTCTCAAGACTTTCTCCTGCCAAGGCTGAAGCGGGTATTGCATATCTTCTTCTAAATGTGTCACTGCTGATATCTGTGGAACAATAAATGCAAGAATTTGGCACTTAGCAGAGTTTTATTACCCAACCAAACAGATGCTTAGAAAGCTTGTGAGAAGTATAAAACTGACTTCTCTGATAATTCCAATTCTTGAATATTTCCTAATTTTTAACCAAACCTACAAAGGACATTTGTCAGTTCCATATGTTTTGAATGACACTCTTTATGGTCACACTGCAGTCAGTTGTGATGCTGACTTACAAGTTGTGGAGTTGGAAATATAAATGTTATTTATGGTCATATATCTTTAGTTGTTGGTTAGGTTAGCTTTAAATATGAATAATATCTAAATCCTTTTTAAGTGGCTATAGTAATTTTTTCTTGAATTTATTTCCCATTTGCAACTTAAATATTGGGCAAAATATGGGTGCAATATTGAGTAAGATTCAGGTTTCAGATAATAACCTGGACAACGAAAGGGAAATACTTGCAATACTATTGACTCAATGAAAGCAGAGATCATATCTGTTTTATTTCCCATAACTTAATAAAATGTTCATTAAATATTTGTTAAATAAATAGTTATTTTGAAATATAGCCTGGTTTGTGTGGCAGCAGTCTTTGCCTGGGACTTTTAAAATAATATTTAATCTTATTAATCTTATAACTTATTCTGCTAGTTTCTTTAAAATGTCTGCCTGCAAATTCCTCTTAATGTTACAATCTTTCATTCACTGAAAGAGAACAACAGTACATGATGAACTGTTCAAAAAGGAAGCTTCCTTTTACTGTTCCGAGATAGACCTCTCTACAGCCCTATAGGCACATATGGAAGAAGGAAACTTGTACTGGTTTCTCCTTAATGTCTGCCTATAATCTCCTTTTACACGTTAAATAATATTAATGACAAAAATAATAGTAATACCATTAACAGAACACATGCTAAGAGCTAGGCGTTGTGCTCATATTGTACATTCATCATCTCTTTTAATATTCACAAGAGACATGATCCATTGGACATATCCTACTGTCTTATAACTTTTACAGATGAAGGAATGAGCTTTAAAGAAATTGAATGCTTTCCCCTAGTGCCCATGCTTGGGGAATGACTTCCCCAAGTCTATCTGACATTAAACAACCCTATTAACTACAAGGCATCTAAAATTTAAAATTATTTATTAGTATACTTTCTATTGTTTCATGAAATTTTTTCATCTAGAGGAAGAAGTTTTTTATTCTATGATAAAAGAGGAAATCTCAACTGCAAAACATCTTAACTGCAAAAAATCCTAACAGCACTATTGCTATTTAAAAGGCTCTTTTTTCTTTTTTGTTTTTAACATTGTTAGGTGTTAGGCCTCAAAATTAACTTTTAGTAGACAGGAGATGTACTCTCAACTCCTGAGGGTGGGAACACTCCATCTCCACTTTTCCCCAAGAGGTGAACTAAGTCCAAGACTAGCATCTAATTCCAATCTAAGATCTGCCGTCAACATTCTAGGTGACCTTGGAGAAGCTACTTGCTCTCTGTGTATTAGAAGGTTGGACTAGATGGGAGCTTTATGTAAGTATACAAATTATGCTGGGGAAAGAATCTGTAGCCTTTGTCAGAGTCTCAGAGAGTTCTGTGACTCAAAGATAAACATTAAGAACTATTAGTCTAGATCTAAAGTCCCCTCTACCCTGGAAAGTCCATAATTCTTTTTCCAAGTCAGAAGGCATAATCAGAGTGGCAATTTTTTCTTTACTGATTTCTGTTCTGGAGCAGATGTGACCTTGGCTGTTTTCTTCTCATATACCTACCCTCTCTAGTTCTGGTACAATGCCTGGCATGGAACAGCATTTCAGGTATTTCTTACAAGTATTCATGCTAATCTGACAAACCAGTATTCTCAGTGTGAAAACAACATACTGGGTTTTAAATGGTTAAGAGACCATATCCCCTTCAGTTATAAGAGTTTCTCATAGAGAAGTTCAGGCATTGGGCAAAGTTAAAAGATGAAATGAAACATCTGCCTAAGGTATGATTCTATTGAAAGGGTAAGTGCTTATTTCTTTGTAAAATAAAGTCAATGTGACCTGGTTTCTATGGCGTATGTTTCTTTCCTCAGCCATCCCTGTCTTGTGTGAAATCATCAACCCCCAGACGCTGGTAAGAACTGGAGTGTGGGAATGCAATGGAATAAATAAACTCACATCCTACCTTATAACATATGTGAAATAACATATGGTTTTATTCTTGTCTAGTCACCCCAAAATGCATCCTTAGGGCCAGACCCCTGTGGTAAGAATTTCTTGATACAGCACCTCTGTCATTCATATTCTTAGAGAAAGCTCTGCTTGTTAAACCAATTCAAATAAATGACAGGAACCTCTTTACAGAGCAGCTGTCAACATTTTCACTGCTGAGCCTGAATGCATAGCCTTACTATTCAGGAAGAAAAAGGAAGACGTTTAATTCATTGCCTCCACCTAAATATTGACATCGCCCATGTACAGTGGGTAGATGTCACGGCCAGATTCACTTGGCTCCCAGCATGGGACGATGAATTAAGTCCTGACTTTGCCTGGACTGGGAAGTTATCATCCCTGACAGCTCAGCAAGCAAAGTATGTTTCTTGACATCATTCCTGAAATGAATCACTAGCATTAGAGGGCCCATTCTTCTAACATGTCATGCTCTGGGAAGGTTGCTTACTGCAGAATTGGCATTAGAGATCGAAGGATGTTGGAATAAAAGCTGATACTAGCCATCTCATAGATCTTAACAGCACTATTGCTATTTAAAAGTCTACTTTTTTCTTTTTTTTAACATTGTTAGGTGTTGGGCCTCAAAATTTACTTTTAGCAGTCAGGAGATGCAATCTCAGCTCCTAAAAGTAAGAACACTTCATCTCCATCTCAGCGTAAACACACACACACACACACACACACACACAGTATTTTTAGAAAAGGAATAGACTAGTGCTACAGTGATTTTTATAGCATTTCCTGTTGAGGAAATTAAAGGAGGGAGGCTCCCTCCTTCAAAAAGCATTAAATGGAGTGGGATTTTCTAAAACAAGACAAACTCACCTTCTGTTCTTATTATATGGTGTTGCAGAGTTTGAGGCTGGACTTCTCCAGACTCAAGATTCCTTAGCTTTTGAACTTTCCTTGAATTATATGTTGTAAGTAAGCCTGCTTCATTAAAAGCTGTCGTATTTCCAGGAGACTCTGAACACCTTGAATGCAGCAATCTACCATCCTGGCAAAATAAAGTGCTGCCTACTCCATGGTCTTTCTTTTTCAGGTTTCTAAATGATCCATCAAGGGTTGTGGACTCAGAGGCCGATGTTGCTTGATGACTATTTTCCTGTAAAAGTGGCATTTCCTTTCTGGACCCTACAATGGACATGACCTTTATTTCGTTTTCCTGGGTTAAGTGGCAGTTACAGTATCGCTTAGTGTGGTAATTTCTTGCCCCATGAGCACACAGGGGTTCGTCGAAGGTTCTGCAACAAAGGTTTTCTGATGTGTGTTCATTTGCTTTGCCTTGTTGGAATTTCCAGTTAAATACAACTAAACCTAGGCAAGTGAGACCAACAGCTCCTGTGACAAATAGAGAGACCATTAAAAGATAACATCTTGGGAAGAAACATATAAATCATCAAATGTAAAACCACAAATATAAAGGTTAATGGCTTGAAAGATATCAGAATGGGTAGGAAGTCCTTCACCATTTGGAAAATATCAGTTCAGACACAGGCTACCATTGACATTGTTCTGCTTTCCAATTTGGATCTTTATACATATTAAAGATTATAAGAAACAACACCATCTGGAATCTCTTTGGTAGGAAAAAGGGCTGTTTCATGAACTGAAATTCATTTAAGATAAAACAGTCCCTGCAGTAACATTTTTTCTGTCTATGGCACCTCCTTTTACGAACTCTCATAATAGAATGAATGACATCTCAGACTGCCTGGTACTGTCATTTCATGTTCTATGTAGTTTGTCCTCTGAATAAAATTGCAAGATCCAGTATTTCTCGAACCCAGATGCCAACTCTAATCTGTTTCTATTTCACTTTTTCCTATCTTGACAAATGGCATCCTCAACCACCTAAATGTTCAAGCCAATGTCCCTGAGTCATACCCTCAATATCTGTCTATCGCAGTGATTTCCCTTGTTTCTTCACACTTATGAAGTGTATTATTGTGTTTATTCATTCATTTGCTTGTTCACAGACTGTCCTCCTCTGCTACAGTTAAGCACTGTGAGGCAACACATCCTTTTAGTCCTGTTCAACATTCTATCCCCAGTGTCCACAACTCTGAGGCAAAGGAGGCAGAAATATTTATTACGTATTCTTAAATCAACAGAAGGGATTCTGTTTATGAATTCTGATAATGAAATCATTGGTAATCTAATCTTATAAATCCTCAAGATGTGATTAGGAAGACATGGTGTCAGTACAGATTGAATAAAGAGATCTGTGTCCTAAACCCATGTCTGCCTGAGGACAATGCCCTTTTCTGGAAATGAAGACAGCATTCCAGATTGTTTGACTGGCTACACTATGCCTAGTTTTATCTCCTGGAGACTATATTAATGAAAACATATTTTTAAAACTTAAATAAAAAGAGAAGGTATCAGGTCATGATTGTTTCTTTTTTGTGTATGTGTTAAACATGAAGAACACAGAGAATAGCAGTTTCTGGTAAAACCCTCAAACCATTGTATAGTTTACCATATCTTGAGCTCTTAAATCTATTTTAATTCATTTGCCAACAATACACTCGTGGAAAGTGCTATAACATATTGAAGCAATCTAAGGCACATTTTTAAAAGTTGTAGCAAAATTATGTAAATAATAATCCTTTCATTGACAGATTCTAGAGTTTGAATTATCCCAAGCAAGGATTTTGGTTTTAACATGTTAAAGAACATACTAAAAAATTAAAAACTGGCACCACTCCTTAACTTATATGGGTAAGAAAACTCAAGATTCAAAGCTATGTTCTGACACTTTTCTTGGTATTTTCTAATTTCTCTAACACTTATTTTTTCTCCTTTCACAAATAAGGATAACTGAATCTATCCAGGGATTAAACAATATATGTGACATGTTTAACACAGTGCTTTGATATAGTAGAGTTCAATGAGCGTTCATTGCGATTTATGATTATGATTATGATTACTGAGCTACCATTGTTTAGCTTTTGCATTGCTCTATTGGTTCCTGAAAGACTCATCTATCAGGAAAAAAATCCAAAAATAAATCATTAGTATGATATGTTATATGACTGGTGCAGTTAGTAGGCCAAATAATGAAGGAACAAAAGGGCTAAGTGTTCTTGAAGGCAAGAATCAGCCATTGAAATGAGAGTAAACATAATCTGATTATAGGATACAGTTTCTTCTCTAATTGTGTCTGAATGGCAGGGACTCACTCACTCCCCTGCTGTTGAAGCTAGGTATATATCTGTATCCCATTACCAGTCAGGTATGATCACTTTCCATTAGTGTAGAAAGCAAAAGCAGCAAATGAAGCTTGTAGGCAGGCGGAACGTACTATTAAGAAGGTGTTTGAATTTTCTTTGCCATGGGCATTGTTTCTATTTTTAAAAAGTATTCTAACAATCTTTCTGAGTTGGCAAGAGAAAAAGGGAAAATTAATGATAAGGTCTTATTGAAACATTAGAAACACGTTACAGCTTCATAAAAACTTTTTATCTACCAGTT
Source organism: Rhinopithecus bieti (assembly GCF_001698545.2). Taxonomy (NCBI): domain Eukaryota; kingdom Metazoa; phylum Chordata; class Mammalia; order Primates; family Cercopithecidae; genus Rhinopithecus; species Rhinopithecus bieti. The sequence continues at coordinate 303,436 of NW_016803205.1, forward strand.
CATAGCATATGTGTCAAGATATTAGTGTTTGATGCCAAATAACCATTTATTAGTTTTAAATTTACTGAATATAGCTATTTATATTCCTTTGAATTTTTATGACTTAGATATAGCTGAAGAAGAAAATGGACTCATAGGCAAAATTATAGTTCTAAGTGTTTTTCCCACAATCTAGAAGTGTAGATAACTCACCCCATGTGTACTTCAGAAGGAGTGGAATCTTAATGGAGCAAATTAACATTAACAATCAGAGTCTTTTTAAAGAAGAATCTTTTCTCAAAGCACTATAATTTAACAATTATTTGATGAAAGAGATATTAGCATGATAATTTCACACACCAAAACCTAACATATATGTAATCATATTTATAATTTATCAGAATTTATTCACGTATATTAGGCTCCCTCTCACTTTGACAAAGCCTTTGGAATCTCCTAGAATTTGTATTCATCTCAATACAAAAAATGAACTGTTAATGTAGCTAAATATGTTTCTGAAAACAGGTGTAAAAGGTAACTAGAAGATACTAAAAATTGCTCCATTATAATATTTCCAAAACGATGTCCTCTAGAACACAAATTCAATGAAATCCTCTATGAAAAAAAGGGATCATGGCCAAATAAGTTCAAGAAATGCTCCATATCACACCTTCTTCTTAGAAATTTATAGTGCTCATTAGAAAATGAAAGATTATGAGAAGTGCTCCAGTGAGTACACCTGTTTCACTTTGCTTAACTTAGTACCTTCTAAACCTATTTGAACCCCACCATCTATTGCCTATATGTGCATCTGTGTGTTTTTATTGGAATATCTATTAATTATCCACCAGTGCTAGTATTCTAAGAAGCACATTTAAGGGAAACCTGTCTGCTGCCCTATCACTTATGTCTTTTGTGGTAAATTACTTCTTAGTACATACAATTACTGACATAGTTACATGGTTTTTAAAAGAATTTATCTTCCTAGCATTTCAATTTCCTTCCGAGTGAATTTGATTACTGCTGATGGTAGTTCCATTGTCTATACCTGATGCTGGTCTCCATCTATCCTGATTAAAAGTGTGATTGTCAGGAAGTAAAAATTCAATCAATCAATTCACTAGATAACTGTTATAGAATAATGACTTATAGCACGTATTTAAAATACGTCAGTCTTGGATGCCATTTGTTGGTCTCTGGTCTCTCTCTCTTTCTCTCCCTGCCCTCTCATCACCATGGTTACCCACAGGTGCAGAGGATTTCACCATGCACTGAGAGCATAGGGGAAAACACACAGATTGAGCTAGATAACTTAAGAAATCTCATGCATCTTTGGTCTTCAACTGATGACACTAGTGCCATTTTATGTTATTCATCCAGTGAGATGCAATGATAGCTGATGCATAGTTTAATAAATTTTAAATTACAAAAAATATATAAAGAATTGCATATTATCCTCCCCTTAGTTGGTCTGGGGAAGTATGGGCTAAGTTTACATAGAGTTGGACTAATAGAAATTTTAGAAGAATTCAAATCCCCCCAACAGGAGGAAAACCAAGGCACAGAGAAGTTAGATAATGTGTCCAAAGTCACACAGCCAATAGCAGAGCCAGGATTCAAACCTAGGTAATCCAACTACACAGCTCATTTATTTAACTACTGTGCCATGTAAACACTGCAGACTGAGATATATGTGATTGCCATAATAGCATCCTTTTGTGCATCTGTGAAAGTCTGCTGACTCTTACTATGTACCATGGAGAAGCATACAAATGTAAGTGCCTTGAGGAAAGAGTCTATGTCCCATCAGTTTTTAAATATCTATCTCGTAGTGTCATAACAAATGCACCAGTACTCTTTGGTGAAAGGATGATTGATGAAATATAGATGTTATTCTTGTATTACACACAAGGAAATTAAAGTCTAAATAGCAAGTTAACCTGTTCAAGATCACAGTGCTAGTTATACCAGGCCCGGAGCTCTTGAATTCTGGTCCAAGGCCCTTTCCTCTATTTTAGACAGCTTCCCTGAAACAGGAAATTCTTGCAACTTGTGCCAAATCAGCTAATATCCTCCCCCATCTACTGGCAACCTCTCCTTTCCATGGCCTTGGCAAATTTCCCCCAGTGTCTGAGATAAGCATGACTTAGCATGCTGCAAAAATATGGACAAGTGAAGAGAAAAGAGGAGGGCACACTTCTCCCCGGCATACCTGCAAAGCCAAGGACAGTCAGCAGGACCACATCTTGTCCTGGGAGGAGGGGACTTCTGTCCTTTAGAACCAGAGTGAAGTTGGGAGCTTTGGAATCACAGTTGGTCTCAGACAGCCTCAGCACACTCTGTGCGGCTGCCACAGCTGCGGTAGATGGCTGACAATTTAGGTCCTTGGCATTCCTGAGCGTGTGAGCAGAAGACTTAATGTAGTTTCTTAAAAACCGAGCAAGGGGATGGAGATCACAAGTGCAGCTCCATTGGTTCTTATCTAAGCTCAGATGGACTAACTGCTTCAGTGGAGTAAAAACATCCGGCATGTGGGCTAACCTATTTCGCGAAAGGTCCACTTCCTGTAGTTGAGGCAGGGGCCGGAAGGCATCTTTCCCAATGTAGGAAATAAAATTGTTGGATAAATCCAGATGCCTGAGACTGTGGAGATTCGTGCCTCCAAAAGAACTGTCTGTGAGATTAGTGATCTGATTCCCATCCAGCTGGAGCCGGGTCAGGCCCCTTGTGTTTTGGAACCAAGACCCTCGTAGGGTGCGGAGAGCATTATTGCTCAGCACCAGCACCTGGAGGCTGTGAAGCTTGCTGAAGGTGTGATCAGTGAGCGAAGAGCTGGATATTTGGTTGTGCTCCAGCAACAAGGTCCGCAACATCGTAAGGCCATCTAGGGCATCTTCCTGAACATCCTCGATACCATTTCTGCTCAGAGAGAGCAGGGCAAGATTAAACAAGAGAGACAGGTTGGTGCTCTCAATAGAGGACAGATATCCATCAGTGATGATTAAAACCCTCGTGGTCATAGGGGCTGCTGTGGGCAAAAAAGCACAGACTAGATGCAGGATACATATGAGTGGGAGGGCGGGGGTATGGTGGAGAGCAGAGAATCAATATCCTCTAAGCAATCTTATCACCTGGGTAAAAACAGTAAACAGTACACAACATGAAAATGATTTTCTGATTTCTAAATTTAAGGGGAAGCTGGCTATATATCAAAATGATGGATTTTTATATTCTTTGCTACTGTGACATGTTTGTTTGAGAAACATAAACCCATCTGTTACTTTAGATGTCAAAGTTAATTCATTGTTTCAGATTATCTTCATGGATGTTATTTTGAAGGTGTCTTTTCAGGCCCTCCCTCCAAGACTGTGTACCGACCTGATCTAGCCCTGCAGATCCAGTACAGAGTCAACTAAGAGCTGAGCCTGTGTCTGATCCCCCTAGTCAGTGTTCTATAGCAATTTATATTTATGCTGTGAAGTCAATCATCTTTTCTCCCAAACATAAAGGTGCGTGTTGGGGTGGGGAGAGTGAGAAGCAGCATTAGTTTCTGCTTTTTAGCCCCAGGCTAAAAGTTGGCAACTTGGTAAGGATATATATTCACTCCAGACAACCCAAGTGTCTGTCAGTGGGGTTCTCATTATAGTCTGGGCCATCTTGGCCTCCTGTCTAATATCTGTTCCCTCCAATGAAGTCCATCATGTGATGACAGGTGGTACTCAGGGCTTCCAACTGTTAAATCCCTTCACCATAATCACCTCAGAGCTATCACTGCTCTGTCATTAGAAATCAAAGCATTTTAACTCAATAAAGATGTATTATAATCAGAAGTTATTGTAACACATCTTTATCATGCTAAAATTGTTTTGACTGCAAATGACAGTGTCATAAGGATAGAGGAGTCCATTGTCACTGGGAGGTCTGCAGGTGATATTAGAATAGTCAACCACAGGGAAGCAAATCACAAATCCCTTAGGAAATTCAGACTGCATCACAGAAACAAAGAGATTAAAAAATACGTAAAAGACAAAAGATTCTCAGAGTGCCTTCTTTTGAAAGAATTGTTCTCATCTCTGCAGCACAAGCAAGCTTAAATCCTGGTAATTTTTTCAGCATTTATGATTGATTATTTGAATTCTATTCATTCTGGCCAGTTCGGCATTTTGTTCCTCTCATCATTGTTTTTGATACAGGATGAAGGAGGTTTGTTTTCATGGGTTCTCAGTCCTTTAGGGATTTGCTGACTCTGAATGAGCAGGCTATTATTTCTATCAATTACTTCTTGTCTAGGTCTAGAAAAGAAACCCAACTCCCAATTCATCCATTTTATTCTCTGTACTTATGAAATCTAACTTCACAAACGTGGTGTTCTGCAAATGAGAAGGAGGATATAGAGGTGCAACAATGTAGATGAGAAATATTTGTTTCTTACAGACATGAACTATCTCTGATCAGGAAAAATAAATGTAGTGAAGTCAAGAAATCCATTTTAGATGGTGAGAGTTTAGTGTTAAAGCATTTTCAATACTGATTAGAAACAATATACACGTCAACTATCCTTGAAACCTTCTCTGTCCTGTCAAGGATGGTGACAACATCTACCTCCTAATTATCAGAGTTATGGAATTTTAGAAATGGAAGAAATTATCCTCTTCCACTCTGTCGTAACTCAAGCTTGTTTATGGAAATTTTCCATTGGCAGAGCTTATAGCTTGTTTATCTCTTCTTGGATATCAGGATGTAAATCACATTCTCCTCAAATTTGTTAATAAGGTGTCTTATTAAATTGTTGACTTAAGCAAGCAATATGTAATGAATACAGGCAGTGTATCTTGTTAGCATTTCTACAGCTCATTTACCACCAATAAAAAAAGACCAGACTTTCAAAATGAGACGCACTTTGATAATAATCTGTTTTACTGGTACATCACTTAATCTTACTAATGCTGAACGATTGTAGTTCGGGTTTCTGATTCATTTATATTTCTTCCAGCTGGTGGTAGGGTTCAAATCTGCACAAAGTATGTACAAAAATATAATTAAAGTGATGTATTTGTTAAGTGTGTAGCTGGATAAAATGGTGATATTCTTTTGCAATAGCAAAATATCTCAATTACTTCTGAAGGTCTTTAAATAGTGTTGATTGAGACCATCAGGAACAGGAAAACAAAATATTACGAGTCTCTTTAGTCGTTGTTTGAAGCTTACTCATTAAAGGATTACCTCTTTTAAACTGAGCCCAGAGAACAGTCAGTACAATGAAAGGTACGGCAACCGATTTTCCAGGTACACTGAGCACTGCTTTGTAGAGTTATTAGTTTTATTACCTACTATATAGGTTAGCTGGTGACAGAGGGTTACATCTTTGGTGCACACCACACATGACTCAGGGCAAGCTGCCACCAACTGCAACATGATGGCGAAGAGTACCAGCCATCCACCTGAAAGGAAAGTACACGGCAATGTATATCATAATGTTGGCATTTACTGTGTATTATTTTAGTACATACAGCTCATGAGGCATTTTGGTAATTTCTACTGTTCAATAAGCATCTTGGTGTTCTCTTAAGATGCCAGGTAAATAACTACATTCCTTGATTTGCATAGAATTTAAACCAAAATGTTAAAGCATTTGACTATAAATTCAGAGAGCTCACATCCATGGCATATTTATTAGTATTTTGAAAAAATTAAGTTACTTTGCGAAACAATATGTAGTTTGTAGTGCTTTCACCAAACATTATCTTACTTAGTTCTCTTAATTCTGCAGCCCAATTAGAGACCGAAGAAACAGCTCAGGATTGTTAGCAAACTATCGTAAATCATATAGCTGGTAGATACTTAACCAAGTCTTTTAACTTTCAATCCAGTGTTTCTTCTAGTAAACAAAGCTCATCTCAGGCACTGAGTTTTACATGATTACAACTAAATTCTTACTCCTTATAGATTTAAATGCCACACCTAGGGAGTGAGTATGAAGTCAAGATTAAGCTCACAAGCTCTACTTAGCTTCGAATTCAGCTCTGTTTTTACTGGCTATATTATCTTAGAAAAAAAATTCTCTTTTGTTTTTTGCTTTTCATGTGTAAAACAGAAATAATAATAAATTCCTACAGTACAGAGTATTATAAGAGTTAAATGGGTACTCTAAGTGTTTACTAAATGTTAAATTTTACCATTACTTTTAAGCTTTTCAACCTCCCAGAGAAATATTTAACATCACTTGAATTTTATGTTCAAAAAAGACAATTCATTTATAATGCCTTCCCTGGTTGATTTAAAAAAATAATAATAATAACAAGGAGCAAATTATAATAAAACCCTCTACCTCTACTATAAGATAGTTTGAGAACAAAATAAAATGTTGAAAAAGACATAAAATGATTAATTCTATCATTTGTTCAACAGGCATTTGTAGATCACCTTCTGCGTGCTAGGCACTCTTAGAGTACTGGGCATAGAGCAGGGGCTGACAAGCCCCTGCCCTTGGGAAGTGTACTTTCTATAAAAGGATATAAATAATAAACAAAAAATATAAAATATGTATTCAGTCATGTGGTGATAAGTGCTATAGAATAAATAAAACAAGAAAAGGAGAAGATCACATTGGCTCGAGGGCTCTAAATATGGCGAACAAGGAAAATCTCTCTGATAAAACAGCATTTGAACAATAAGCTGGAGAAGGTGAAGGCATTACTGTGTCATGGTGGAGAGAACCCAATGCAAAGTTCTGAGGGCATGAGGAAGTTGGTGTGGCCAGAGTGGAGTGTGTAAGAGGAGGAATAGGGCACAGAATCATAGGAACAGGTTCTTGTATACCTTAGAGATGAACGCAAAGACGTAGAGTTTTAACCCAAATAACATGGGAAGTAATTGGAGGCTATAGTGAGTGGCATTATTTGGTCCAATTTACATTTTTAAATGATCATTTTAACTACTGGGTTGGGAACATACTATTAGATAAGCAAAGAACAGAAGTAGCAAAAATAGGAGACAATTATAGTAATATAAGCAAGAGATGATGTGGTGTAAACAAGGATGAGAAAGATAAGCATATTCTAGATGATTTTTTTAATCATAATGATGCAATTTAATTTAACAAATTTGAGCTCATTTAACCTCTCTGATGGAATGTGCTAGGTGTCTAAGAGTAAATAAACCATTGCATCAAAGCACTTTCTAGCTAGTGATAGACATGTAATTACTTATCTATAACACAAGGAGAAATGAAGTAAATCTAGATGCAAGTGAATAATTATGTTGTGGAATAATGTGGATGCTTTAAGAAGGATGTAGCTTGTGAGTTGGGCTTTGCAGAGTGCAGTGAATTTCCATGGGCAGAGAATAAGCATTAGTTAATTCCAGCCTGAGAAAACAGTAAGAACAATGCCCTGCATGGGGCAGCAGATCTAATCTCAGTTCATTTTAGCCCTACCTGACTGGTTAGTGTGCCTCATGCATGTGTGGTTCAGGGACCAACCAGAGATTTAGGTATAATTTACACACAGATTCCAGGGCTTTTTCCAGGATCTCCTCTCATTTTCTACTGCCTATTTGTAATAAGCAGGATTCTAAGATGGCCTGTAAGATTCCTTCCCCCTGGTGTACATGCCATGTAGAATACCCTCCCCTTCAGTGTGGTCAGAACCTGTGAATATGATGAGATATTACTTCCATGATAATGTTTCATCATATAATCAAAGGAAGATTATCCCAAGTGGGTCTGACCTAATTGGGTGAGCTCTTTAAAAGCAGAATACATTTTACAGCTGGTCACAGAGTAGGAAGTCAAGCATGTGCCCTTGCCGGTCAGGAAAAAAGCAAACAGCCATGTTGTGAACTGCCTATGTGGCAAGCAGCTGTAGGCATCCTCTAGAATTTGAGAGTCATTTCTGGGCAACAGATGGCAAGAAAACAGACATGTGTCATACAACCACAAAGAAATGAGTTCTGCCAACAACCAATGAGCTTAAAAGAGGCCTTGAGCCTCAGATGAGAATCACAGTGCCTGCTGACTCCCTGATTTCAGCCTAGTGAATCTCTGAGCAAAGAACCCGGCTAATCTATACTGTACTCCTTACCGATGGAAACATAATAAATGAACATTGTTTAAAATCACTAGGTTTACGGTAATTTGTTACAAAACAATAACTAATACACTCCAGTTGCCCTGAATTCTGTCCTCTGGTCCTTCAAACAAGCAAACCATCAGAATTTTAACTGTTTCCTAAAATGCAGAAGTGGTCTACCCTCAGGCTAAACGCAAGAGAGAGAGAGGGGGGTGGGGTGGGAAACATACTAGTTCCTTTCTTCTAAGTGACTCACTCTCCTCCAGGATCTACTTGCTTTTATTAACTTTCCAGTGCCTTCAGGTAGCTGTCATTTACATTTTGTCCAGAGTTTCTAGTTGTTTTCTGTAGGAGGGTTGATCTAATATAAGTTACTTGATCATTCAGATTCTGACTGGTAAGATCAATATGATTTGCTGGTATATTAGAGGCAAGAATGATAAAGAGAGTAGTCAAAGATCATCACATTTTTTTGTTGTTGTTGCCTCTGCAAGCAGAAGGATGGAGTTTCCATTTACTGAAATGGGAAAAGCTATAGATATAATTTATTGCATGTATGAGTTTAGAGTTCAGGAGAAAGTACTGGGCTAGAGATAGAAATCTGGGAGTTGTTTTTTAAAAGGCATGAGGCTGAATTGGCTCCTCAACAAATTAATTCTAAAGAGTAAAGAGACTCAAAGACTGAGTCTTGGGGAGATGAAAAGCTTAAAGATAAGGAGGAGAGATGAAACCAAAAGGGGAGGCTAAGAAGAAGCCAATGAACACAGAAAAAAATAGGAAAATGGTGTCCTCAAAGCCAATTGAAAAACATGTTTCAGGGACAAAGGAATTGTTGCTTGTATTCAATGCTATGCCAAGTGAGATGACCACTGAGATGTAACCATTGAATTTAGCAATGAGGAGATCTTTGTAACCTTGGCAAGGGCAGTTTCAGCAGTGTTGTAGGAGAAAGCTTGATTAGGATGGATTGCAAATGGGAGAAGGGAAATTAAAGACCACAAATTTAGATAACTCTAGAACATTTTTGCTGTAAAGGTAAACAGCAATGGAACAGTAGTTTGAAGAAGAGAGATTAAGGGTTTTATTTTGCTGTTTGCTTTTAAGATAGGAGAATGTATAGTATGTCTGTATGCTGGTGGAGATTAAACAATAAAGAAGGAACATGAACTATGCAAAAAAAAAAAAAAAAAAACAGATGAGAGAATTATTGCTGGAGCACACAAGTGAAGGAGTTGGCCTCAGAATTAGGCGAAGTTCATCCATAGAAACAAAAGTGAGGGCAAATTATGTAGGTCATAGGTGAGTAGGTCGATGTAGTAGTGGGAGCTAGAGGTTTGAGGAGAGAGAAGGTACAAAATAGTCATCTGGAGTATGAGAGAGTGAATGGGCTAGAAATATTTAATAGGCTCTCTGAGCAGTACTGATGGTCTACGGGAGGTTAGAGGGTCAAGATTTTGAAATGAGACCAGGCATAATTGATTCAATAAAGGTTAGGATTCTTTCAGTAGTGTACAAAATGCAAGATGAAGCCAGGGAGTTGAGGATGTGTGAAAAGGAGTGATAGTTGGAAGTGAATCTAATGATAAATGTTGATGAAATGTAAGATAGGTAAAGGGAAAGTGAGTGACAGTGAAAAGATGCTGAAATGAGCAAAAAAAAACAAGTAAGGAAAAAGATCAGCAGATGGGTAGGTAGGTAGATAGAACAGTATCTACTTTAGGACATATTTGGAAATACTCGTAATATAAAGCTCTTGTTTTGTTTTGTTTTGTTTTAAGTGGTAAAATGGCTTCCAATCACCAGTGTGATCAAAGATTGTTGGAGTCGGGTTTCTAGAAAAAGTGAGCTAGAAAGAAAGGAGACAGCTCAGAGAGTTGTCTAATAAAGATTGAGAGGTTAAAGAGCATGGAGGGGTGCAGGCATTGGTCATGACAGGGTCTACAGTATAACTAAGGGGCTGAGTGACTAAAGGAGTTTGGAGGACAAGCTCATTGGAGAAGAGTGGGCAAAGGAACCCAGAGGTCAGGCTATTTTAATGATCATTTGCATGGATAATAAAAGTACAAAGAGTAGTGATAGAGAATATGAAGTCAGCCAGTTTTTTAAATCCCCAAAGAATGAGGGGGTGTGGCTAGACTCTGGTGGTATAGCCTGACAAGCTGGTGGTGTTTAGAAGAGAAACCATTTGGAAGTAGCAGTGACAGCAAGGAAGACACAGAATTTTGTTCACCCTACTGCTCCCACTGCTCCCACTGCCCCCACCAACCTAGAGATACAAGGAGTATGTGAGAGGAAACAGCTTATAAGGGAAGCAATGTTCTCATGGGTGGACTAGATAGTAAGGGAGAAATTGTTCTACTAAGAATCTAAATTAGTTGGTTACTACACCTGAATGTTAAATTGGGCTCTCCCCCTCCTGGCAGTGAAATTTTCATAAAGGGAGAAATGATAGAATGTATGGTTTTAGGATCTGACAAAAGAAGACAAATAATTTTCTCAAAAGAGGTCAACATTTTCTAAATTCCAAGAATTTTCCAATAACCATTTTATATCCCTTGCAACTGGAACAAAGCTTGAAATATATTTTGAATAAACTTTTTTTAAACCAAACTCATCTGACACAGAGGTTAATAATGGGCAATATCTTTAATGGCACTGTCTGAAGATAAAAAGCTAATCTTAAACCCTAAAGTAAGGCATAGTCCTGAGGTTTCTATCTATCATCTTAGTTTGAATCTGACGATGATCGTTTCAAAGTGAAGTTCAATTATTATAATCTACTTTAGCAGTATCTTTTTATACACAGGGTGCGGTATAATTACAAGGCACTGAGATAGTTAATAGTTTTTAGTATTCACTATTATTCTTTCATTTTGAAGGGGAAACCTGCCATTTAAAAACATGCAAAGCTAATTAAAGCTTTTCCACTATTTCATTATCTGAATGTAGTTGCAAATTCTGACTTAAAACTCTTATCAGAGGGAGACTCAACATCCCTCCATGAACAGCAAATGAACATTCAATTAACACTTCAATAAAAGTGTATTTTAAATAAAAATATACTTTATTGTTAATCTCATTCTTTACAAATGCTAATACCCAACTTTAAAACCCAAAGAGAGTCTCCTTCCTTTTATTCTTAAGGGAAAAAAAAATAGTTCTTTTTTCTATTTACAGGGAAGACCTGAGTTTTCTGAAGTTGTCACAAAGTTAGAAGAGTGTCTCTGCAACATTGAGGTAAAAACTTTAGCTTCTAAAATATGTCCATAAAAAAGCCCTGAATATCCAAGGCTGTCAGGGAATGTAGGTGAGATGGTACTTGTGGAAAGTTAGTATGAGGGCCCATAATTCCATCCATATTTACCCTATTCATTAAATTCCTAGGGTGGAGCAGAATTAGCTGTGCCTACAGGGACAAAGGCAAAATCAGAGTGAATTCAAGCCCTTCCAACAAATAATAGGGCAGGCAAATGGACAGTCATGCTCAGCTTAAAAATTTGATGAGTGAAAATTGGAAAGTATAATAAATACATTAGAAGGTAATTATTTAATCAATTTTATGCAAAAGTTTCTTCATACAGAGATGTGTAAGCCATTGTTCATTTACATTCAATGCAAAAGAAAATTATCAATAAAATATGTTCATAAATTAATTAGGGGGCATTGCTTTCACACCACATATATGTTGCTTAATGTGATATATGTTGGTAATCAGGCTAATGGAATTTTCTTTCCTTATTAAAGCTGTTTGCTTTAATTTTCTCTATAATTGCCTTAATTTTCTATACACCTGGTCAAGAGATGCATTTCAAAATAGGTGAGGGAGCTGAAACATTCACACTAATTCAAAAATAATATATTCTCAAATGCAAATAAGTGCTACTGGTGGAGGAAGACATACATCATGCATAGAGGATGACATATGCATCTGCATATGCAGGGAAGGGGCAAGAATAGAAAGAAATAGCATCAACCTGAGATTGCACCACTAAGTCTCAAAGTGGAACCATCAAGAAAAGTAGGGTTTTTTCTAAAAAAAAAAAAAAAAAAAAAAAACCAACAAACAAAAAACTCAACTAAGAGTCATTGGACCTAGTCTATTGGAAAAGGATTTGCAATTACAGCCTGCAGTGAGTATCTCTGTCTCATGACTCTTTGCTGGAATCTCCAAAGAAAACTTTTGTGTAGAAAGAAACTTCAGTGTTTAGACCTAAGGTCCTCTTTCCCTTCTGTTCTTCAGTCCTGGGACTTACACAAAGTGGGGAATAGTAGTCACATATTTGGTGGGGCTTCAGCAGCCCCTGTGGACAAAAGCATCTGCCAGAAGCCTTGGATATTAACAGACACCTTCAAGACTTGAATTTAAAATATCCTCTCATTTTGAAACTTAAGAGTTTGAGCAAGTTTGCTTTGAGCCTAATGGGATAGACACATCTGGAGGTAGATTCCAGAAACAATAACCATGATAGGATCTACTAAACTAGCTTGTCTTATTGCAATATATTGATCAAGCCTCTTATTTATACTCTCTCCCCAGGGGAGAAGATGAATGAGTTATATGCTAAGACAGTTTGCTGGACTGAGTTGCACTAATTAATGGACCAGAGTCAGCCTGAAGAGGCTTGACTTGTGCAGTTTCATAAGACTTTATCCTCTCTATTCTTCAACTTTTCAGTCAATGGTTTAGATCAAGGCCAAGAGGGAGCTACTCATCCCATGTGCAGATATAATCAAGTTAAGAAGGAAAGAAAATATTTGAAAGCAAGACTCTAGATCTTGGAGGATGAAGTAACAGGACATGTCTAACAAGAATAATTTTAACAGGAATATATGTAAATATAATGTCCTGCAGCAGAGCTAAAGAAAAAATAATAAAAGTATCAAATGGTAGAGACATGGCTTAGGAGCATCATGAATGCTAGAGGATAATAAGCTCATTGGGAGTTAGAATATAAAGTGACTATCTTGTAGTAAAATAAAAGATATGATTATTCTTGTTCTGAAGTGGCCAAGTGGTACCCAGTTGTGACCCTGAACCTTTTAAAGGAATAATTTAAACTATTTAAACAGGGATACACATTTTAGGAGAGAGAGATTTGAGTGGTGAATAAGTTGAAAATCATGTAACATGAAAGCCAGTTGAAGGAACTAGTGATGCTTATCACAAAAAAGAGGAAATTAGGATGAGTCCAACAGGTTTTTTTGTTTGTTTCCTTGTTCGTTCGTTCTTTCTTTCTTTCTTTCTTTCTTTCTTTCTTTCTTTCTTTCTTTCTTTCCTTCTTTCCTTCTTTCCTTCTTTCCTTCTTTCTTTCCTTCCTTCC
>NW_016803205.1:318732-345688 GCF_001698545.2 Rhinopithecus bieti
TTCTTTCTTTCTTTCTTTCTTTCTTTCTTTCTTTCTTTCTTTCTTTCTTTCTTTCTTTCTTTCTTTCTTCCTTTCTTTCTTTCTTTCGAATGGAATCTCGCTCTGTCACCAGGCTGGAGTGCAGTGGCACAATCTCAGATCACCACAAACTCCGACTCCCAGGTTCAAGCGATTTTCCTGCCTCAGCCTCCTGAGTAGCTGGGACTACAGGCGTGCACCACCACGCCCAGCTAATTTTTGTATTTTTATTAGAGACTGGGTTTCACCATGTTGGCCAGGATGGTCTCTATCTCTTGACTTTGTGATCCGCTCGCCTCAGCCTCCCAAAGTGCTGGGATTACAGGCGTGAGTCACCGCACCCAGCCAAGTCCAACAGGTATTTTTAAACATCTGAAGAACTATCCTGTGGCAAAGGGAGTGGTCTGTTCAATATGGGAAAACACTTGCCACACATTCAAGCATTTTTCATCTTATAAAATTGATGTATTCTTGGGAAAGTGTGTAAATTCATTTTATGTGAAGGGAATAATTTCATGTAAAGTGAAAAATTTTAGCTATGATTTAAAGGAACTCTGCCATAAATCTTATTGCCATAGTGAAAAATATGAAGAATCTTTTGATCATTGAATAATAACCTTCTAAATATATTTTATGAATCTGACTTGGGCCTACTGTGTTTTTAGAAAGATGAGCATAAATTTAACAGGCCAGCTCTCAGCACAGAACTGAGTCAAAAAAGTAAATTAAGCTAGCCAGATGTTGCCATTAGATTTTTTTCCTGAAAGGAAAAGCCAGAAGCAAGCTGAGTGAATAGAAATTAAAATATGGGAAACCTTGGAATAGAAAGTTAAATCCATATTTTATGTTGTCTTCACACCTGTTGGAAGTATTAAACAATTAAAATTACCCCTCCTCCACTCAGCTGATGTCTCCTGCATCAAGTAACAGCAGTGGGTCTCTCTCACCTTCTTCTTCTTCTGATTGCCTGGTAAGCCGGGGAGGACCTGGCCGGAGTCATGTGGCAGCTTTAAGAAGTCGTTTCGAATTGGAGTATGCTCTAAATGCAAGGTCCTATGCTGCTTTGTCCCAAAGGTGAGTGGTAATATAAGCAAATCTCACAGTAAAGTCTTATTTCAGAATCTTATCAAGACAGTCAACTGATTTGATTACTATCACAGGGTTTGATCGCCCCTCTGAAAAACTTTGAAAGAGGAGTTTTCAGCCCATTTCTCTTATATTATGACTAAAAATTAGAAATTTTATTATCCGTTAGCCTAGGTCCTCTAGTTTCAAGTATCAGGTAGCTGAAATAAGACATGTCTATTTTAGAGCAACAAAAGGGATTTATTAAAAGTATTCTGAGGCTATTTTATGGCATCCAAGCAAGAATTCCTGTGTAGAAACCAGGAAACAGCTTTGAGGATCTGAGCAACACAAGTTCAGTGTTCTAAGAATTACCATATGACCCATATTACCTTATGACCCATTTCCCAGGAAATTCCATTCCTAGGAATATACCCTAAAATTGAAAATGGGTACTTAAAAAATACTTGTATTCAAATGTTTATAGAGCAATATTTATAAAAACCAAAAGGTGGAAACAACCCAAATGTCCATCAACCAATGAACACGTTGATAAAACAGGTTGTCACAACAGAATACCATATACCGGGTACATAAAACAACAGAAATTTACTTCCACAGTCTGAAAGCTGGAAGTCCAAGATCAGGTTCAGCATGGTTCCGGTGGGGGTTCTCTTCCTGTTTTCTAGAAATCCATCATTTTTCTCTGTCCTTACACGGCAGGCAGAACTCTAGTGTCTCTTCATCTTCTTATAAGGGCACCAACTCTACTGGATCAGGGCTTGCTTTACATTTATGACTTCATTTAACCTTAATTATCTCCTTAAAGGCCTTCTCTCCAATGCAGTCACATGGGAGGTTAAGATTTCAACGTATGAATTTGAGGAGGGTCACACTCCAGTCCATAGCAATAGGTAAATGTATAAAAACAAAAAGCAGATGGCTGCTTCCAGGGGATAGGTAGGAGGGAGAAACTGGGAGTAACTGCCAGTTTTATTTGGGGCTGATGAAAAGATTTTGGAATTAGAAGTGGTGGTCTTAAAACTGTGAATGTACTAAATACCACTGAATTGCTAGTTTTAAAATGGTTATTTCTATGCTGTGTGAACTTTACCTCAATGAAAAAGGAAGCAAAACAAAAGATTAAGCAAAAGGTAAGTCAGAAAAGATAAAAGAAATCAACATTCTTTCATAGCTAGTTCTGCCATTTACATGGCCCAGTGCCCAATAGATAGTCTCTTTGTCTCTCAGCTTAAATGTTAAGTTTCAAGGAGAAATGTATCTGTCATATAATGCTATAATAATTCTGCATAATAACCCATCCCAGAATTCAGGGCTGTGCAATCATAAGCATTAATTTCTTGCTCACTTGTTTGTGGGCTCATTTTGGATGAGCTTGACTCTGAACTACAGGTTGTGTTCAGGTCTGTTCCTTGTGTCTCTCACCCTCCTTGGACACCTACATAGAAAAATGTACTACCTGTGGTATATTCTTCTTATAGACAAAGGCTAGTAACTCAAGAGGCAAGCCCAAGTTTACATGCATATTTAAAGCCTTTGTTCAAGTTGTATCCTCTGACAACGTTCCATTGGCAAGTTTCACAGCTGACTTCAACATCAACAGGAAGAAAAATATACTTGGTTTTTAGTGGGAAGAACTGCAAAGCCATATGGCAAAAGGCATGGGTAGCTAAAGTGGGAATGTGGTCATATTTCATTAATATAAACATGGCTGTCAGGGGCCCCCTTTCTAGGTGGGGAGCAAAGAAGGCAGTCGCTGTGAGCTTCATAGATACTCTATAGAGTGCATACTTTCCAACCCATGGAAGACCAGAAAAGACTAGTTTAAAATCTGTCTCCATCCACATGAGAACCAAAGCATTTGCACATGGCCCAGTTACACATGCACACTCACACCCACACCTACATATACAGACACACTCATACACTCCATTATCAGAGTAAAGGTTCTTAAGTGGGAAGAGATTATCTGGAGTTAGCAAGGGTTTCTATACAATCTACAAATTGCAATTGTTGCTTTTTTAGCTGTAGTTATTATATTCCTGATCTGACAAAAGAGTTACAGCTGCAGCTATGAAGACATGGGACTCTTATTCATGAAGTCTTTAATCTATAGGATGTCATGAAATTAAGTATCAGTAGGTTTGATTGATAACCACATAAACTGGACACCATTTTTATTGGATTTTAGTCTCTCACATAATTTCAAAAGCGCCCATAGGCCAAGACTACGTTAGATTTGGTCACATCATCATCTTCCAGTTCTATCTGCTGTTCTTATTCTCTACTTGTGGCTTTTAAAACTATTTCTATGAACAGTCAGATTTTGATATTTCTAAAGCACAGTCACCTGAGGTTTGTCCACTTGAGACAGAGGTTAAGAGGATAAGCTGTGGAATCAGACAGATGTGAGGTTAAATCTTGGCTTTGCCATGTGCTAGCTCAATGACCTTGTCAAGTTATTTAAATCTCACATGTAAAATACTGATAATAATACCAGATCTTACAGTTGTTATAAGGAGAGGTACTATTGTCATAGTAGTGACAGTACTTGATCTAAAGATGCCAGCAGAACCAAGCAAAGAATGTAGTTCCAAAAATGTGAGTAAGTCACAGAATTCACAATACGTGGAGAGCTACACAGAATAGGAGGCACAGCAGCAGTCCCAGGTAGGCAAATGAAGGGTGGAGGGAACAGAGCTTCTCTAGCCTTCAAGCATCTAGAGATGTATAGCACTACTAATTTTTCAAAAAAAAAAAAAAAAACTACATACTGGGTGAAAAAACCCATCAGCTTTTTTGACATGCTCCCTTTGATATTCTCATAAAGTGTTTTATAGCCTTCTGGCCCTTCCTGACTGTTATGGAACTCTGATAAGGGTTTGTCTGTCTGCTAGGTGCAAGTTTCTCTTAACAACGTGGCATTCCCTAAGGATTTGCTGTGAGGGTGCATTCAAGGTCAGTTTGTTGCTACCATTCCTCCAAGTAATCAACTCTAGGAATAGGTAAAGTGTTTAGCTAAGTTTTAAAATGTGTCAAGATAGAAATTACATATGTTCCATTCATTACTGTATCCTTAGGGTGTAGCAGTATTATCGACCAGTAAGAAATGTTTATTGGGCAGATAAAGAATAAAAAATTAGATAAATTGGCTCAATAAATGGTAACTATTTTTCACTTGGTGTGTAATCAGTGAACGAGCCTTAACTATTTTCTCTTTTCTTTCCATTTAAATAGCTGTAATTATTGAACATCCGGGGTTCTATTTTAAACATTTTAAATAGTCATCTAATTCCGTCTTAGGAAGTAGGTATTATAATTTTTATAGATGAGGAAACTGAGGCTCATAGAAAAGGTAAGCAACTTTCCCAAGTTAATGGAGAGTAAGTAAGCGAAGCTGGAATTCTCACTCAGGACTCTCCTGTGCTTTCTGAGTTTCTCTGGAATAGGAGGTGGCATGTTCCAGAAGCTTGAAATATTTTGCCAATACTTGTATTTCCTGGACTTCCAGTTTCTCCTGGAAGCCAATCTGTGAATAACTTCGGCTATTTCTCCCAAGTCTGACTTTTCAGCTTGTGGATGTGAAGGCAGAGAAAGTGAGACCAGCGATCAATAGGTGCTTAAAGTGAAAGACCCCAACGATATAAGAATTGATGGACTAAGTACAGGAGGGCCATGAGTTTAACAGCCTGTGAGACAGCGGTTCTCAACTTTGCACATTAGAATCATCTGGGAAGCTTTTACAAGTACCATTGCCCAGGACCAATTAAACCAAAATCCATAGGGTTGGCACCCAGGCATCAAAATGCTTTAAAGTTTCCCAGGTGATTCCAACATACATCCAAGTATAAGAAACATGCTGAAAGAGAATGATACAATGCTAACCTGCCAGTCATTCTGTAAGAAGGGGATGCAGCTAATGAAAGAGGAAAGACAAAGTCAAGGTAAAATAGCATCTGTGACCACAGGGGACCATTTTGATGACTTACTACGTGCATCGTCCCTGCCAAAATTCCTTGCAATGTACCACTAACTTCTGATCTTTGGATTTCCTAATTAATTCAAGTGACAGAGTTAAAATGTAATTTTTTAGTATAGCATTATGGTTTTGAAAAATCTGTACAAGGTTTTTGCTATAGTTCCTACTAATGTATGGATGTGGGGACACCTCAACAATGTCTTGAAAAATGATGCATCTACTTTTCAATTTTTTGTCATGAAGTTTACAGATGATAGGTTTGAGTTTTGTAATGCTTGATTTGATGGGGTCTTTGGTTGTGGGTATATTTGTTTCTAATTATTATTATTTTTCTTTATAAATACATTTGGAGGTGCAAAATTGTGTCAGAGATGTTCTCCACAGATAATAGGAATTCCCTAATTCCTACCAAAACCATAAATTGATAAAATCTGAGATTGAGAAAGGCGCTCTTGAAGTTCTGCCTCTTTTAAAATATTTTGTGCCTCTAGATATATTTGGAAAACTAAGCATGTGGCAGTTGCTCCTCCCACAGGGTATGAAATCCCAACTTGTACATGGATTACATCATGTAAATTTAGAAATGACAAACTGATACACAACCTTTCAGATGTGAAAACCAATTAGTGTTTGTGTGGGGCTGGGCTCTGAAAATAGAATGATTTGACCTAGTTAGCTGTCCGAGAGAAGAAAACCAGGGATCCAGAGTTTGGAACTGTAAAACAGATACATTTGGGATTAATTTTTCACACTACAAAAGGGTCCATCAAAGGTTTCTTTAAATAGAAAGCTTGCCTAGTGTGCTTAGAATGGAATTCATTTTATAAAAGTTGAATATAACTTATACAATTTTAATTTACTCATAGTTTTTCTGGGTTACAACAATTGTGTAAGATGATAGCACCATGACACTGATGTTCCTAGGAGGAATAAAGAAAGGAGAGTAGCAAGGGGACCGTGTCCGTTTGCTGCAGTGGAGCAGGTATTTACCAGATAGCAGTGGCCATGTCTCCTCCTCATCACCCCAGGTCAAATACTCCCCTCTTTCATCTACCACCTCTCTTACACTCTTTTTTGTACTAAAACTTTCAAATATTCCCTTTTCTTCCAATCTTTCAATCCTCTCTCCATCCCTAACTTCTTGTCAACTCATCACAATCATAATTTCAGCACCTTGCTCATGACCACCATAAATGCTCTCACACATTGCTGCTTCTTTCCATGGGTCTTCTTGTCATTTCTACAATCCCATGGCTCCAACTCACAGCACTT
Source organism: Rhinopithecus bieti (assembly GCF_001698545.2). Taxonomy (NCBI): domain Eukaryota; kingdom Metazoa; phylum Chordata; class Mammalia; order Primates; family Cercopithecidae; genus Rhinopithecus; species Rhinopithecus bieti. The sequence continues at coordinate 325,088 of NW_016803205.1, forward strand.
ACATGCACACACACACACACACATGCACATGCACACATCTACACACACACACAGGTGAACCCCAGTTCATTATTCAGCCTTGATCTCTCTGCTTCCTAGCTTTTGCAACATCTTTAACTTCTCTCCTGTTCCAGCTTCCTCATGCTCTAACCCACCTACTACCATCATAATCTTTATTATGTAAAACTCCAATTCTAATGATATTATTTGCATTAAAACCTTCAATAATTCTCCACTGCCTCTAAAATTAAGTTAATTTTGGAGTCCAATTGATTCAGGAGTCCAAAATCCTCAGTGATACACGTTTCAATCATATGTTCCAGTGGTTCTAAACAGAGAGTGATACTGTCGCTCTCTCTCTTCTCAGGTGCATGCTAGGCTTTTTGGAACTGCGAGAGTCTTCTTTTTTGTTTGTTTGTTTGTTTTTATATTCCCAAGGACTAAAGAGATGCTATTACTATTTAGTGAGCTGTGGCCAGAATGTTGAAGTTTCTCCAATGTTTTGGGCAATCTCAAAAAACAAAAAAAAATTATCTTACACAAAATATCAATAGCATTCTTGGAGAGGAAAACTACAGACAAACTAGAAGTTCCACTAGTTCCCATAAACACTTTATGTTTAACCTACCATCAACCTATCACTGTATCTTAACACTGTATCTTAACCTTGACATCCCCCTTATCTTATCAAAATATTAACCAGTCTTCAGTAATTATCTCAATCAGCGTAATCACTATGTCATGAAGAGGTATTTTCTGGGGGCTACCCCATCTCCATTCATGCCTCACTAAAGACCACCGTACTCTGTGCCATGTTATAATTCATATCTCGTTTATTATTTAACTGCATGTGGTGAATGTTAAATATTTGATTTATAACAAACTAGGAAAATCATTAGTTAGGCTGTAAATACCAAGCTTTGTATTTCTGCAATTTGAGTAAAACTCTGGCATTCAGATTTTTTTGACTCCTACATTCCTGTCGAGTTCGAATACATTCTCATCCCAAAATAATGAACTTTCAATATGAAAAGGTCTGACATATTTATAATACTGAGTCCCCCTTACCATGAACATAACACATTTTTGCATTTATTTAAATGTTCTTTAATATCTTTTAGTACGAGTTTATAATTTTGTCTATGGGGTTCTTATATACCTTTTGTGTGATAAATAGTTACATTCATTGTGATTGCTGAAATTGTTTGGACTAATTGCTACCACATTATTTTATTCTGTCTAGTATTTTTTCCTCACCCTATCTTTTTTTTATTTCCTTTGATTATTTGAATGTGAGCTATATTTCTATTCTTTGGTGAGCACCCCAGAAACTTTAATACATTATTTAAAATAAATTATATTTTTAATATGTTTGTCTTATTCTCAAATGAAAGATCTTAGACCATTTTAATTAAAGATTATTCTCTCCTGGCCTCGATAATACCCCTTTATTTTAATTTCCAGTATTTTATCTTCATCAAGATTTTATAATTCCATAGTGATTTCATTGTTTTATACAACTATGTTTTATTTAGGTTTACCCCATGTTTAATGTTTCATTGTTTGTTATGGTTACATTTCAAATCTTTTTCCTAGTATCGTTTTTCTTTTCCATAAATGCAGCTTTAAAATTCTTTAAACCTCACTCTGTTGGAAGTAAACAAATGAAAACACTTATTTTCCCTCTTTTTTAAGATATTAGTAGATATAGGATTTTGTTGTTTACTTTTCTCCCTGCACCTTCAGGGGAAAATGCTATTCCATGTTTTACTTTCTTTGCTGCTGTTAAAATTTCATCTATGAATCTAGTTGTTATTTCTTTTGTTTTAATCTGCCTTTTAGAACTGCTTTTAAAAGTCCTCTTTATCTTTGGTATCCTATAGTTTAACTATGTTGTGTATAGATATAAATTTATGTTTATTTATTTAACTTGTGATATATTATGTTTCCTAAATTTGAAAATTGACATCTTTCATAAATTCTGGATAATCCTCAGCCATTGTCTCTTCTAATATATCTTTATTATATCTTCTTCAGTATCTCTTTCTGGAATTCTATTTGGATATTTTTTAAAGTTTCTCACTGTTTTCCACATTTCTCAATCTCTTTTTAAAAAATATTTCCCACCCTTTACTTTCTCTATCCTGCTTTTTCAGATCTGTATTCCAGTTCACTTATTCTCTCAGAAGTTGGGTTTAATGTGTTGTTTATTTTGTTCATTGCATTTCTAATTCAATTTATTTCTTATTTATATTCCAGTTCTAGAAATTGCATCCACTTACAGTCTTACAGGAGAGTTTTAAAAAGCTGTAGACCCTCTCCATACTTTTCTTCTTTTATTTCTTCAAACACATTTTATCTAGAGACATTAATACCTCAAGATCACCCTAAAACTTCAACTTAGAGTTCCTTTTTTTTTTTGTTTTGAGACGGAGTCTTGCTCTGTTGCCCAGGCTGGAGTGCAATGGCACAATCTCGGCTCACTGCAAGCTCCACCTCCCAGGTTCAAGCGATTCTCCTGCCTCAGCCTCCCGAGTAGCTGGGATTACAGGCACGCACCACCACACCCAGCTAATTTTTGTATTTTTTTAGTAGAGATGGAGTTTCACCATGTTAGTCAGGCTGGTCGTGTACTCCTGATCTCATGATCTGTCCACCTCAGCCTCCCAAAGTGCTGGGATTACAGGAGTGAGCCACCACACCCAGCCAACTTGGAGTTTTTCATAAAACCCATGTAGTAATACTTCTGCTTTAAACTAGCTTGTATGTGGGCTGGCAGATGAGACTTCTGAGAGTTTATATATATATATATGTGTGTGTATATATATGTATATATATGTGTATATATATGTATATATACATATATATTATTTTTCTCACTTTACCTGGAGCCAGGAACAATGTAGGATATTTATCCTCTGCATATCTTTATGTACAGTGAATTTTATTTTTTCTGATTTACCTAATCTGAATGTTGCCCTTTGAGGATTTTGGCTTCATATAGGTGTTTCTTATCTGACCCTCCACCTTGCTTGAAGCCATGGTGTCTCCACCACATAATCTATTAAAATTCATGCTATAGGCCAACAAGAGTCAGTATGAGAAATTCATAGCACTTATATTTGCTTGGAGTGATAATCTTAGAAAATCATTTACTTTTATATTGATACCCACAGTAGATTGTAAACATCATGCAGGCATAAAATGTCTCTCCTTTTGCTGCTGTTTCTCCAGTACTTAGAACAGTGCCTGGTACATGGTAGGTGCCAAACATCTATTTTTGAAGTACGTGAACATAATGACTTCCCACAAACATGATGCCATTGAATTCAACAATTTTGTGAAGTATGCCTCATGGTTTCCATTGTTTTAGCTAAAACTCAGAAACTCAATAATGTAAGTAATGCCAATAACTATTTAGTAGAAAAAATGGTAGCTCAGCTCCACCTCCTGGGTTTACACCATTCTCCTGCCTCAGCCTCCCAAGTAGCTGGGACTACAGGCGCCCACCACCTCGCCCGGCTAGTTTTTTTTTTTTTTGTATTTTTTAGTAGAGACGGGGTTTCACCATGTTAGCCAGGATGGTCTACGATCTTCTGACCTCGTGACCCGCCCGTCTCGGCCTCTGAAAGTGCTGAGATTACAGGCTTGAGCCACCGCGCCCGGCCAACACCAGAAAGTTCTAATGTCAAGTTTGGGCTTTGAGGGGAAAAAAAAAAAAAAAAAAAAAAAAAAAAAAAAAAAAAAAAAAAAAAAAAAAAATCAACAGGGAGCTATCCAGAGTACTGAACTACCTCACACTTAAACTCTGCAGATATACTGGAACATACTGCCCTCTGTCTATGGCCAATAGCCTTTGATTGCGGGGAAATTTCCCTTCTCACTCTGACTAACTCTGATAGTAGTCACTTTGCCTAAGCTTATGCCTCCTGATGAAACACTATAATCACCTGCTTGTGCTGATACAGACCCAAACTGAACACAACTCCACAGCTGCTGCCTCGTTCACAGGCATGCCTAGCCCTACACTCTTGTGTCTTCTTCAATCACGCTTCTCCAAAACAGGCTCACTCTCTGACCACGTTTGTAAAAGTAGCAACAACTAGTCAGAGCACATAAAATGACAAACTTCTTCTTTCTAGGAACCTAACTGAAGTGACACTTGTGGACTAGCTTTGAGGATAGCTCTATTTTAGCATGATTTCTTTATAGAACTGAGTACACTGTAAAATTAGGCTCTTCTTTTCATTTTCTCATTAAACATACTCTCCACTGTAGTAGTCAATTGCACTCACTGAATGCAAAAAACAACAACACACTTTTAGCTGTCATTTGGGGGCAACAATTGACTTTCTGGTGATGAGAGTCTAAGAGTTTTCAGGGCCAGAAATGAAGAAAAGACCACTCTTTCTCATACATAAATACAATAGAGAATCAGCATCTTTTAGCTAATTCTACATAGAAATAATTTTAAGATTTATAAATTTAATAAAACCAAAAAGCGCCTTTGGCTTTGTAACCTATATTTTACTTATTCAAAGAATGTTGATTTGAAATATGATATCTACAGAATTTACAAAAGACTGCAGTGCTTATTGGAACATTATATTAGTATCTCACCCTCACTTCAGCAGTGTCTTCTGAGCTTGTAGGAAGAGCTGCCTTTCTTACTCAGTGACACTGGTGACTTAAGTTCTATGGATCTTGTGTGTATAATGAGGAGAACAAGATGTTGCTTGCCTAAATCTAGGGACAAGCCCTTTTTTTTTTTTTTAGGATAGCTATCATCTCTGAGACGCAAACATTTTATGACACGCACTTCCTGAACGTCAGTTATCAAGCTCATTAAGGGCTTGCAGTGGCAAAATATAAAAGCCAAAGGAGAGAAGCTAGAATCTAAGCAAGTGCCACGATGCCTATCAGTTGCCTTTTATCTCTTTCTTTTTAAGCTCATATCTTCTTGAGATGCCCATATTTTTTTACTAATTAACAAAATCAGAAAATCTCCTAATGTCGTGGTGGTATGGGGCTGAAAAGGGAAATATATAACTATACATCTTGATGTGACAGTGTGAAAGTATTTGGTATAACTCATTATGTCCCTGAATGCCATCTTATATAGATGGGGAAATTAAAGAAAGTGGGGCGGGGCCTTTCACGAAGTTAAAACTATCTCCATGAAGGTCCAAACAGCAAACACAGCCATTTATTATATTTACATAACGCCTCTTCACCGTATCCGTAGATACATACCCAGACCAAGCAATTCCCTTACACAAACATATACACGAAAAGTGAAAGAAGGGCTATAAATTGATTGCTAGTGCCCTCTGCATTTCATGCTTCTGGTATCTTACAAATCACCAGAACTGGACATAGTCTGTGCTGAAAGGTGATAGGGTTCTATGTTAAGAACTCCTTTTCGGCTGATGTGGACTAAAGCAACCATGTTAGCTGCTTGTTTTTGGCTGCCTTGCTCTCTAGCGCCATCTAGCAGTCAGTTGACAAACCACGAGTGAGGCCGCCTCCAGACCTCCTGACTGCTGTACTAAGGAGAGAGGCTTGGAGACTTCACACCGAACAAAGGTGTGCAGCCTCAAAGTTGAGGAGCATGTGAAAAATGTCAATCTTTCCCTGACTTTTAAAACCACCCTTAGTTTGAAACAGCCTTTCTCCATGAAAAATGTAAAAGAACATCAAACAAAAGATTCTGTTCAAAAGAGGAGGTGATGAAAATGGGAAATTAATAAAAGTGAAGATATGAGAAGAGCCCTACGTGTGTAAAACTGGCAACTTTTTTTTTTTTTTTAAATAAGCTTTAAGGACCTGGATTTATTGTCGCACATAAAAGATTTGCATGAAAAGAGTGAGCGAGTGACATATTTAGGTTACAACATATCCACTTGAGAGAGAGAATGAGATGCAGCTCTCACCGTGGCTATTCTGATGCTGTAATTTCGTGTTCTTTTCTATCCGTCAGCAGTGCTTGTTAGCGAGCTAAAATGCACTCCCTCCTAAGCCAAAGGGCGAGCCAGAGTGCATTTCCGTCTTCAAGCGTTTTGTAATACTAATTAACTAATTCCCAGTCACATGAAGAGAACCCGCGAAGATTCGCCGGAGGCAAACTGCTAAATAAATGGTGACAGATTTCTCAGTTTTCAATTAGATGAAATGACATATTTGGACAACGAATGGCCTGACTTTCTAATGATGAGAGTTTTATGAGGTTTTCATTCCTGGAAATGAAGAGAAACCCTCTCCATTCATACACAAAGGAGAGTCCAGACCCACTCTTAAGCACATCAAAGCACACAGATCCTGCCTTTGGCAGTTGCTTGTGTGTACAACTGAAAGTAAGACTTGGTCCAAAAATGTTGCTTTTGAGACTGCTTCTGCTCTCCTGAAATACCTGACAGGACAAGCACAGGGACCAAAGAGAACAACCAGCCTAATTAAATCTATACAGGCAGCACTGTGTTCTGTTCGTCCGCCCTGACTCCAGCTCGGGCCTCACCCTGCTCCCTCCTGACTCCAGTGTTTGTGTTGCGAATCTGAATCTCTTGCTAGCATGGCAACTGTTGCTATGTTCACAGCAATAAGAAGTGGGCGATGCTGGTGTCTCTGTAATGATTCAGATACAAGAGCAATGATTTCTAAATAGATTTCTGAAGCGGCTCTCACAATGGCTCTGAACAGTTTAACAGGTTTAATTCCTCATGGATTTTTTTTTTCTTTTTTTCACCTTTAACATCTTCCATGTGGACTAAATCTAAACCTCATATAATGCAAAAATGCCATCATTCTTTCTTTTGCTTACTAGTATTTGAAGCAGGAATTTTCTTGTAAAAGAACACATTTAACCAGTTGTCATTTCTTATTATCTCCTTGGAACCTATGAGATGGACTTTTCTTGATATTTAGGTAATGGCCACTAAGGAAATCTGAAAAAATAATGGGCCCAGGAAGAAAATAACTGCTGGATTAACCAAAGTGGAATGAAAATCATCACCATTAATATTTGTGATATTAGCTGAACATTTTTTATTAATGAGATGTTTTAAAGGCCTCATCTGCAAACAAGGACAAAAAATTTACTAGTGGATATATGTTTGCCACCCTGACTTCTCTTTCAAAGAGACAGTGAGAAAAATGAAATCACTTTTTGTTTTTTTGGCCTTCGTCAGTCTCTTATTTGCCAGCCCATCCAGTGTTAACTGTGCCACTAAGTGTCACCAGATGCTAACACAGCCCGGGCCCCAGGGGGATATGATGTAGATAATATTGCCGTGTGCACTGATGGCAATACAGACCTGGCCAAAGGATAAAAAGAGAAGACACATTACATATTTTGATCTGTAGCATAGAACAGAAATGTGTATTCAAATATAGACACTTGCTATGTTCTAGATGCTATTGTGCATTTTTTGTATGCCTGTGGTAGCACAGACTTACCACAACTCTTCTACAGCTAAGAGTTATTTATTCTACAAATGAGAAACTGAAGCACAGAAAGTATAAATGGCCTGCCCAAGGCTTTGTAACTAGTAAACAGCAGGGCCAAGATTTGAGCCAAGATCAGCCTGACTCCAAAGCCCATGATCTTTTTACTACTTGCTGAGCTGCTACAGTGTGAGACAAGAGAGCTGCTCTCATACTAATAAGTTGTGTGACATGAGCAAATCCCTTCCTGCCCTGGGTTTTAGGATTATCATCTATAATGAGGCATTTGAATTGGATGCTTGCTATTCAAGGTGTGACTCAGAGACCAGCAGCTTTGGCATCACCTAGGAGCTTGTTAGAAATGTAAAAAAAATCTCAGGCCCCATACTGGACCTGCTGAATCTGCGTTTTAACAAGATTTTAACAGGCAACTTGCAAATATACAGTAACCAATCTCTGTGGACCCTTTTAGCTTTAGTGTGCTGTATTTAGAAAGTCACCTCGCTCTTATCTCTTTCTAGATTCTGTTCCTTCTCCAAGGTTGTTTTACCGCTCCCTGTGAGCATTCCTAATCTCATTCTTTTACTTGATGCAAAGATTCACTGTCTTCTCAGAAAAGATTTATCTATCTTAATTCATTTACCACTTTCTACTTGGTATCATGTCTCTGTTGAATAAGTTTCTTGAGGGGGGAGAGCCATTCATATTAAATAATTTTATACCTGTAATATCAATTGACAAGGTTCATTAAACTAAAGAAAATATATTGAAAGGAATGTTGAACAAATTATTATCTTAATTTAGTTACAAATAGTAAGTAGTGTGCTGATTGCAAGATCCCTGTATTATTCATTACAAATATTTCAAGGCAAGCACAATCCAAGTTCTTTAAATATAGGTCCAGGAAAATTTGCAAATAGCACACATGATGAGCAGTTTTAAATTTCTTCACACCCCTCCCCATCTTTTAACACAAAAATACCTAAAGAATTCAATCCCAACATCTCCTCCTCTAGGAAGTCGTCCTAAATACCCTCAATTAGTTACCCATCATGTTTGTTGTTACTATATTCTGTATATATCCCATCAGAGAATAGAAACATTATTGTAATTATTGATGTCTTTGAATGTCAGTTGCCGCATACACACACACACACACACACACACACACACACACACACACATGCACATGCACTTACAAAGAGTAAGCTTCCTGAAGCCAGGAACTGTGTCTTTCATTTTTGCATTCTTAATATTTATCACAATGGTTGACATATAGTGTGATGGATATATGTATTTTGAATGAATGAATGAATGGCTCAATCAATACGAATCTTTCTGGCCCCAAAGTCTCCTTTTTGCTTTAATGTACTACCTTGTTCTCCTTCACATTAGGATGGTTCACTGACACCAACAATATGGGGATGCACAGTTCTATGGTGAGAATTTCAAACAACTTGTTTTAGCCGCATTGGTATTCCCTACTAATATGGTACTTTAGTGTACTATGGTATGAGCTAGTCATCTAGGAACATGGGCTCTGAGACTTAGGAACTCAAGTCCCTTTGAAATCACAAAGGCTGAAAATTGAAGCAGCATTTGTATTTCTTCCTCTCTGGTTGGTCAGGTGTTCATTCGACAAACATTTGCAGAGTCCCTATATTGTGCCGGGAGTTTGCCAGGAACCAAAGATGCCAAAAAGCAAACATAGTATAATATTTCTACCTTTAAGTAGTTTGTATGGAAAATAGACCCCAAATGTATTATAATGCAATGTGATTGTATACAATAATGGGTACATGACTCTAGTGTATTCTAACACAGACGGAGGCGTTACTAAGAAAAAGGAGAGGCAGACAATGATTCCATCAGGTTAAAGGGCATGTGGGTAGCTTCTTGCAAAAGGTGGCCTTGGCAAAGAGATCAGAAATACCTAATGTAAACGATGAGTTAATGGGTGCAGCACAGCAACATGGCACATGTATACATATGTAACAAACCTGCACCTTGTGCACATGTACCCTAGAACTGAAGGTATAATAAAAATAGTGATAATAATAATAACCATCATAAGTGTAACCATACTGAGTTCTTATGTTGTACTAGATAACAGGCCATGGTACTTTAAATATGTTATATCATTTAATCTTCATAAAAATAAAGAAGGCATTATGATTTTTTCAATTTCACAGATGAGAAAAAATAAAGTCCCCAAAATACAAGTGGCAAATGCCTGATGTGGGACTTAAACCTGGCCAGAGTAATTCTAGAACTGGTGAATCTGGACACCAAACTCTACAAAAGGCAGAGAGAAAAGCATTTAAAAAATAGCCCACAGGCCAGGAGGCAGACTGCAGTCAGAGGATAAGTAGCGAATCAGTCTGCCAGACCAGTGGCATGAGAGATTGCACACAAACTGAGAAAACCAACAGCAAGCTATGGGTCAGAGCCCAACCCAGGGCATACGTCTGGTAGAAGAGAGGCTCAGGAGGAAGGATGCTTTGCTGATAACAGAAGTGGGAGTTACTGTGCTATACTGGGAAAGAACTTGCTTCTTGAAGCCAGAGGTATGTGTTCTAATCCCACCTCTGCCTTTAAGAACGGTATAAACTTTTTCCTCAGTAACTAAAATAGGGACCATAATATTACCTTGTCTGGTTTTTACAGGGTCTGCATAAAATTCATATAAAACACTTAGTATCATCCCTGAGAAACTTGTGTTGTTTTGTTTTAAACTAAAGATAAATGTCCCTGTTTCACAGCTCTACCCACGGATGGATAATCCCCTTTCTGAGGCTGAGAAATGAAAGCCTGTGTCTATCTGAAATTCAGGATCCTTATTCAGATACTTTCTTCTTCTTTTTATCACTTATTCTCTTTGAGATAGTAGAGCACTCCTTTTTCCTCATTAAACAGCAGCTTTACCCACAAATTTCTCATATCTTTTCCTTACTTATTTACACTCCCTGATTGTCAAATTCGACAATGTTGACCACTCCTCAGTCAAGTTGCCGTTTGGAATAACTTAAAGGTTTCTGGATGTTTTCTACCGAACAGCTGTTTATGACAATGACAGAAATCAGGAAAATGACTTTTGAGGATTTCAATTTTTCTCTGTAATCCCTGAAAATAAAGCGATAGTCGATTGTGAATGTGGCTGCTGAATGCTAGAGTACTACATAAAAATAGAAAAGATTTAAGATGCTTGAGAACTAATGAGTCTAAATTTATTGGTTTTACACAAATGAATGATTTTCATTTTATTTAAAAAAATTGTCCTTTATTGTTTAGGGCAAGATAAATCATATACTCTTTTCTTCAATAATCTTTTATCAGATTAACATACAGGAAAATGAATTATGAAATAAATAAAATTTAGGACAAAGCACCATATTAAAATGTTGATAGTTGGTTTTGTCATATCATCTATGTTAAGGAATAGAGTATTGTGTTTGACTTAGAAAGGTACCTATGAACTACTTTCTGGTATTGAGTGATCTGAATTTCTTTTTTTTTTTTTTTGAGACAGAGTCTCACTTTGTTACCCAGTACAGTTGTGCGATCATGGCTCAGTGCAGCCTCAACTTCCCCAGGCTCAGGTGATTCTTCCTCCTCAGCTCCACAAGTAACTGGAACTACAGGCGTACGCCACCACACTTGGCTAATTTTTGTATTTTTTGTAGAGACAGGGTTTCACCAAGTCGCCCATGCTGGTCTTGAATTCCTGAACTCAAGCGATCTGCTTGCTTTCCAAGGTGTGAGCCTATGCACCCAGCTTGAATTTCAATGTTACAAACAAATTTTCTATTGCTTGTGTATTCTTTGGGTATTTTATTTCTTTTGTAAAAGGTAGACAATTCTGAGTTTAAACATGACTTAGAGATGTTTAACTACTTTTTTTACCCCCGATTTTTACTTCCTGAGATCAGTAGTACAGAGGGCAATCAGTTCTCACCTTTTAAAAAGATCTGAGGCCAGGCATGGTGGTTCACACCTGTAATACCAGGACTTTCGGAGCCGAAGCGGGAAGATCACCAGGTCAGGAGATTGAGACCATCCTTGCTAACAGGGTGAAGCCCCGTCTCTACTAAAAGTACCAAAAAAAATTAGCCGGGCATGGTGGTGGGCGCCTGTAGTCCCAGCTACTTGGGAGGCTGAGGCAGGAGAATGGCGTGAACCCGGGAGGCGGAGCTTGCAGTGAGCCGAGATCGTACCACTGCACTTCAGCCTGGGTGACAGAGCGAGACGCCATCTCAAAAAAAAAAAAAAAAAAAAAATGAATAAAATGAGAAAAAAATTATTGAGAGATTGTCAAATCTCTTGAATTTTTAAAAAATTACTGCTCATTAAATTAGACAGCACCTTGTCTGTTATTTGTTCAAAAACTACCAACTACCGGATTCTATGTGTTATACTTTGCATAAATCAACTTCTCTTTCTCTTTGCGAGAGACATATATAGGATCTTGGAACAGGTATATAAAGTTTAAATTAAATATAGCTAGCATTGAAAAGTTCATGGAATTAATCAACTAACTCACAAAGTGTGTTGCATTTCCTTCTAAGTACAGTACTGTGTCTGCTCCTATCCAGAGAGGCCAATATTTTGATAGCTAGCTTGTATTCTTGTATAAAGAGTTTTCAGCAAACTGAATATGCTTTTTTTTTTTTTTTTTTTTTTTTTGAGACAAAGTGTCACTCTTGTCCTCTAGGCTGGAGTGCAGTGGTGAGATCTTGGCTCACTGTAACCTCTGCCTCCCAGGTTCAAGTGATTGTCCTGCCTCAGCCTCCTGAGTAGCTGGGATTACAGGCATGCACCACCATGCCCGGCTAATTTTGTATTTTCAGTAGAGACAGGGTTTCTCCATGTTAATCAGGCTGGTCTCGAACTCCCAACCTCAGGTGATCCACCCTCCTTGGCCTCCCAAAGTGCTGGGATTACAGGCGTGAGCCACTGCACCTGGCCTTTTTCTTTCTTTCTTTCTTTTTCTTCTTTTTTTTTTTTTGAGTCAGAATCTCTCACTCTGTTGCCCAGACTGAAGTGGAGTGGTGCAATGGGCTCAGAGCAACCTCGGCCTCCCGAGTTTAAGCAATTCTCGTGCCTCAGGTTCCCAAGTAGCTGGGAATACAGGCACACACCACTACACCCTGCTAATTTTTGTATTTTTAGTAGAGATAGGGTTTTGCCATGTTGGCCTCGAACTCCTGGTATCGAACTCCTGACCTCAAGTAATCCACTCTTTCTTTATTTAAAGAATTAACAATATATTACTTACAGGTGGAAAACACAAAGGTATGTGTCATTTTCCCTATTACGCTAGCCTCCTCACTGATCTAATTCCATTGGATACGCATTTATCTATCATTTATTAAGCATCTCTTATGTATTGAATCATATGGTAAATATTGGACACCCAATGATGGATTAGACATCTCTTCAGTCCTGGGGGAATTCACAGTCTAAGGGAGGAGGTCAGAGAAACAAACAGGAAGATCAGTACTAAGCCTTGTGTAGGAAGCCCTACAAGCCTGGGAAGAGTCAGGGTAGGCTTCCCAAAAGCCATCCCGTTTCACTTGAGTTTGGCAGAGCTAACCAAGCAGAGAAAGGAAGAAAGAGTATACTAGGAAAGGGAAGCAACAGGGACAAAGTCAGGAAAGTGGGAAACTGCTCAGTACATTTGGGAATAGCAAAGGATTGAATGTGGGTAGAGCAGAAGCTATAGATGAGGATTTAAAGTCAATAGAAGTAGACAAAAAAGAACACAGAGACAAGTAAGTTCAGTACCCAAGGAAAGTTGGAAGGAAGAGGGTAGCTGTCCTTCATGCAGCTTCCCTTCCAGTCACTGAGACCTCGGACTCTTCTCTTCATTCAGGCAGTGAGCATAAAAAGATCTGAGTGGGACTGGGTAGAGCAGCCAGCAATCTTTATTGAAATTGCCCTGGGGCATGACTCGAAACTGTGAGGCACCCTAAAGGAGCATGATTTCTGCAGCTGTGTTTACTATGAGTCATTGTACAGACTCAGACGTGGAGCTAGGGATAATATAGTAATCTAGATGAGAGATGAGTGACATAGACACAGTAGAGCTCCACCTTGAACCCAAAATTGGCCCCTCAAACTGTGCAAAACAGGCAGCACTGCAGCGTGGCTCATGTTACTCAACTATTCCTGTACTGATGACATCACACACATGATCATCTGTTTATAAGTCTGTCTCTTTAGATGGTGAGGAAAGAGAAATAAAGGTGTAAAAATCCAGCCATCATAACAAAAACACCGAAAGAAAGAAATTAACTTACCCAAAGGTCTCACAGCTTGTAGTTTGTGAATCTCTACATTAAAAGGTGGATGATGAATCTGAGACCTACTGAGTTAACTGTCCAGCATCTCAGCCATATGCCTTATTCCTCTTTATATGCATCTCCACTCCCACACCACCCCCTCCTGGCTTCATCCTTTAGTGCCTGGAATAACGCCTGGCACATGGTAGTTACTCATCAGAAGTCCACTGAGTGAAAGAACAAACACCTACCACTGACGGGTTGCTATTTATACTGTTCTGTCTTCACTGTTGGGAGCTTCATACTGTGTTCTTCAAAATGGGCACCCCCTGCAGCATGCCTCACTCTACAAGGAAAACTTCTCTGTTAACAAGCCTTATGATGGGGTCCCTGTGTGATCACCTAAAGCTGGCCTTTCCTGTCCCTCATCCAGGTAAATGGCTCACCATGGAAAACTGTAGATGACTTTTGCCCTTTCACTAACATTCCTCTTGATAAGACCCTTAAAGAGGAAAATAGTCTTGACTCTTTAAATTTGATGCCAGTTTGGGGCTGTTAACAAAGTCAGGGGTTTCTGTTGTTAGAATCAACCTAGCACACAGCTTGCTCAGTCGACACTGTTTCACTAGCCTAAGATTACAGCAGAGGTAGGTGCCTAAGGTGAGGAAATGGTTGTGGAGAGAGTCCGAATGACCCAGAGGCCCATGTGTGCTTTTGTAGTTCGTTTGTTCAGCTGATATTTATTGAGCAATTATACTGGGATGTGGAAATGTACCGAGTCCCCATCCCTTCATTATTTTAATCCAGTGTACTAGGGACTCTTATCAGAGTGAGCCCGTGAAATGGTGGGGATGCAGGGGCACTGGTAGTGGGAGTTGAGAACCTGATGATAACTGTCTTTGCAATGTTCCCTCAGGAGAAAAGTTCTGTGCAGTAGGCATATCCCACTTCAGACTCCTGCACGTCTGCAGAGAACTTTGCATTCTCACTGCAAGAGGAGTTCCTCTTCCTTTCATTTTTCTTCTCCTTGTCTTCCTTTTCTTCCTCTATGCCAAATCTAAGCAAATCTGCTTCATCCAGAGGCAGCTGGTGCTACTATGTGGGAGTGTTAAATGTTTAACATCTTGTCACTTGCGTAACTGATGGAGTCATCCTTTTTGTTTCAGAGTTTCATGTTTAGGGGTTGAAAAGCTAGATTGATGAGTATTACCAGAGAGAAATATTTTTTGGAAAGTAAGTGAAGCTGATGACACATTACTTTACAGTTTAGTGAAATTCAGCAAATCTAATTCTATTATCCTGTCAAAGTTTCACAAAAAGGAGACCTGAAAGCATATTTTAGATGAATCTTTAAAGATTTCAGGAAGCCACAACCACATCTGCAAAGCTCAGATGCATCTGGTGCTGACAGACCTTTGTTTCTCTATAGACTAAGGGGAGAAAATAATCTTCCAAAAACTAATTAAGTAAAGTTATCTTTGGTTGTACAGTGCCTGCCTCTCTCTCCCTTGAAAAGGTTGTCAGCCAGTAAACGATAACTGCATTTTTCAATTCAAAGGCTATTCGAAGTTTGCATAGCCAAATTTACCCAGGCACACCAAAATAGAAGCTTCCTGTATGAATCATAGAGTCTTGTAATGCAGACTTTATAGAGCATTTAAAGCCACATCATTTATGTCCTTGTTTATTTTCACAATCAAGTATAAGTTACGGTCTAATAAATACATTCTGACCAAAATGCTAGGAGCAATTGTTTTAAAGCATTTTCACACAATTCTATGTATTTGTCAGAGGCTTACAAGCTGACAAGCTGAAAGGGCTTTGTGATGCTTTTGGCAATTTGTGTGATTGTATATACACTTACACAGAAGCTCCTTATCAAGAGGAAGCATTTAAGTGAAAGGGGAGCATTGATGAAAAGGTTCATTTTAATAAAAATTGCTATGTTGTTCTCTACTATCTAACAATTACTCACTTAAGAAGAGAAGTCTTGGCCGGGCGCGGTGGCTCACGCCTGTAATCCCAGCACTTTGGGAGGCCGAGACGGGCGGATCACGAGGTCAGGAGATCGAGACCATCCTGGCTAACACGGTGAAACCCCGTCTCTACTAAAAAAATACAAAAAAAAAACTAGCCGGGCGAGGTGGCGGGCGCCTGTAGTCCCAGCTCCTCGGGAGGCTGAGGCAGGAGAATGGCTTGAACCTGGGAGGCGGAGCTTGCAGTGAGCTGAGATCTGGCCACTGTACTCCAGCCTGGGCGACAGAGCGAGACTCCGTCTCAAAAAAGAAAAGAAAAGAAAAGAGAAGTCTTGATACAATGTATTGAGAATATACCATGTACTAGGACACATATTATTAATATGATATTCACAATTATTTGCAAGGTAGATATTATCTCTGTTTTGAAGATGGGAAAACTGGTCAAAACAGGAAACATCTCCCGAGATACTAAGTGAGGAAGCTGGGGTTGACTCGTCTATCTAAACCCAAAGCCAGGTATGCAGGACAGCATAAGACATTCTGTTTGGAACTCATGATAAAAAACAAGATCAATATTGTGGTAATAATGTGAAGGGATATTATGAATTGAATTATATCCCTCAAAAAGATATGTTAAAGTTTCAGACCCCAGTACCTCAAAATGTGACCCTATTTGGAAACAGGGTTGTTGCAGATGCGAGAAGTTCATAGGAGTTTATACTGGAGGAGGGTGGGCCCTTAATTCAAGATGACTTGTGTCTTTATAAGAAGAGCACAGAGACATGTAGAAGAATGGCATGTGAAGATGATGGAGGCAGGGACTGAAGTGCTGCACCTCGAAGCCAAGGAATATAAGGATTGCAGCCCTCACCAGAAACTAGGACACAGGCACAGAATTTTCCTCAGAATATTCCTTCAGAAAGAACCAACCTTGCCAACACCTTGACTCTGGACTTTTAACCTTCAAAACAGTGAAAGAATACTTTTCTGTTGTTTGAAGCCTTTACGTGTTTGGAACTTTCTTATGGCAGCCCTAGGAAACAAATACAGGGGATGACATAACTTCATAGAGCTTAGGAAGAAAACAAGCTCCAGACTGAATGTTAGGTCAGTGCCCTTCCTGAGGGTCGTAGTCCTGTTATTTTTCCTTCATCATTTGGGACTATGCAGAAAACCCACACCTAACCCAGTATGAGACTTGAAAGACTTTTTTTTGGTGCTGTCTCAGAAAATAAATATACGGTTAACCAAAATTAAGGTGAAATTCTAACGTTTTATCATGCCCATACATATCAAAATGATACTAGGAAAGGGTGTGCTGTTTGACTGAAGTTTCTCTGATGGTTGCTGTTGGCAACCAGTTCTGCAAGAGGCACAAGTCTAATTAGGGCAGAAGTCAGGAAGATACTGCAAGTAATTGAGGTCAGACATAACTCAGGGTGGGCAGGTGGCTGACATCCGATGTAGTAAAACTAAGGAGATCATGGTTTGAGGTGGGCAGACACAACAGGTGAGGAATGGAGACTGAACACTGATGGAAATAGCTAAAAGCTGAATCTGGCAATGACATTCGAGTAGGTCAAAAAATAAGTGTGATAAAAGCTAAGGGAAGTCTGAGGTTTTTCTCTTCAGAAGCCTAGTCTTCCTAAATTGGCTATTTCTTTAGACTGGAGATCATTAGTTATTAACAGGACTATACTTACACCTGCCAACCTAATGCCCCATAGAGCCAGTTTACCTTCTGGCTGCCTTCAAGATTCTGATGTCCAACTCAGTTGAGAAGAAGGGACTTGCCTTTGCAGAAAATGTAAATGGAGACAGCAGTACTGATGTTTTTAGGAGCCTCACTAGAGGGGAAGGAAAGGACAGTCAACTTACCGGTGAAGCCATCCTCTGCGGATCTTTGAGCTGGAACTAAGCTGAGATTGTAGGTCTGAAGTGTAAATCAACCATGTTTTTATTGATAATAACTTTGGTATTTCAAAGTTTTTAAAAATATGGTCATTTATTTCTGTTCTGAAATTTCCCATTAGCCAGGAAAAAAAAAAATGACTAATGTTGAAGACTACTCAGTGAATGTTGCTATCCATTTGTTTGTTCACTCATCTGCTCAATCACTATCTACTTGGATGGGGAAGGGATTCCTAATTTCTAGATATGTTGCTAAATGATGAAAATAAAGGAAAAATAAGACATGGTTTCTGACTTAAGATGAGAATGGTTGAGTCGGGAAGGCAATATCAAATCCATACAACACAAGGCATGAGGTGTCATAGTAAAGAGATCAAGTCCTTTTACTGTGGGGCTTAGCATGCGAGAAAAACTGTGAGAAAGAAGTTCATTGTGTGCAGAGCCTGCCTATATGAAGCAGGGAGCAATAGATGTTGAGGCTGGAGAAATAGACCGAGACCTGCTACTTAAGACCTGGGCCGTGGGACCTTACTACTATGGGACATGGGACCTCAGCAGTAAGTGGTGTGGTCAGCCACGTTTAAAAAGAAGGACATTTCCACAACTTGGTTGAGGATGGCCTAGAGAGAGAAAAACAATGCCCAGTGGTAGAGGAAATTGGTTTAGTATTGTCAGAATCTGGCTTTAGTTAGTCTTGCTATTTTTAAAAGAGGAATGACAAGTCATGGCAAGTATTATATGTTACAAATGATAATATGGTATCCACTTCATATATGTAGAAAGCATTGTATATTACCCATCACTAATTCCAGCATTATTTCTCTAGTAGTAATAATGAATGCACCCTCATACAACCACATGTTTCCCCAACCCTTATTATAACAAGTTAAGGCAGCTTACTTCTGGGATTTTTCAGTGTTAGAATATTCTACACTTAGAATACCCTTATTGCCGGTTCACAAAAATGTTATCAACAATTGTTAACCACGTGATAGACAGTATTTTCTCCAGCAACCTCTCTACAGAAGTCTAAAAGAAATATTTACAATGCATGCTCCCATGAGCATCATATGAGAAAACGCTGGTAGCGATTCAAAAAAATGAAAACAGAAACATTCTTGTCCCCAGCTCTGTTGATGGGGATTATTTAATTTAGCTTTTCCCCCATCCCTATTTCAGTAGATGCTTTTCATTATTATGTATTACACAAATCATTCTCAACACCTGTGGGCACTTTCTATATGCAATATATCTTGTAGGGGTAACTCTTAAAAAAAAAAGGTTAATAGCTTTAATCCCATTTTACAGATGGGAATAAAAGATAACTGGTTTATTATATTCTCTTAGGTCAGATAGTAAATCAGTGCCCCATTGACGTTCATTAGAATTTTCACTCCATCCAATTTCAAACTAAGCTGCTTCTTTGCTAAGGAACTGAATTAGTATCAAAAATTTTCTGGCATTAGCTCCTCACTGATTCATATGTCAAACGCTCAAGCACTTATTTGAGCAAGGTACTGTGCTGGTGGTACCAGGCTGGACAGGAAATGGTAAATGGGTCAACGGAGCCAGCCTGTAGAAAGCGTGTAGAATCAGAGCAGGAGTAGCCTTTAATAATAATAGTTAGTAATAACGGTATTTATGGAGAGCTCCATATGTGTGGGCTGTGTGCTAAGCATTATATATAATCTGCTATGTCCAACTCACAGTGGCAACCTCAATTAGGTTCTATTTCATCGATGAGAAAACTGAGGCTTAGAAAGTGTCTTGTGTGAGGAGTACAACTGGTAAACAGAAAAAGGATTTAAAAATAAGACATCTTAATTCGTTGTCTCAATCACAAAGCCAGTGGCTCTCAAAATTGAAAATGCACCAGAATCACTGGGAGGTTTTTTAAGGCACAAATTGCTGGGCCCACTACCAGAGTTTCTGATTCAGCAGGTGTGATGTAGAATGAAACATTTGAATTTCTAACAAGTTCCCAGGGGAGGCTGATGTCCCAGGCATCACACTTTGAGAACCACTGCTCTAGCTAGTACTTAAAGTAACAATCTTTGACTGTGGTCAGCATACAGTGGGAAGTCATTCAGCGTTTTTGAGCAAGTGATGACCTCACCAGAATAGCACTTTTAGGAGATTAATATGGCAGCTGTGTTCAGATTACTAGAGGACAGATGGTGGACCAGGAGGTTCCCAGGTAAGTCAAGAAGAAGCAGAGAAATGATAATAGATGTTGAGAAATATTGGCCCAGTGGAGTAGAAGGAGAGGGTTTGCTGATCGATGGAGGAAAAAAGAGTTGTCGGATGTGACAGTCTGCTTTACAGTTGGATGGCTAGAAGAATTATTAGGCCATTAATAGAAATTGAAAGGAGTTCTACTTTTATATTTATTTTCATCTCCTGTTTCCACATAGCCTCTTAACTGTTCACTCCTTTCATTGTTTTTATTTATGAGATTTCCACAGCATTTTCGTTCTTCTTCTTTACCTAAAGGAACCAATGTATCTAAAGGGCAGTTATAGACTCTTGGTCACTTCTGAGATGCTGTTCTTACCTCAAGGATCTCTGATTCTCCCAATATACCTCCTTTTTAGGGTGGCTCTTTGGCTCCCACTGCTTACAGATCTTAGTGGATTCTACTAATCGTGGCGAAGCTTATGGTTCCCATATTTTACCTGATACCTATCTGGAGAGCACACTGTCAGTGCAGAGGCTTCATAATCCATCGCTAATAGTGTTTTCAAAACAGTATCTGTTTTTTAAGCTCAAAATTATTATATTAGTGTTTTGAACACATATTTTGCTTTTATATAATTTATTTCCATAAGTAAAGGATGTGATTTTAAGACAACATTTACAAATATGGATTATTTAAGGAGTATTTAGTCTTCAATTTAAAACAAATTACCTTAATTTAAAAGTATAATTTTTTGAAGTGATTTTAAAACTAAAATCGTAGGAAAGCTAGAATAATGGAGATAAAAACTTCT
>NW_016803205.1:349349-410508 GCF_001698545.2 Rhinopithecus bieti
TTTTTATTTTGAGACGGAGTCTTGCTCTGTCGCCCAGGCTGGAGTGCAGTGGCCGGATCTCAGCTCACTGCAAGCTCCGCCTCCCAGGTTCACGCTATTCTGCCTCAGCCTCCGGCGTGGCTGGGACTACAGGCGCCCGCCACCTCGCCCGGCTAGTTTTTTTGTATTTTTTAGTAGAGACGGGGTTTCACCGTGTTAGCCAGGATGGTCTCGATCTCCTGACCTCGTGACCTCGTGATCCACACGTCTCGGCCTCCCAAAGTGCTGGGATTACAGGCTTGAGCCACCGCTCCCGGCCCCAGAAAATTAAATTTTATACATGAAATTTTTCTAATGTAAGGACAAGTAACTGTAACGAAGATATGTTATAGTTAAGCCAAAGCTTTAAGTTTATAATATGTGTCATTCTGTTGCGAAAAGTTCGTTATCTATGCCTAGAATACACACACACACACACACACACACACACACACACATACACACACACACACACACACACACGGCAGCAGAGGTGAAGGGAAGATTGAATAGTCCGCAGGGTCCCTGTGGCAGTGTGGGGATCCTATCTCTGGGAGCACAGATCCACCTTCTGTGCTCTGGATGCTCTGACTGGACAGAGTGTTTTTACAGCTATTTCTCCTTTGGGCACTGCCATTTTCTCTGTGTGATCTTGCCCAATCTCATTTGTATATTTAATTTTTGATTTCCATAGGTTTTTGGGAAACAGGTGGCATTTGGTTACATGAGTAAGTTCTTTCACAGTGATTTGTGAGATTTTGGAGCACCCATCACCCGAGCAGTATACGCCGAACCCAATTTGTAGTCTTTTATCTCTTACCCCCTTCCCACCCTTTCCCCCTGAGTCCACAAAGACCATAGTGTCATTCTTATGCATCCGCATCTTCATATACCTTGATTATAAATGATAATTCAATTTTTCAAAAAAATTGACTGAACTGGGATCTTGAGTGTGAAATTTTAGGATATGGTATTTAAATACACGTACAGAATCGAAGTGACCTCGCCTCTGACTTTTATGAAGAATTTGAGACTACCTCTCATGAGTTCCACCACCTTTCTTCCTCAGCACCTCCAGTCTCTCTGTGACTCCGTGGATTCACCTCTCTTTACCTTGGATGGAGAAATCGACCTTCTCATTTCTGAGGCCCATCCATCCGTTTATTTCCCTGTTATCTCTTCTGCCTCTGGCTCTTTTTCCCTCAGTCCTTGCTTGTCTCTTTTCACCTTTTCCTTCCTCCCTTTCCAAAATTTTGGAAAACACCAAAATTTTGTCTCCCAACTTCAAAAAAATGGGAAAAATCAATCCTTCTTTAAA
Source organism: Rhinopithecus bieti (assembly GCF_001698545.2). Taxonomy (NCBI): domain Eukaryota; kingdom Metazoa; phylum Chordata; class Mammalia; order Primates; family Cercopithecidae; genus Rhinopithecus; species Rhinopithecus bieti. Next base: position 350,686 of record NW_016803205.1, read on the forward strand.
TGATAACTGTATGGTCTGCCTCCATTTTTAAGACACTGAGAACAAATGAGAAGGAAGAAGAAAGGGAGACCTGGGGCATACTATATGGTATTTGGGACTTGGTCTATGTGGTGGTGATAAAGAAAACAGTCCCCTTTGAGTTGCAACATGTTTAAGCAGCTGGGGTGGGTGTAACAGGGCTAAGAGGCCCCTTATGAAATTTAGACCTGGTAGTTATATGTGGAGCTGACTCATCTTGGGGAAGATTGCTTGGAGCTTTAATTTGCACAGTTGTGAATAGTGGTGACATGGGAGCAGAGGTGAAGGGAAGATTGAATAGTCTGCAGGGTCCCTGTGGCAGTGTGGGGGGCCTATCTCTGGGAGCACAGATCCACCTTCTCTGCTCTGGATGCTCTGGATGCCCTGACTGGACAGAGTGTTCTTACAGCTGTTTCTCCTTTGGGCAACAGCTTCAACTTCAGAATATTTTTAGATAATGTCCTCGCTCCATCACCATAGAAGTTTGTAGAGCTGAACTTAGGATATATTTGGAGGTTGTGTATTGTAGTGATAAGGAGCCTGTGCTCCCAGTAGGACTGGCTGGGTTCACATTGTGGCACTGCCGTTTTCTCTGTGAGATCTTACCCAAGCTCATTCACTTCTTTGCAGTTGCCTTTGCTTCCTAATCTATAAAACAGGCATAATAATGATACTTACTTCATGGTTATTGTGAGGATTAAATGAAATAATCTATGTAAGTCACTTAAAACAATGCCTGGCACATAGTTACTGTTCAATAAATGTTAACTATTTTATGAAATATGTATTCTAGTACAATAAATCCTTACCTTATCTCTCTCTCACACACACATACATGTAAATGCTTTATGTATGTGTGTGTATGTATGTGTGTTGTGTGTATATATATATACGCATATATATCTTCTCCTTTGGGCAACAGCTTCAACTTCAGAATATTTTTAGATAATGTCTCTATATATATATATATATATATATATATATATATATATACACACACATATATATATATGCAGTCAAAATTAAATGCTGCTATTTCCATAAAGCCTTTTTCATTACCTTTCTGCCTTCCTTTATTAAGCAAACGATTGGTAAAGACACACTATATTCCTAGCACGGAGGTCACAGTGTCAGCAAGACAGCCCCAGTCCCTATTCTCACAGAGTTGATGAACAAGCCATTGCAGCAAAGCGTGATAAATTTATGATAAGAGGGGCACAGGGTCTAATAAATGAATACATGAATGAATAAATGTGTGAGTGAATGTTTCTTGCTATTTCTACTGAAATGTTAAGTGTTTTGATCCCTGAGAATAAGTCAGAATTTCTTTAAAGCCTGTGCTGGTCTATTCATAATGCCATTTCTGCTATGAATTATAACTACTCAAAAGCCCAGAGTGATTCTGGGGCTGCATCCAACTGTTGTTAATCTTCTAAACAGGTAACTGAGATCCAGGTAGAGTCAAAACAATTCAGATGAGGGAGATATATCAACATCCCTCCAATAATAGATGACAGGTAGTAATTACTATCTGCCTTATCACTTTTCCAATGCTCTCATGCTGATTCGCTGGCCAGGGATTGTTCTTTTAAAAAAAAAAAATCTGGTTCAGGTGCTATTGGAAACTTAATATAGCAGGTGAAGCATTCAGGCCCTTGATGAATCGGGGCCAGACACAAATAGAAGGCTATGGACTCAAGGGCTTCAAGGAGAGACATTTAGGACAGATCTGCTCTTAGAGCTGCTGCTTGTACTTGCTAAGAGCCAGAATCCAAAGGAGACAGCTGCTGCAAATGCGCATAAATAAAGGCAGTGAGTTCCTAGTGTTCCTATGGGAACCTGCAGCAGCTCAGATTACCCGTTCCCTAGACAGGATTTCCTTTCAGCTTGGTGTCTCATATTAAAAGGTAGACCAAGGTGTACACTTCCAGAATGGTGCTTGGGGAATATTTGTAGTAGGATTTGCATGACTAATTCTCCCCACACGGTATAGAAGACCTACTCCTGAGGGTATTATACATTTAAAAGTAGCATGAAAAGAGAGAATCTGTCTTTTACCGCATATTCCCAAAATGTAAGTAGCTGTTTTTCCGGTCCCTGAAGTGTGTGTGTGTGTGTGTGTGTGTGTGTGTGTGAGAGAGAGAGAGAGAGAGAGAGAGAGAGAGAGAGAGAGAGAGAGAGCGAGAGAGAGAAATACCCCAGGAAGCAATCCCAGAATAACATGATTCATTTTCTGATTGGAATATTGATCATTTGATTCAAATCTGGATTAAAACTGGTGTATTTGTTAGGTTGAAAATCTGTAGTCTTTCTACCTTAGCCCCTGGCTTTAGTGGAAACTTTGCCTGTAGAAGGAATTCGAGATTAAACTGTGAACACTTACAATCCAGCGCTGCATGATCCAAAGCTTCAGTAGGTTCATGATCAGAAGCCTACACTTCTAACTCCAAGCCCGACTGTCCACTGGAAATTGAAGAATCCAAATTACTAATGAGGGGGGACACCCCAAGCATTCACTACAGCAGATCACAAGGTTTCTGTAACACAGCCACGTTGTGGAACAGAAAAACAATGCGCCTCAGTGTGGGTTCTGTCTGATTCTTCTCTTCCCTCTTACTGGCCAGGTGACCTGAGGCAAGTTACCTGACCAATTTGCCCTTCAGTTTCTTCAAGAAAAAAATATATAATAATACCGATACCACAAAGGAGCTGGGAAGATTAAATAAGGAATTGTATGTGAAATAAATTTTCTAACACCTATTATTTCAGAAAGCACATCTATAGACATTAACTCACTTGATACTTCATATGGATTTGTAAACACATGTATCATCAAATTTTGAGCATGATATTTGTGTTTTTCTATACACGTATCTAGGAGGAACAAGCAATTCTTTTTTTCCCCTTTCTTTGTGGTGATCAAATATAGTTGGCTGTTGTGTAAGTCTTCTTCTTTCTTCCCTTCCCTCCTTCCCTTCCTTCTCCTTCCTCCTTCCCTCCTTCTCCTTTTTCTTCTTTCTTTCTTTCTTCTTCTTTCTTTCTTTTTTTTCTTTCTTTTGAAATGTCCAAAGCAAGAACAAGAAAGAGAAAGAGAAAGAGAGAAAGAGACTGACTTAAAAAAAAAGGGGGAGGGCCTCAAAGTTATAGACTCTGCCTGACCATTAGCTGCTTATAGTAATTTCAGTGAAAATTTAGACTTCAGCTCTGCCCTCTTTGTGAGTCTAGCTTTGCAGAGGTTGAGCTCCTACTGTATACCAGGCCCTGACAGTTGGCAGTGTCTGGTCTGGCATACAGTAAGTGATCAATACATAGTTGTTGGTAATTGCTAATACAACTTTTGAGGTTTTCTTTGGTCTTGAGGAATCAGTGCCCTGTGGCATGTGGTTTGCTCTCTCTCTCTCTCTCTTTTTTTTTTTTTTTATTATACTTAAGTTCTGGGATACATGTGCAGAACGTGCAGGTTTGTTACATAGGTATACATGTGCCATGGTGGTCTGTTGTACCCATTAATCCGTCATCTACATTAGGCATTTCTCCTAATTTTATCCCTCCCTTTTCTCCCCAACCTCTGACAGGCCCCAGTGTGGGATGTTCAACTCCCTGTGCCCATATGGAGAACAAGGAAATTCTATCAAGCCACAATTCCAAAGGCGTGAGTGAATGTGGAGTTGTTGCTTTCACCAAAAATTGTTTTTGCAAAGCATTGGTATTTGTCAAGAGCCTAACTGTGGCCAGCCGCAAACACAATCCAGTAGTTTTGGTGGCAGTGTCCACAAAAGCTCCAGTGAATTCTTTTATGTGAAAAGTCTTCAAAACACAGAGTAACTGTGTGGCAATTACCATCAGAAGTATTTAGAGGCATTCTGAAGAGTGCGTTGGGAATTTTAACAGCCTGATCTCTGCCCCATTCAGATGGTTATGGAAACATGCAAAGTGAATAGCTCTGTGGGCCTGCCAGAAATAGAGGGGGCTTGGCCTATTAGATAGCAAAGTGCAAGTATTCTGCACCCGACACTGTGTGGAATCCAGGGCTGCTGTGGAGTTTCACTGGCTGTGGTCACAGCTGGGGTATGTAGGGCCAACTGGTGACTCGCTATGGAAACTCCACATAGCTTCTCCCTATTAAAAAATTGTACAGGAAAATGCATTAGGAAAAAGTCACATAAATCTCTTCTGGAATGATGCTCATAAAAGATTTGTCATTTTTCTTGGTTCTAAGGGCAGTGGGCATACTTTAATCTAATGTATTCATTCATTTAGCAAATATCCAAAGCTTTTATTTTTAGGCTCTGAAGATACAGCAGCAAATAAAACACACAAAATAATCTCTTCCCTCATGGAGGTTTTATTCTAATGTGAGAGGAGAGTGACAGGCAACTTTTTAAAAAGTAAATTATATAGTATTACAGTAGGTATGGAGGATAGGGAGTGAAGAAAGCAATGTAGTTTGCAATTTCAAACAGAATGGTGAAGGAAAGCCTCACCCAGAAGATAGCATTTGAGCAAAGACGTGAATTAAGTGAACAAGAGAACCACAAGTCCCTGGGGAACAGCTTTGCAAGTTCCGGGAACAGCAAGTGCAAATTTTCTTAGGTGGGATTATGTCTGCAGATTTAGAGAATATAGCCAGCAGGCCAGATGAAGGAAAATCATCATGGGTAAGTGTAGTAGGAGATGAAGTAGGGAAGTAAGGGGGCCACGGCCAGGTGTGGTGGCTCACGCCTATAATCCCAGCACTTTGGGAGGCCAAGGCAGGCGGATCACGAGGTCAGGAGATCGAGACCATCCTAGTCAACATGGTGAAACCCCCATTTCTACTACAAATACATAAATTAGCTGGGCATGGTGGTGGGCATCTGTCATACCAGCTACTCAGGAGGCTGAGGCAGGAGAATCGCTGGAACCCAGGAGGTGGATGCTGCAGTGAGCCAAGATCGCACCACTGCACTCCAGCCTGGTGACAGAGCGAGACTCTGTCTCAAAAAAAAAAAGAAAGGAAAAGAGAAAAAGGAAAAAAAGAAACAGAAAAAAACAAGGAACTAAGGGGGCCACATCATGAAAGGGGACTGGCCACTGGCAAGACTTGGAGATTTACTATGATTGAGATGCGTGCCACTGCAGGGGTTTGGGCAGAGAGGTAACATCATTAGGGTTGTTTCTAAAAGGATTGCTCCGGCTGAGGTACTTTGGGCCTGGAACGAGAGGTAGCCAATTAATTTGCTCTTTTATACCTACTTTCTATGCATTCAATTATATAGTAAGTATTTTACTTAGCATCGGCTATGAGCTGGATACTGGGGAAAGAGACAAAGAATGAAAGATGAGATTCTTTAGTGTGATAAAAAACATGCTAAAGAGGGCACCTAACCAAGTGTTGGGGAAGCTGAGGCCTGAAAGATCAGTAGCATTATCCAGTGGAAGAGGGGAAGGAAAGAATGCTGCAGGCATGCATGAGAATGAGAATAATAACAACAATAATAAGATAGCTAATACTGAGCACCTCCTGTGTGTTAGGGATTCTTCTAAGCACTTTGCGTGTATACCATCTCATATAATTCTCACAAATAACTACATATGTGATAAGTATTGTTATTGTCCTTATGGAACAAAAAAAGAATGTGAGGCACAGGAAGGTGAAATCATCTGCTCAAGGCCAGCGGCTAGGAAGTAGAGGTGCCCAGACTGACAACTGGCTCAGTCAGCTTCACACCCCGAGTGCCTGACCACTTGGCCAACCTGCATAGAACACTGAGTCTGAGAGATGAGGCTGAAGAAATGACCAGGGGCTCAGTTCAACCAAATTTATTTTTAAAATAAGTGTTACAAGTAAACTCTGTGCCCAAATGCCAGGGCTACGAGATAAGTAACAAAGCATGACTCCTATTCTGAAGGAATGTGCTTCTGGTGTGCCACATATTAAAGCTTAATAAATACCAATATAAATATGATCATGGAGGCCTGGCTGTGCAGAAGGCCACAGAGAACTTCGTGCAGCATCCACAGTCGTGTTCCTGTCAATACAAAAGCCAAGAGCAGCAGCTGGCCCAGCAGGAAATGTCAAACCCTGGATTGCCCCAGGATTCAAAGAGCCATCACAGCACTTCACACCAGAGTGGGGTAAGAGCCCCCACATTACCGGCAAGAGAAGAGGTTTTCAATGAGAACAAGGCACCCCCACTATATAATATCATTTTTATTCAGGGTCTGACAGCAAAGAATACACAGAGGAGGAGAGGAAAGCTTTGGTGTTGTGTGATGAGGCAAAGGGTCCCAGAGGTTTGGTATACATTCACTTAAAACAAAACAAAACAAAACAAAAAAAACATTGCTTGTAATTTTGCAACCTCCTTAGGGTATTTCAAATGGTTTGTGAAGATCAATGTTCTGCATGTTCAAAGAGTTTAGGGAGTTTTAAAACCTCCCCATTCAGACTGGCTTGTCATAAAGAACAAAGGAACATGGAATTTCTTGCAGGGATCTGAATTCACACAAAGGAGCCCAGAGATCTAAAATCAACAAAGATGGCCTTTGAACTTTCCTCAATCCAAAAGGGGAAAAGAATATGTATTGCTCTGTAGGCTCCAATCTACTTGCTGCTTTTATCTTCCATCAATAAAATTGGTTTTGTGATTTTTATTTATGTAACTACCCAGTGGCCATGAGTATAAAGTAGTGGTTAAAAGCTTGGGTTCAGATGGACCTGAGTTCAAATTCAAGTTCTACGACTTATAACCTGTGACCTTGGCCACGTTGGTTGAGCTCTTCAAGTCTCAAATTTCTCAGTTATAGGATGAAAATAAGAATATCATCTTCTTCATTAGGTTGTAATGAAGATGACGTGAGAATGCAATTTCTACATGTCTAATATATGGTAAACACTAAATCAATATAAATTGGGTATTTTTTCTGTTTTCCATTAACTCATACATTTTAGTCTTTAACATTCCTCTCCTAGGAGAAGCTATGAAAATCTAAGAAGAATGGAGATCTTACATTCACTGAGATATCATTGTTTGGCCCAAAGGTAGAAGGCAGCTTAGGAGAGCAACACATATAGGACTTATCTGACATTCTAAAAAAGAGATTGGTAAACTACAACTCATGGGTAAATTCAACTCCCTTCTTGCTTCGTGAAGTTTTATTGGAATACAGCCACACTCATTTGTTTACATATTAACTATGTCTGTGTTTGCACTGAAACAGCAGAGTTGAGTAGTTGCAAGAGACCATATGGTCCACAAAGCCTAAAATATTTACTGTCTGGTCCTTTACAGGAAAAAGTTTGCTGATCCCTGCCTGCTCTAAAAGCATAAAAATCTATATTTGTTCAAGTCACATAGCCCCAAAACTGTATACATTGGAAATCCATCTCCCTGTAGAAAAATACAAAGACTACCTTCAGGTCACTATAAATACTTTTACTAGTCCATGCCAGGTGCTGTGGGAAGTGCCAGGCACACAGAGACTCATAAGGCTCATCCTTGAGCAGTGGCTAAAGAAATGAAAGGAGGTTCACCAATGACCACAAACTTTGTTAAAAAGAATCAGAGTAAACAGACAAAGATAAACATGAATAAAATTGCAGAAGTGGAAACATCATTCATTCATTCAATCATTTGTCTAATCCATATTTACTGAGAAACAAGGCAAGGAGAAAATAGGAAACACAAGGTTAGATGAGGTGGTAAATGACAAAAACAAGTCTGCCATAAGAAGACTCTGAGAAATGCATTCAGCAGAGCTGAAAAGCAAATGTGGGGTTTCCAAGGCATGAGCAAAAAGGAGAACCAGAAGGCCACCATGGTGGATAGGGAGGGGAGACAGGGCAGAGTGGCACAAGATGAAGTTCCAGAACTAGATAGAGTCCAGGTCATGAGGGCTTTATCAGACAGGGTGTTAGGTTGTTGATCGACATGTGTTGGGCAGCCATTGAGGGATTATAATCAGGGAGGTGACATGATCTGATTAGCATTTTAAAACTTTCACCATTGTTACTGTTTTCCCCTTCCCTTCCCTTCCCTTCCCTTCCCTTCCCTTCATGAATGATTTAGTCCAAAATCATTAGACAGGGCTGAGTAAGGTGGACTTCCCCAATGGATATGGAGCAGAATGTCAGAATGTCAGAATCCAAGTAAGGTGTGGAGAATGTCTATGTGGTGGATGGGAGTGATGGGTGGCACTGCCTGGCATAGGGTGTCAGATCAAAAGTGGGAGAAGGAAAGGGTTTCCACAGGAGGTTGGGGCTGCCCAGCCAAGGTGGTAGTGCTTAAGTATGGTAAAGAAGGTAGCTACATGGGAAAGCACCCTGGCATAGGAGATCAGAATCCAAGCCCAGGAAGAAGGGTATCTATGAGAAGCGTGGAGAGAACAGTGGCTCAAGTAAGGCCAGAGTCCAAGCATGGTAAGCAGGACGTCCTACAGAGTAGTGCCACTGTGCTTCCATGCAGGCTAAGAAGGACATGGGCACAGGAAAGTGCCTGGGGGAAGGAAGTTGGAGCATAAGGGTAGTGAAGAAGGTGTATGTGTGGGCAGGCAGTCCAGTGCAAGCAAGGGGCTGGAGCCTGAGCAGGGTAAGGAAGACATGGCATAGGGACATAGTACAGTGCTGAGTGCTGGATCCCCAGGTAAGTGAGGAGCGGACCCACTTGGGGCAGGCAGGTGGGGAATAGGCGTGTGGGTGTCAGAACGCATGAGGGTGAGGAAGCCTTCCACATGGGTGTGGGATATTGGAGTCCTTGTGGGTAAAGGAGGATATCTGTGTGTGTGTTGGAGTGGGGAAAGGGTGCAACAGCAATGGGAGATTTGTACATTCAGGGACAATGATCAAATAAGTAAATATATTTAGGATAATGGGAGTTAGGTTTCTCACTGTCAGAGAATGGTGTTGTAAATATGGAGAGAATGAAAACTAGAATCCACTCGGCTTGTTAGTTTGGAATTGGAGATGTTGCTGGAAACTTATGCTTTGACAGAGTGAAGTCTAAATGTGTTTACACACCTATGTATTCTCATACATATGCTCTAGCTGTGCTTGCTAACTGAGAGGGTCTGGGAGGAGCGGCACTTCATCCGCAGGAACACACCTGGTACCTTGATCCTCATTTCCAAATACTATTATTTACCAAAAGGAAACAAGGCACTTGAAGAAATGACAGGCTTTAAGGCTCAGACAAGGAATGTACAAAACAAGAAAATAAGCCTGAAACATCTTGCACCAGAAAGTAGAGAGATACAAAGAAAGATGGTGATATAGCAAAGGGCTATATCAAAGGCACCCCAGGTGGTCAACTATGAGTTAATTTGAGTATCAAAATAGATAATGACAGGACATCAATAAAATTATAACTGTAAGTTCATATAGATATAAATAAATGATAGAAGTAAACAAAATTTGTCTGAGATGCAGATTATTTATATAGTCTCAAAGTACTTCCTCACAAAATACTTATTACTTACAAAGAGAAAAAGAGTAATTTTATAGTGTGGAAGCCTATCAGACATCACTCAATCAAGTAATCAAAATTAACAACACAATAATGAGACAAATCGAAATGTGATGGGTCACAACAAAAGAAACAACATCGCTTCTGCGAATTCCCTCCGAAGATGCATAATTTCAATCTAATCATTAGGAGACCCCTGATAAAACCAAACTGAAGGACATTCTGCAAAATTACTGGTTTGTCATCCTCAAAAATGTCATGGTTATGAAATTCAAGTAGAGACTGAGAGACCATTCCAGACAGAAAGAAAATAAAGAAACATGACAACTCAATGCTGCATGTGATTCTGAATTAGATTCTTTTGCTGTAAAAAGCATTATTGAGATAATTGGCAAAACTTGAATGGCATCTGAGGGTAGATGGAAGAATCAAATGATTGTATTGTGGCTATGTAGGAGAATGTCTTTATTGTAGAAATACACTAAAGTATTTGGGAGATGATGGGCATTAGATTGGCAACTTACTCTCGAGTGGTTCAGAAAAATAAACACTGTATAATTGTGGCAACTTTTCTTTATGTTTAAGATAGTTTTTAAATGAAAAGTTTTTTTAAGAAAGTTCATATATTCACTTCAGACATTTGATTCCAAAGTCTTTGCACATGCCCCTACCTTGCTCTATCCCTGGAGGACCCCACCCCTTGTGAACCAGGTTTGTTCTTCATTTTCTCTGCATAAGGAGAATGTTCTTAGAGCATGTCCCTTCTTCTCCTGTGTTGAAGTTTACCTGTACATATCTATGGGGTTTTTTTCTTGTTTTGAGGTAGGGTCTCACTCTGTCACCCAGGCTGGAGAACAGTGGCATGATCACAGCTCCCTGCAACCTCTGCCTCCTGGCCTTAAGAGATCCTACTGCCTTGGCCTCCCAAACTGCTGGGATTATAAGCATGAACCACTGTGCCCAGCCATTATGTGTCTACATTTCTATTTACCCCAGAGGGTAGGGTCTATGTCCATCACACTCATGTCTGCATTCCCAACATAGAGCACAGCTCAGCTCCTGGCATTGTGCTTGATAAAAGTCATGGAAAAGGGAGAGAGATAAGGATATAGACATCACTTTGAGAATCACTTCTAGAGCCAACAGGTTTAAGTTGGAAAAGATTTAAGAACTGCCTGCCCTAGGTTTGAATTACAACTGAGTTATCTTGGATAAGACATAGACTCTCTGAGCCTTGGTTTCCTCATGTGTAAAATGGGTTGTTAGGTGGGGCAAATTTTGTAAGTTTTGTAAAGCATGGAGTAGAGTCCCTGGCACTTAGCAGGTATGAAACAATTTTGTTTTCCTACTCTCCTTAAAATAAAATAAAATCATCAAATAAAACTAGAAGATCAGAATTCCAGGTTATGTTCTCGATTTAACTACAGCCTTACTATATGAACTGGGATAGGTTACTTCAATTCTCAAGACCTCAGTTTCCTTCCTGGTAAGATGGTAGGTGGGAAAATGAGGAAGTAAGGAGTAGGCCTTATGACTGTCATGCTACCAAGAACCCAAGAACTCAAAACTTTTTTTTTTTGTTTCTGGATGATAGTATAGAAGAGGAGGGCTATGAAAGATTTTGCTATAGAGGATGTTCCTCAGTTTTAGCAGTCAAGGCATGCAAAGCGTGCCTCCTAATGGTTTGTACCGCTGACTCATTTATATCTGCTTAAATTAGTAGGTAAATTGAGAGGTGGTAGTGTTGTTAGGTTACCGTTGAGCCTATTAATAATTTATGAGCCATCTAGGAATTAATACACACTTTAAGTTCTCACTGCGTTTTTCCTTATTCATAATTCTTTGCCTAATTGCTTTTTCCTTTAAAATGGGGAAGCTGAGACCTTGGATATTTGCCTAATGGCTCAAGCAGAACCATGACCTGGTTGCCAAGTCTTTCAGTTCTTTTATAGCCTGGGGACATTTGCCATTGAAAGAAAACTGATGGGTTTGATATTCCTGAAAGAGATATTTAGCACTGACCTCTGGCCCCATTAAATGCTTTGGCCCTTGCCCATTCACTGTAATGGGAGCAATAAATTTGTTTCAATTTAGGACATTGTCAAGTAGGAAATATTGACAAAAACAAAATAATGCTTTGAAAACAGCCAGGATGAAATCATGAATAAATAAACATGTTGAACTTAACTGATAAATTAGCAAATGGTCATTCATAAGAGTCTGACTGGATCATTTCAAAGTTAGGCCAAATAAATTCCTGTCTCTAATAGAAATATCATCTTACTCTTTAGGCCAGAGGAAAGGTGGGCTGCGTAGAAAGACACTGCAAAGCGTAGAAAGGCATTTACCTCGTCTGACAGACCTATTTTAAATAGATCTATTTGTTTTCAGCTAAATGCCAAAAGGATGAGCCAGATGACTCTAGTAGCCTTTTCTATGGCAAGACATTTATTATCCTTGTGTAAACACCTTTATTAGGCATCTCAGCAAGCTGTTTCTCCACCTTTTCTTTGTATTAGTTCCTTAGATTGGGGCAAAGAACTGAAATTCCATTCAGGTATTATTGTATGTGTTTCCTTTTGAGTATAAGAGATAACTTCTAACTTGGAGATATTCCTCATGAAGAAGGGGAGAAGTGTGCATATGGCATTGCTAATATTATCACATAGGTAACATCGTTATGACACACGGCAATAAACCACAAAACATGTTTGCAAACTTGTGAGGCCTTAAATGGTGTTGCCTTATTAAAAATCCAAATGGCTAAATCTTCCAGGGTACAGGTAGCCTGAGGGCATTATTAGCTGCATAAAAACTAATTGGACCAATTTGAATGGAAGAAAATTTTGCCTGAAGTCTTTAATCACACTAATAACTTAATGGTTTTCTCTTCAACATAGCCCAGGCTGTGTTTAGGAAGATGAATCCATGCATGCAGCTTAGAAAATTTTATGAAAGATCAGAGGGTTGAGAGGAATAATAAATCTCTCATTTAGAAAGTTTAGTGCATGTGTATCTCATGTTTTCACATCATAGCAAGGTAACAGCAAGCAATTGTTGGATAAAGGAAAGTATCATTTTTTAAAGATCAAGCAAACATGAGAAAGCTGATTCTGATTTTGCTATGATTATAAGGGATGTTTCTCTAAGAAGAATTTAGTGTTCATCTTTATATGCACATAATCCAAAACCCTGTAACTTATTATCAGCTCTGTAATTCAATGAGCTCCCCAAATGGTAACTGAACAATAGTTTGACGTGTGTTATTATTAAATGGAGTGTGTTTTAGTAGAAAGAGTATGGAATGAAAGTCTGAAAAACTTCTGTTCAAGTTAGGTTTTTGCCTCTGGCTAGCATTGTGAGTTTCTGCAAGTCATTCAAGCTTTCTGAGCCTGACTTTGCATCCCCAAAACGCAGGTGAAATTAATTCCTTCCCAGACACCCCACAGGGGTTTTGTAAAAATGTTACAAGCTAGTCGATAGAAAAGTGTATGCAAGCTATAAAGCCTTCTGCAAGTATAAGAAATTATTATTATTATATCATAGTAGAACTTAATGTTCTGGGTCTCTTTATTTTTATTTAATTGTTTTAATTTCACTCTTACTTTCAAGCCGTGTAAAATAGTATACGTCTGTTATAATTCATCAAATCAAAGTTCCCAAGTTTGCAAAAGCCACACTCAGAAGAATGTGATTTTAAAAAATGATTCCTTTTGGACTGCATATCCATCTGAAGTCTTCTTTGGAATGCAATTCAGTCAGAAGCAATTGTGGCACTAGCAAATATTCTGAGAATTCATGAAATCCCACAGCCAAAACCATGATTCATTGCTCCAATACCAAAAACATTTGGCAGGCTGTAGTTTGGAAGCCACAACACTGTCTATTTTCAAGGCTCTAAATAGGGCCATTTGGATTCATTGTGACACTGCCTGGTCCCACCACACTAAAGAGATGGCACCAGAATTCCCCAGTCTCTTCAGACATTATTTTTTGTATTTCTTCTTGGGACTTGCTTAACAATATATCTCTTTGGATTAAATTGCATAGAGTTTTAGGAGTATCTCCTCTATCCTGTAAGCATTGCAACATGAATATTCTACAAATTTCTTTTATATAAGAATTCTTGTTAAGCAACTCTGGATTTCCTAGTGCCGGCCTTACACAACCTGTCATTCAAATCCTTAACGATGGGTTTATGTGAAAGCGGTTTCTCTACAGTTTCCTTTGCTTCATTTTAAATGCCAATGTAGTTCCTCCTTTGAAATGGAGCACTAAATGCAATGGTTCCTTCAGGCATATAGCATGTTTCAGTTACCATTTCAAATGAAATGTATTTAGACAAAAGCTACTAACAGCATGCTGAGTAGCAGTGGTAATGTATAGCCAGATGTACTGTGGCATGTATGTACAAATCAGGCATTCAGCTCTGGCCAAATGTTGGACAAGTCAAATAAGGAAGATAAAAGTCTCCTGCCTAAATGGGGACTGTGTAATCTCACTCTGCCTTTCCAACATGCCAAAGCTAGCTTCTCAAAGTCTACGTGATTCATGAATGCCTTCTAAAGAATTACAGAATGTGACCAGGCGCTGTGGCTCACACCTGTAATCCCAGCACTTTCAGAGGTCGAGGTGGGTGGATCAACAGGAGTTCAACACCAGCCTGATCAACATGATGAAACCCCATCTCTACTAAAAATACAAAAAATTAGCCGGGCATGGTGGCACATTCCTGTAATCCCAACTACTTTTGTGCTGATGCACAAGAATTGTTTGAGTGTGGGAGGCGGAGATTGCAGTGAGCCGAGATTGCACCACTGCAATCCAGCCTGGATGACCCAGAGAGACTCCGTCTCAAATCAAACAAACAAAAAAAGAATCACAGAATGTAAGAAATGGACGAATCTGGAACGTCACTCATCACATCTTGTGACCTGCAGGTAGGTGCCTGGATCCCTCTATAGCACCTGGATCCATCTGCAGATAGGTGCTAGCTCCCTCTACAGCCAAGAGGTGCTTCAGTCCTTAGCTTATAGACTTCCAGAGATGGAACAGAATCCCCTACTAGAACAATTCGATCTATTTTTGGACAGTTCTAATCTTAGGAAATGCTATGTTTTGTTTTAATTGTTGTCATGTCTAAGGCTCAACTTAACTCTGTGGGAATGTCATCTATATGAAATGTCTTCACCATTTGAAGACTGTGTCAATTGTGGATATTCAGTCAGTCACAATTCAATCTAATCACTTGTCATCTGGCACCGATCTCCCCTTCTTACTTACAAAGCAGTCAGGAGTAATTCTGTCCAACACTCTGCTAGAATCCAGTTGTATGTTCTAGCCTATTGATTTCCCCTTTATATTTATCTTCACCAAAAAATAATAAAGTAAATCTAGAATGATTTTCTTTTCTTAATGTATCCATGGTAGCTCCTAGGAATCAGTATTTTTCTAAGAGTGCGGAAAACTTCTGTTTAAATCATTCCTTTCTGAAGCTTTGCCTGTAATGTACATTAACTCACTAGCCTAGTTTGTAGGCTCTGTCTTACTCCTGCTTTGGGGAGTTGAGGCTATATTTGCATATATTATTTTCTAGCACCTTTCCTATTCTTCTTCGCTCTTCTGCCATTAGTTTTAAATACCCTGGTTCCTGTCTTTACCCAGGGTGCATTAATTCATTCACAGACAATGTGACCATTTGCAAACAGGCTAGTTGGTTCTGACAAGCCATGGCCTAAACGGCATGCATGCTCCAAAATGCAGTTTACATATTACATATTGTGGATTTGAGTATGAACTGGTCTAATTGGCAGATGTTCACTAGGACATCTATACACCTAAAGCATGAATTAATTAGTAAAAATATTTTTTTAAAAATTTGGTTCTATTCTTCATTTTAATAAATTATTCATATCCTAATGTACCTTTATAAAAACAGTGACTGATGATAATGTTTATATTTATGTATACATCATGGAGCTAATTTGAATTAGCACTAAAATAATATATACTAATATAACATGGTAGTATGCAAAAACTAACCTAAAGACTGTTACTCCCTTTTTATAAAATAAAGTTTTATTTTACATCCACAAAATTACCCATATAGTAACTAGTAATTCATATATATGGCCATCTGTGATATAGATCATCTTTTTAGCATAAGGAAGACTACCTAGTTGACCAGCAATGTTGAAATACTTGCAAAATTGAGTGCTTTCCTTACCTGTCATTAGTTCGCATTTACTTTTGTTGAATTCCTGAGGCAGCTGCATCACTGTAAGTTCCTTATTTTCACTGACCACAACTTCAGCAAATAGAGGTCCTGTTGTATCTTCTAAACCCGAGCATCTGTGAAACACTTGCTGAAGTCTGGATGCACATGGGTTGAAACAGCTAGTTCCATTGATCAGGGTCTGGTTTCTTCTGTTTTGTTTGACCTGGGCATGGGTAGCTTCCATCTGTCTGTCATCCTAGAACAGCATCTGGAGCCAGACTATGTGGTATCTATCTCTTGGGCAAAAAGGTTAAGTCCCCTGACATGGATTGCATTTAGCAACTGAACAAACAGAGCAGCTTGGAAATGAGCTTTTATTTAGAGGAAACCAGATAGCCATTTTGGTAATAAAATATTGATTTCCTATTATCTTGTGTTGCCAAGACTACTATGTATAGCACATTTCTTAAAAGGAGATAGAGTTTTAAAGAAGTTAGGTCTTATTAATAAGGGAAATTATATTTTGAAAAATGTCTTGAGTGATATTCTATTACCATGTTTAATGTTGATTGAGAACACATCATGTCCCATTTAAGTCAATACTTTGTCTTTTTTTTAAGCATTGCTTTCTTCTAAAAAACAGCATGTCTACTCTATAGCTTAAGGAAGTGAGGCCAAAGACGCAGCCATTTTTAAGGCAGGTAGAAAGAATTAATCAGTGTGAACTGATGTTAGCTTTCAGGAAAATCTGATGTCTCTAAATGAACATTTTGTAATAATTTAATTTTATTTAATTTAACATACTTTTATTTTAAGTATTTGCAAAGTATTGGCTAACCCCTGTGGGGAATCTAAAGATGTCAGACATAATCTCTGACCTCCAGGAACTATCTGTCTAACAAGGTTCACTAGCATACACATACAGATAATTCTACACTAAGGCAGACTTTGATGGGTACTGTGTAGAATTATCAGGTTCTAGAGGGATATGGAAGAGGAAGAGGTTAATTCTGACTTGGAATTTTCAAGAGGGCCTCAAGGAAGATGCCAACTTTGAGTTGGACCTTGAAGAATAATAAAAGTAGGTAACATTTATTGAGTGCTTACTAAATTTCAGCAATGTTCAAAGTGCTTTAAACTTATTAACTCTTTTAAGTCTCATGATTAACTTTATAAGCTAAGTCTTGCTATAATTCCCATTTTATAGTTGCATCACTGAGGCATAGAATAGTTAAATAACTTGCCAAGATAGTGAATGATGGTGTCAGGATTCAAATTCAAGGAGTCTGGCACTACAATGCTCATTCTTAACCATAGTACTATACTGCTTCCTGTCAGGGATAAATAAGCATATTCAAGCAGTTGAGAGCAGCTCAGCCACAGTCATAGAGAAGAGAAAACTGAGGAATGTTTGAAAAATTCAGTTTATTAGTCTGGCTTGAACTTGGGCAAAAAATGTGTTGAGGAATTGTAGAATACAAGACACAGAGACACAAGTAGGGCTATAGAGAACTTGGTATATCGGCTTGGGGAATTGCAGGGTAATGCTGTGGTAAGGTTTTTATCATAATAGGACCCTTTAGGGGGAGTACTGAATGACTGGGGAGAGAATGTCATTTAAGGATCTATTAATTCTATTAAATGCTCCAAAAACTCTTTGTTAAGCTTCTCTTATGTACCAGAAACTGTTCTGAGTGTTGAGGATATAGCAGGGAACAAGAGAGACAAGTCCCCACCCTCATTGTGTGGAAAGAATATGGAGGGTATATAAGTAAACAGATAAATAAACAAGATAATTTTCTATAGTTCTGGAAGAAGGAAATAAAGTGATGTGATGTGATAGAGAGTGGCCATGGGCAGAGGAGTATTCACTCAGAGTGGTGGTCAGGATCTGTGACTGTCCCAGGCCTGAACTGAGGCCTAAATGGCAGAGGAGGCAGTGACAGATAAAGGCAGGGCAAGTGTTCAGCAAAAGGGGATTTGAGTTTATTAAGAAGAGCATTACAAGAAGAGTTAACAAATGCAGAAGCTCTGAATTGGGTAAGAGCTTGGAGGGTTCAAGAGGCAGAAAGAATGCCAAAAAGAAACATTTAGCAAAAGATGATGGAGAGGGGAATGGGTTGAAGTTTGAGAAATAGGCAGGACCAAGACCTTGTAGGTAGAACATTTGTGTTTTATTCTAAATGAACTGGGAAGCCATTGAAAAGTTTTAAGTAGATGAATGACGTAATCTGTTTTATATTTTGAAAAGATCACCCTGGATAATATATGAAGAATGGACAACATACAGACAGAAGTGAAAGCAGGAAGATCAATTAGGTGGCAAACTGGAAAGGCCAAAGAAGAAAAAGATTAGTCTAGGCCTTGAGGCTGCAGAGAGATGGATAGATTAGGATTATGTTTTGGAGGCTGAGCTAAAAAAACTTGAATTGAGTGAGAAATGTGAGAGAAAGAAGCTATTACCAAGGATGACTCCAAAAATTTTGGCTCAAGGTAACTGAATGATGTAATACTAGTAACTGAAGTGGAAAGAACTGGCTTGAGGGCTGGGAGAATTAAGAGTTCTTCTACAGTCATGGTGAAGTTCTAGGGGGAACTAGGGTAGTTGCTTTAAGAAAGACAAACGATGAATGAATTCAAGAGAGATAATAGATATATAATTAACTGATGGATGTAGATTTTAGGATGAGAGTTTTGATAAATTCAGGTTTTGAGTCAGATGAACTGGAAAGGAAGTGACCCCATTTACCAAATCGGCAAAAGAGCAGGAGGAGTTTGAGAAAGGAGAAGGGTCAGGAAGGTAGGAATCAGGAAGAGATTCATATTTGATAGTAGATAAATAATACATCATCTTTAGAATCCAAAAGACTTGGATTTGAATCCTGGATGAGCTATTAGCCAACATGTGTGACAAGTTACTTAATTGTTCCAGTGTCAGTTTTGTTATCTATAAAATAAGGAAATGATATTATATGTAAAGTAATATATATAAACACAAAAGAATCATGCAATGAATATTATCACTATATCTTATCATTATCATAAAATAACAATATAATAATAATGCTTCTTGGGATGTGTTTTATTTATATTATTACTAAGATAATAATGTTCTTGTTTTAGTCCTTTTTAGTAAGGATTACAAGCACAAACTGGAAATTATTTATGTTCTTTTCCTATTTTACAGATAAATAAACTGAGGCTCAGAAAGGATGGCATACCTGAGGTTTTACTGCTAGAAATTGTAACCCATGCATAAGAGTCAGGTTTCACACTTAGATGTGACTTAAACCAAATAATTCTGAACTCTTCCCCAACTAGTCACTTTTAAGATAAAAGCTGCTTTGTATCACTTTGCCACTTCTCTGGGATCTATATTGAGTGGAAAAATTCTGTGTTTATAAAAATGTTATTATCAGATCACCACACTGTGAAACTATGTGTTTTATTAATTTTCCAGTGCTGGACAAGATTCCTCTCAAGGTCTGTCTTTGGAGGAGATGAAAAGAAGTCTTCAATACTCACCCATTGACAAATATGGTAAGTAGACAGATTCATTAGGTTTGTTAAGAAAACTACCCATAGGAAGGTGATATCCATTTGACAAAAAGGAAGAAAACATTGCACATTGTAATATCCAAAATGACTGATGCGTTAAAAATGTAAGAGTATAAAATTTGATTTTACATGTCTTTTATAACTCATTTACCTTTAAGGTTAATAATATGTGTGTGAGCATGTGTGAGTGTGCATGAGTGTGTAAGTATATGTGTGATTATTTGTGAGTGCCTGTTTGTGTTTGTGTACATAGAAAAACGTACAACTCTTTAAAAAACAAACAAACAAACTCCTTCCTCTCATGATATTCCAAATACTTTGTCAACATTTTATTAAGTCCGTTGCTTCTAAGCCGACATTAAGTGCATGTAGGCAGGGAGAGCAAAAACAAGAGATGAATTTTCACAATGACATAATATGTTGGGAGAGCTCTTCCCCTTTAGCCAAGCACTCAAGGGTAAAATGCAAATCCAGCCATTCCTTCAAACAGCTGGAGAGGCAGTGAGGACAGTTGATAGGATCCAGTTTACACAGGGCTTCTTCAGAAAGAATTAATAAAGCTCTTGGAAATAATTAGCAAAGTTTTTTTCAGGTCTCTGGAAGCCAGAGGATGGACAATTGCCTTTATCATCAGCTGCCATATCAGTGTGTTAGGACTGGGATGTCCTTTTACCAACCTTTAAGCCTGAGAGGCACTATGTTTAATTGGAATTTTAGCACAATGGGCCCATTTATCCACTGCTACTTCCTTTGACTATATGAAGAACTGAAAAAGTGTCTGTCAGTTAAAGAGATCAGATTTATTATAAGAGCTGGGTTTGGGAAAGAATAAATTGGATGATGTGAGCCTGGGTAGGGGGCAAGAGACCTAGGAGACCTTCGGCTTTGGGATCCTCACCAATTCACCTCATCTGCAGAGACTCATTACCTAAGGCATTAGAAACCTTTTAAGAAACAAAGAAAAATATATGTTCTGAATGGATGCAGACAAACTACTTGGGCGCATTAAAAAAAGGGAAACTTTGTGCTTCTGACTCCCAATACCTGTCTAGAATGCAGATGAGTGCTTTTTATCATCAGCTTTACAACATAATTGGCCAGTCCAGTGACAGATCCTTTTGAGGGGAAAATGCACTCCAAGTGTCACATCCTCACATTTTTTAATAGATATAATATTGTTTCTTCAAACCTTTACAGATATAACTTCACAACCACAAAATATAGGGCATCCTTTGAAACATGTGCTTTGACCAGAAGTCTTTCCTTTTGTGGTGAGGTTTCAAGATGAAGCATTTCTTTAACTTAATTTGTTTCTTAAAGAAGAATTCCCCCAAGATGGAGAAGTACGAAAAATGTGGTGTAATAATGCAAAATTTGGGTTTTCCTATGCATATCTGTCTCAGGGATGGAAGAAAACATGAGGGTGTTTGGATGCAGTGAGAGTACCTATAAACAAAGAAGATACATTTGATATCTCCCATTAGGAGCATCACATCATACAGGAAAGAACCCTTTAGTTGCCCTTTATTCTATTTCCTAAACTGATTGCAATATAACAGCAATTTTATGGGCTGCTTCTCCCTCTGCTTTGCCGCCAAAGAGCAGAGCTCGAAAATGGAGATAAAATGAAACACATAGCTCTTTACTCTATACTTGAGTTCTTTTACCTTAAAGTAACAAAACATGCAGACTTGGTTCAGTTCCTAAAGCCTATGGTCAAATTTCAGTTGAGTTCCTCTTAAACCGACTGGGTCCACAATCCAACACATCTATTCTTACATTCTGGCAATAATGGCATCAATAATAAATGCTAGCCTCAATGCTTTACTGATTTTGCTGCTCATTCCTGAGGGGAGAGCCCATCCACCCTTGTGGGATATATGTCCACAATCAAATTTCCACTGGAGTCCTATGGGGCAAGAGGCACTGGAATATCACAGGCCAGTAAAATTGCACGTCGTGTATTAGAAAGCTGATTATGGTCATAAAAGTATTACAAGTTTATGAAAGGATCTATCTGTGCCTGAAATGAAGTCTCATTTTTAGCCTGGATATAGAAAATATTTTGCTGTAGCAGGTAAATTTTGTTTTAGTCTACACAGAATTTAGATTCGCTGATACATATCCCACTGCCCATCATCTCATCCTCCCCCATCATAACCTTCCTCACATCTGACCAGAGCCAGTTCCAAAAGAGGTGAGTGGGAGATACCAGTTGACAGGAGTATCGCTATCAGTGGCATTTTCTCTCAAGAGAGTTTATGTGCTACCTAAGATATTTTGACAGAGACCTTTCTTATGAAAATAAATATGTCTATCCAACTGCATATTGCTAGGTGTCTTAATGAAAATGTAGATGACTGGGTTGGTTATGAAAACTCGGCTATCAAAGGGAAGCAAAAGCAGCAATAGCTATTGACAAATTACGCACTTTCACAGAAGCAATAAATGGCTTTCTTGCTTCAGAGTGGAAAGAAAACTGCTTCCCTATACATAGCCCTGTGGTTCTCTTGGACAGTGGCCTGATCCTGAGCCACTAGATTCATTCTCTAGACACATCCAAGGCTATTACTTCAAAGGGCATCAAATGCCACTGGTATTTAGACCTGAGAATTTTATGTACCTTTAAAATTTGGGCTACCAGGGAGAAGAAAACAAACAAAGCCATCTGGTTTGAGAAAGAAAGGCTCTTTCCTTTCCCTTTCTTTTTTTCTTTTCTTTTTTTTTTTTTTTTTTTGAGACAGTCTTGCTCTGTCACCAGGCTGGAGTGTAGTGGTGCAATCTCGGCTCACTGCAACCTCTGCTTCCCAGGTTCAAGTGACTCTCCTGCCTCAGCCTCCTGAGTAGCTGAGACTACTGGCATGTGCCACCACAGCCGGCTATTTTTGGTATTTTAGTAGGGATGGGGTTTCACCATATTGACCAGGATGGCCTCAATCTCCTGACCTCATGATTCGCTTGCCTGGGCCTCCCAAAGTGCTCGATTTCAGGCATGAGCCACTGCACCTGGCCTCTTTCCTTTTTCTTTACTACTCTCTCCACCTTCCTTTTTATAGCCATTGTTTGTTTAGCATTCACTGGGTATCAGACAGTGCTAATTATCTTAGGTGCATTGCCGACCTTATGAATAAGTGCTATTATTTCTCCCATTTACAGATGAATAACTGAGGCATAGAAAGTTTAAGTTGACAAAAGTCACAGAGCCAGCAAGTAGCGGAATCCGTGCTTAAACCCAGATTTGCCTGACGTGAAAGCCTGTGCTTTTAGCCAGCCTGACATGCCATCTGCCTGAGCTGTACCCTTCTTTACTCCAAACCCAAAATGCCACCTGGCCAGCTTGGGTCCAAATTAGACATTCATCATTCATATTTGCCTGGTCTCAGCTCTCTGTTTTCATTGTAAATGTTGCTTCTGCCTTGCAACCACTCACCAGCAACCATTGTCCAGATTCTCTGTTCACATGATCTGGAAGACCTGCCTGGTTCAGGCTGGTAATAAAAAATTGGGGGATGTACTGAAAGACTAGTAAGTAACAACTGAACTTCTTTTCTCATGCAGGCTATGTATCTGATCCCATGAGCCCTATGCATTTTCATTTTTGCCGAAATGGTAGCAGCTTTGAGGACAGCAGCTGACAGCATTCGGTGTATACCTAAGGAGAGTTTTTTCCCCGAACTGACAGCAACGATTCCAACCACGGCAAGCTGGCTTCCAACTATAACATTTTATTCTCAAAGGTCTCCTTATATTGGAATGGTTTTTACTGGTCCTATTTAATTCCCCACTATTAGCAGGCTTTGGATTTGTGCCTAAGGAATAATACGCAAAAGAACCAAGACAGAATGTATATGAAGAATTGTTTTTAATTTTGTAAATTAAAAAAAAAAATTAGATCATTACTTGGAGATGGAGCCTAAGTCTGTGGTGGACAGATAATAATTATGTTTTCCAGGGCTGAATTATGTAGACTTGTGTTTGACAGCTATGGGTTTGATTTCTTAGAACATTGTTCATTTTCTTTTCTCATTATGTTACTTCTAGTGTTCACCTCTGTGATTAAAGATTCTTTGGTGAAATAGAACATTGATTTAGGAGTGTACTTTATTTCAACAAGACTGCCACTGAGTGCATTTTTTTCTAGCCATATTGGTAAAAACAGTAACAAGTTTTAGGTCAAGAAGACTGCAAATTGAAGAATAATCATGTATTTTGATTTTGGCAAGAGAAATAAGGTTAGCAAAGGAATCTTGGACATCCTCTAAATCAAGGTTTCTCAACCTTGGCACTGTTGATATTTGTTGAGAGGGTGGGGAGTTGTGCCATGCATTGTAGGATGTTTAGCAGCTTTCTGGTCTCTACCCTCAGGTGCCAGTAACACCCCCTATGATAGTTAATTTTATGTGTCAACTTGACTGGACCATGGGATACCCAGATATGTGGTTAAATATTCTTTCTGGGTGTGTCTGTGAAGGTGTTTCCTTAAGAGATTACCATCTGAACCAGTAGACTGAGAAAGGCAGATAGTCCTTCCCAATGTGAGTAGCATCATCTTATCCATTGAAGGCCTGAATAGAGCAAAAAGGTGGAGGAAGGGAGGATTTGCTGTCTGCCTGACTGCTTGAGCTGGAGCATCCATCTTCTCCTGCCCTTGGTGCTCCTGGTTCTCAGGATTTCAGACTCTGGTTGGAATGTGCCCTATCGGCTCTCCAGCTCTCAGGCCTTTGAACTCTACCACTGGCTATTCTGGGTCTCCCATTTGTAGAGAGCAGATCATGGGACTTCCCAGCCTCCAGAATTTCATATATATATACATAAACACACACACACACACACACACACACACATATCTGATTGGTTCTCTTTCTAACAGAGAGCCCTAATACACACACTCCCAAGTTATGACAATCAAAAGTGTCTTCAGACATTTCTACATATGCCATGGGGGAGAAAATTGCCCCAAGTTGAGACCGATTTCTCTAAATTCAAAGAGGAGAACCACAAGCCTAAAGAGCAAACAAGAAATTTAGAGCCTGACTCTAGCTGGCTGAATTTAGGCATACCTGCTTTCTCCTCCTCCTGAAGTAATGTGGGTTCATATGTAAATGGAATTGGATAGTAGAAGTGCTGATTGCTCCTTAGATATCTGTGGCAAGCTCCTCTCTCCTCCACTTCTCCCTTGCCAGTTAGAAATTATGTTTCTAGAGGGCAATTTCTATCAGAAGAACAGCAAACCCACCTTTCAAATCCCTTTGAGCCTCTTCTTACGACTTATGGTTGCAAAGTCACAAATCCTGGCATGCTCTGATTAGCTTGTAGAGAGCCCAGTGTAGGTTCAGAGACAGAAATTAAAAGCAACTTGGTACTTCCAACTAGATTTATCTTCTTTTAGCCTCCAGCCTTTTCATTTCCTTACGCAATTATTCTGGAGTCACAGGTACTCTATCCCACCAATCAGGTTCCCAAAGGACTGTATAATAAGCAGGACCGAGGAACCTGAAGTGACCCCTCAGGCATAAACCCTCTGGCAAAGACAGAGATGGAGAAAAAGGAGCTGATTAAAGAACACCTGTCTCCATAGCTTTCCCTGTATTCTTTTGCTCTAGCAACTCTAGGAAACGAACCAGCACTTAGCCTGGGACTTTGGGGCTTAATCCTTTTAAGAGTAGAGTTGAAAGAAATACCTTAGAGAGTTTTTTTTTTTTTTTCAAAAGATAGTTTTAACCAAAAGAGTCACAGTATACATAGTGTCAAATGTGTGTATAGTCAGGGCAGTGGACAGTGCTGGGGTAACTCTGGCTGGCTGTATTTAGGCATATCTGCTTAGGTAACCGCAGCCAGGTGTCCTCCCAGGTCATATTCAGAGAGAGGATTGTTTGCTTCTGAAATGCCCCTTTTTTAGAAAGGGATTTTCTAGAACAGATTTGTCAAGATCTCTCTTTGTTTCCTCTAATTAGCCACCTCCTCTCTTCACACTGAATTTCCTGATGTTGCTGCTTCCCTCTGGCTCTTGTCTTGTCAAGTATCTGCAAATAATGAGGCTAATGTGTCTTGATTCCTGAGGAGAACCTTTTCGCAGATTACAACCTGTAGCTCACAAACCCTTTTCATTACTGCACCCTTAATGGGGCCCAGGGATCATCTTAGAGCTTGTCTCAAGACCATGGGTTTTATAAGGTTTTTTTCTTCCTTGCTGAAAAATGTCTCACTAATTGCTTTCTTTTTCTCCCAGAAAAAATGAACTTCTAAGATCATGGTTTTGCATGCTTAGCACATTAAATTTCTTTCTACGTGCATGCAGCATTGAGCTCACTCTGAAGATGTTCAATTAACTGTAATTGTAAGCCAAATTATAGCAGCACCAGGAGAGAGTTATTCCAACAGAGTGATTATTCGGGTTAAATTATTTCCAAAGCTGACATTTCCCTAGGAAAGAGAAAAAAAAAAGGGTGCTTGTGGTAGGAGAAAAGGCTAATGCTAGACAATACATCTAAAATGAAGTGTTTGATTTCTCTCTGTTTCTTTCTCTTTGTCTCTCTTTTATTTTTCCTTTCCCTTTGTCCTTCTTTTCCTGTTTTATTTATTTGTTTTCTCTTTCTTAAACAATAAGCAACGGCTTTGAAGTCACTCAGACCTGTCATAGTACTTGTGTGACCTTGGGCAAGTCACTCAACCAGTCTGAGTTCTAGTTTATTATCTGTAAGGTGATAATAATAAAATTTATCTTTTTGGCTGGGTGTGGTGGCAATCTCAGCACTTTGGGAGGCCGAGGCAGGCAGATTACTGGAGCCCAGGAGTTCAAGATCAGCCACAGCAACATGGTAAAACCCTGTCTCCGCTAAAATTACAAAAAAAAAAAAAAATTAACTGGATCTGGTAGTGCACACCTGTGGTACCAGCTACCCAGGAGGCTGAGGTGGGAGAATCACCTGAGCCTGGAACAGAGTGAGACCCTGTCTCAAAAACAAACAAACAAAAATTTATCCTGTAGATTTGCTATAAGGGTTTCAAATGATATAAAGTATGTACTATAGTTCCTGAAACACCATAGCAATTTTCTCTCTCTTTTTTTTTTTTTTTTTTTTTGTTTCTTTAGATGGAGTCTTGCTCTGTCACCTGGGCTGGAGTGCTGTGGCGTGATCTCAGCTCACCGCAACCTCTGCCTCCCAGACTCAATCAATCCTCTAGCCTCAGCCTCCCA
Organism: Rhinopithecus bieti; assembly: GCF_001698545.2. Lineage (NCBI taxonomy): Eukaryota > Metazoa > Chordata > Mammalia > Primates > Cercopithecidae > Rhinopithecus > Rhinopithecus bieti. The sequence goes on from NW_016803205.1 coordinate 377,120, forward strand.
GGTAGCTGGGACTAGAGGCATACACCACCACACCCAGCTAATTTTTATATTTTTTATGGAGACAGGATTTTGCCATGTTGCCCAGACTGGTCTTGAATTCCTGGGCTCAAGAGATCTGCCTGCCTTGGTCTCCCAAAGTGCTGGGACTAGAGGCCTGAGCCACCAGACCTGGCCAGCATATGTTGTTGTGTTATTGTTACATGACTACGCATCCAAAGAACTATATTATAAAAGAAGAGCAAGAAAACAGTGAAGACTTTTTTCTCCATTGTAAAAATAACTATCAATGTCCCTAAAAACCTCATCTTTGCAAACAGCAAATTGGGGAGCCTACACTTCTGAGGCAGTTTGAGCCAAGACCCAGCAGACCTTAGATAGCAATGCCTTGTTTATCCTAAAATTAAATTAGAAGACAAATCAAATCCTTTCAGCCAAATACAAGAACCAGAAAGGATTCCCCAAGCAAGGGGAATGCTAAGTGAAAATAGAAAGAGTATACACTTATTGAGCACTATTATGTGGAAAAATGGCTTAAAACTACTTAAAATATAGTATTTGGCCTAATTTTCTGCATAGCCCTGGGAAGAGGGGATTATTATTATTATTATTATTATTATTATTATTATTCAAGTGGGGAATCAGAGAAGCAAAGTAATGAATCCAAACTCGTATAGAATAGAGGCAGGTTTCAAACAACTTTTGTCTTGCACTCATGTCCATGATTCATTCACTACACAATACAGCCTCCACTGTGAGGGAGAAAAAGATAGAAAAACAGCACATACTCACAATCCAGAATTGTGGTAAAAATGAACAACTCTGCAGTTCTGCAGTTCTACAGTCCTGAGGAAAATTTGGAAACTATCACAGGAGAAGTTTCAGCGCCCAGAAAAATAAACCTTTCCTGATTGCTACAGCTTATTATTGCAAAGTAAAACCAAAAAAATAATAATCATTATTTTCCCTGTTGTAATTATGGAAGAGAAGGGGATGGAATAATCTCAAGGCTCAAAAAAAAAAAAAAAAAAAAATGCATTGTTATTTTCTAGGCAGAAAGAACCAAAAATGATTGACAGAAACAGGACTCTCACCATGATAAGCAAGAACAAAAAAGTTATAAGGGCAAAGCACAGCAATTAGGGAAGCCAAGGAGTTTCACATTTTCCTTTCCTCATTAGCACACTGGGTAGGGAAAGTGAGGAGAGAGGGTGTAGCCATTACCAGTAGGATTTGAATACCTTATTTTTTCCTAGTTTTGTTTTGCTTGCAGTTACTCAAGCGTGCAGACTGAAGAGCTCCCCCTGATCAATTTGCTTCCATATTTCAAGAGCCACAAGGGCAAAGATGAGCCATTTGACATGTGCAATCCCTTCACGGGGTATCAGCTCAAGACTCAGCTGCAGCAATAACAGACTGTGGTCCAAGACTGTCAGCTCAATTAGCACCATATGCAAAACATGATGGAGAAGCAAAGTTCCTCTCTCTCCTTGGACATCCTACCTTTTATGAGGCTAACTAGAAATAAAAAGAGCAGGGGTTGCACATATCTCCTTGGGCCAGAGATCCAAGGCGGCAGAGCAGCTGACCCAGTGGCAGGGTGCTAATTAAATTAGGCTTCTTGAATTAAAACACTGCCATGGGGTCCAGGCCCTGCTGATGAGGACATGTCTCCAAAGCACTCCCAGCCTAGCTTTATGTTTAATTAGTGAGATAAAAAGAATATTATCTCAAGTATCTGTCTTTTAACCAATGGGCTCATATGCAGAAGAAAGGTATCTTTACTATCTTTAAAGAAGGTTTTGAAGAGCACTAATTTCACTGACCTCCATCTCTTCTTTTATCTCAACTAATCAGGGAAGGGTAAGATTGAAGCAGGACCATGATATGCAATAAAAATAATTTGAGTGTAGGTTTGCCTTTCAGTGCTTTACTTATAATAATCCATGGTCTGCTTAACACCACTTCAAAAATTAGTCCACAGTGAAGAATATCAGGCTCGTCTTTAAGACTATTTTTTTTTCTTTCCTGAAACTCAAAATCATCTGAGGAATAAGAATTAATGTCAATATTGAGGGTACCTTGAGGTGATCAGAATAACAGATGACACATGTTTGCCCTATACAGTTATGGAACTATAAAAGGTGGAATAGCATAGAGCAGTTCTTAAACTTTAGCCTGCAGCAGAATTTGTAGAGAGCTCATTAAAACACAGGTTGCTGGGCCCACCGCCAGCATTGTGGAATCAGAAGCTCTGGAATTGGACCCAAGAAATTGTATTTCTAACAAGTTCCCAGAAGATGCTGATGCTGCTTGTCCTGGACCCATACTTGCAAAGCATGCGCATAGTTGTCAAGGGCATGAACTTTAGAGTTAGGCTTGAGTGAATGTCTGGCTCCCCCCATCACTGTGTGACCTGTGCAAACATGGGCAAGTTACTTTATTTCTCTCACCTCAGATTCCTCATCTGTAAAATGGAGATAATGATTCTTACCTCAGAGACAGGATTAAGTGAAATAATGCATGAAAATCACTTATCACAGGGCCAGGCACATGATAAATGTTCCATAACAATTGGCCATGCTTGATACCACATGACTGAGAGAGGAATCAACCAAGCGCTGAGGGCTAATTATTTATTTCCTGGATGCTAAGAAAGCATTATGGCTTGAGAAAATTTGAGTGTTTGTAAGATAAGCCCTGAAGTAGCATGCTGCAATTGAGGCTCTATAACAAAAAGAATATGAAAGTAAACACAAAAGCACAATCTTATCTGGATACAATTATAACTAGACTTGCAGAACAGTTAAACAATTGCTAATATCTTTATGGAATATACAGTAGACATCTTTTAGGTCCCATCTCAGATCTTGGCATCACCTATGCCCTTGGCCATTAAGCCACCCACCATTACCATAACTAACTTCATGTGGACACAACCTCACCACGTTCACCGAAGGGCAAGGCAGGTGCCTATTGCCTTTTGCTCTGTTCCCTGGAGCTCTCCTGTTGCCTTGAGGAGAAATATTCCAAGTCTTCCCAGCCCTGTGGAGACCAAAGCCAGGAAATAAATTCTTTCCCTTCTGTACAGCACCCCATTGTCCTGAGGCACAGTCATGTTTAGAGCCTCAGAAGACAATTCCTTGAGACTGACAATCAGTTGCCCTGGGTTCCAAACAACATCTAGCTCAATAACAAACTGTTAAGATGTGCTCTCCCTCCTCTCCCTTCTCACTCTGACTTTCCTCCTCCATTCAAACCTACTTTTATAGGATTGCATGCCTTTAAAAAGTAGCAGTTTCTGAACTTTTGCCTCAGGCTGTGCTTTCAGGTGGGACCAAACTAGGATAGACAGTATACAAATAAATTTTCACCATCAGCTCCTCCTTTGTAAGGAGTGGTGTGTGGAGTGAAGGAATAAGTGAATTAATGCTCAAATGAGAGTAAGAATGAATCAGTAAATGAATGAATGGGTTTAGTTGGATGTTAAGATGAGATTATATTTTTTGTCTTGTTTCTTTCAGTCCCTGTGATGTCTCCTGTTGTCTCTGTTTTCACTATTTCACAGTCACTTACATATGGCATGTTGTACTCAGCACTGCTGTGCTTCATCAACCCCTTTGCAGTCCAGCTATCATCAGCAAAATTAGGGAGTGTTACTAGGAATTTGCTGCCTTTGCTCTATCTATTTCCATGAAGTTATTTGTTTCCTCTCTCTCTCTTTGTTGTAGCTCTTATTCTATTAATCTGCTTACTCACTTTCCTACTTTATTAGAATATTAATATTTAAATTTCATATTATTAATAGTATTCTTGATTTGCTTGATCAGCGTCTCCACAAGGTGGCAAGGACTTTTTACCTGCTTTTCAGGATCTTCTGTTATTTGCATGAAAATAATTGGATTCCTGGTGTGCTCTGGAGGATAGCAACCTCCCAAAGAAACTCTGTCTTCCTGGTGCTTCTCGTTCCTTCCTTTTAAGCATTCCTCACCACCCTAGAGGACTAATGAGTACAATGATCTTTCATTACTTGTACTTTTAACTCTTCAATACTCATTAACCTGGGCCTCACGCATTGTTTTTCACTACTAGTCCAGGAAGAATCAGGAAGCAAAACTCAAGTTTTTCTATAGGAGAGCTGCACCTACCCACCACCTTATAGTTCCTCCTTAGTTATAGTAATTGCCTACCCATCCTTCAAGCCATAGTTCTGCACAAAGAGAACAAAGAAACTAAATAAAAAACAGAACAAAACACTGCTGCATTAGACTGGGCACAGTGGTTCACACCTGTAATCCCAGCACTTTGGCAGGCTGAGGTGGGCAGATTGCCTGAGGTCAGGAGTTCTAGACCAGTCTTGCCAACATAGTGAAATCCCGTCTCTACTAAAAATACAAAAAAATTAGGCAGGCATGGTGGCTTGTGCCTATAATCCCAGCTACTTGGGAGGCCTAGGCAGGGTACTCGCTTGAACCCGGGAGGCAGAGGTTGCAGTGAGCCGAGATCTCGCTGCTACTGCACTCCAGCCTAGGCGACAGGGTGAAACTCTGTCTCAAAAAACAAAAAAACAAAAAACAAAAAACAAAAAAAAAACTGCTGGATTGGAAAGGTACCACATTAAAGTTATAGATAAATACTAAAATACAAAGTAACAGCAACACAGGATTCTTATGCTCAGTGGAACCCAACTGTCTGAAATTTTTTTTTAGAATTATTCACGAAAAATCTTTCACCTCTTGTTATACTAACTCAATGAATTCTTTGGGCAAGTTCAACTGGTCAAATCTATGCAAAGCAGGCACGTTTTTAAAAATTTTAGTAATTAAAATAACTGGCTAGCTAAGAAAAGACTGTCTCAGTTAATTGGTGTCCACTGAAGAAACATTAAGCTTTAGGGAAAATGCATGTTTAATAGAAGTAATAAGTTATTAATACAAATGGAAATTCTGCATAATGTAAAATAGTGAGTAGTGGAAACTGTCCAAGTTGCTTGCTTAAGCTAAATTAGTATGTTCCTTTCCCCATCCTGTCCATTAAGCTGTTAATTGATTTGTATTAATACAGCTCAAGAATCACAGAAAGATATCTCCTGTTTGCAATTTTTCCATCAAATATTACTGCCATATCGAAAATCATTATTCATAACACAAGCCTTCATTGTAATTAATCAGAACCACATTGCACAACAAATAGGAGTGTTTACAAATGTTCTTACCCTGGTTAAAAGATTGCCTTTCATCCCCTTATAATTTTAAATAATCTGCCTTAAAAGTCATGCTTTCACTGATTTTTATATATTCCATAGAGTTTATTTTTCCTGTGGTGCTAATTTATGGGGTATGTTTGTAAAGCATGGCATTAATAACTATCCAAATAACACTATTCATTTAAAAGGGGCTATTAGTCGTGTCTCCAAGGAGAAGATGACTGGTTTTCTGTACCCTCATATAGCTGTGTGTCACCCTGCCGGGTCACTCAGGGATTTCATAACAGAGTACACAACAGGCAAATGAATGCTTGTTATCACTAATTAGAGCTTTGGCTCACAAGGCCTTTGGAGAACTAGAGCAAACTGTCTGTGTCACAAAGACTCCTTTTTTTCCATTCTTTTCAGGTCTAGTCAGCAACAGGTACAACATTCTCCTTTATTGTCTCCCATCCTCTAGGCCTTACCCTAGTTTCCACTTTGATTTTTAAAACATTTTTACATTACTACTTATTTTTCAGTTTTGAGACTGGAATCTCACTGTCTGGTGTAGGCCAATCTTGAACTCCTGGACTTAAGGGATATTCCTACCTCAGCCGCCCAAATAGCTGGTATTACAGCCACTGTGCTAGGCCCCCACTTTGGGGTTTTAGAAAACATTTTTTATTTTATATAACAACCAATTCACAGGAATTTGCAAGACACTGTACAGAGAGGTATTGATATTCATTACTCATTTTCCTCAAATGGAATATTTTGTGTTAGTATAGTGCAGTTCAAAAACCAGGAAACTGACATTGGTCCAGGCTATGGTTTAAACGTGTGTGTCCCTCCAAACTTCATAGGCTGCAATTTAACCCCTAGGTTGATTGTATTAAGAACTGGGCACCTTGGAAGATAATATGATTAATGCCCTTTTAAAAGAAGCTTCACAGAAGTAACAGGGAGAACAGAACCAAATTAGAAAACACTCTGCAGGATGTCATCCAGGAGAACTTCCCCAACCTAGCAAGGCAGGCCAACATTCAAATTCAGGAAATACAGAGAACACCACAAAGATACTCCTTGAGAAGAGCAACCCCAAGACACATAGTTGCCAGATTCATCAAGGTTGAAATGAAGGAAAAAAAAAAATGTAAGGGCAGCCTGAGAGAAAGGTCGGGACCCCACAAAGGGAAGTTCATCAGGCTAACAGCAGATCTCTCAGCAGAAACCCTACAAGCAAGAAGAGAGTGGGGGCCAAAATTAAACATTCTTAAAGAAAAAAATTTTTAACCCAGAATATCATATGCAGCCAAATTAAGCTTCATAAGTGAAGGAGAAATAAAATCCTTTACAGACAAGCAAACGCTGAGAGATTTTGTCACCACCAGGCCTGCCTTACAAGAGCTCCTGAAGGAAGCAGTAAACATGGATAGGAACAACCGGTACCAGCTACTGCAAATACATGCCAAATTGTAAAGGCCATCGATGCTAGGAAGAAGCTGCATCAATTAACGGACGAAATAACCAACTAGCATCATAATGACAGGATCAAATTCACACATGACAATATTAACCTTAAATTTAAATGGGCTAAATGGCTCAATTAAAAGACACAGACTGGAAAATTGGATAAAGAGTCAAGACCCATTGGTGTGCTGTATTCAGGAGACCCATCTCATGTGCAGAGACACACATCAGCTCAAAANTGAAGGAAGCAGTAAACATGGATAGGAACAACCGGTACCAGCTACTGCAAATACATGCCAAATTGTAAAGGCCATCGATGCTAGGAAGAAGCTGCATCAATTAACGGACGAAATAACCAACTAGCATCATAATGACAGGATCAAATTCACACATGACAATATTAACCTTAAATTTAAATGGGCTAAATGGCTCAATTAAAAGACACAGACTGGAAAATTGGATAAAGAGTCAAGACCCATTGGTGTGCTGTATTCAGGAGACCCATCTCATGTGCAGAGACACACATCAGCTCAAAATAAAGGGATGGAGGAAGATCTACCAAGCAAATGGAAAACAACAAAAAAAGCAGGGGTTGCAATCCTGGTGTCTGATAGAACAGATTTGAAACCAACAAAGATCAAAAGAGACAAAGAAGGCCATTACATAATGATAAAGGGATCAATTCAACAAGAAGAGCTAACTGTCTTACACATATATGCATCCAATACAGGAGAACCCAGATTCATAAAGCAAGTTCTTAGAGACCTACAAGGAGACTTAAAACCATAAAACCCCTAGAAGAAAACCTAGGCAATACCATTCAGGCCATAGGCATGGGCAAAGACTTCATGTCTAAAACACCAAAAGCAACGACAACAAAATCCAAAATTGACAAGTGGGATGTAATTAAACTAAAGAGCTTCTGCACAGCAAAAGAAACTATCATCAGAGTGAACAGGCAACTTACAGAATGAGAGAAAATTTTTGCAATCTATCCTTCTGACAAAGGGGTAATATCCAGAATCTATAAGAACTTAAATTTACAAGAAAAAAACACAAACAACCCCCAAAAAAGTGAGTGAAGGGTATTTACAGATGCTTCTCAAAAGAAGGCACTGCATGTTCTCACTCATAAGTGGGAGTTGAACAATGAGAATACATGGACACAGGGAGGGGATTATCACACACCAGGGCCTGTGGTGGGGTGGGGGACTTGTGGGGAGGGATAGCATTAGGAGAAATACCTAATGTAGGTGACAGGTTGATGGGTGCAGCAATCCACCATGACATGTGTATACCTATGTAACATAACTGCACGTTCTGCACATGTAACCCAGAACTTAAAGTATAATAATCATTTTTAAAAAATTTAAAAAAGAGAGTCTCCTTCTCCCTTCTGTCCCTTCTGCCATGTGAGGACACTAAGACAGTGCCATCTATGAGAAATGAGCCCTCACCTGACACAGCATCTGCCAGCAGTTTGATCTTGGACTCACCAGCCTTGAGAACTGTGAAAAAAAAAATCTCTGTTGTTTATACATGACCAAGTCCCAGATACAGTCATGTGCTGCATAGCAATGTTTTGGTCAAAGACTAACTGCATATAGGATGGTGATCCCATCAGATTATAATGGAGCTGAAAAATTTCTGTTGCCTAGTAATGTGTTGATGATCTTGACTCTACATAGACCTAGGCTAATATGTGTGTTTGTGTCTTAGTTTTTAATGAAAATATTTCAAAAGTACAAAATAGAAAATTTTTAAAATGCAGAAAGCTTATAGAACAAGTATATAAAGAAGTAAAATATTTATGTACCATATACAATGTGTTTATGTTTTAAGCAAAGTGTTATTACAAGAGTCAATAACACATTAAAAATGTATAAAGTAAAAAATCATAGTAAGGTAAGGTTAATTTATTGAAGAAGAAGTTTTTAAAATAAATTTAGTGTAGTCTAACTTTGCAGTGTTTATAAAGTTTGAGGTAGGATAATGTTCTAGGTCTTCACATTCACTTTCTGACTGACTCACCCAAAGCAACTTCCAGTCTTAAAGCTCTATTCATGGTAAGTGCTCTATACACATGTACCATTTTTTTCAATCTTTCATGCCATATTTTTACTGTATCTTTGCTATGTTTAGATACACAAATACTCATCACTGTGTTGCCTACAGTATCCCATACAGTAACATGCTGCACAGCTTTGTAGTCTAGGAGCAATAGGCTACACCATAGATATAAGGTTTAAGTTTGTGTTAGTACACTTCAACGTTCCCATAACAAACCCGCTTGACATGTTTCTCAGAATGTATCCCTGTCATTAAGCAGTGTGTGAGAGTGTTTTGTTATAGCAGCATAAACGGACTAAGACAACCCACTTCCCCTATTAAATGGTCCTATTATTTGCTGCTAAGTAGAAAGAGGCTCTGAGTCCATCTTATTTTATCAGCTGCAGCAGACAAGTTACAAAAGAGTTAAAAAAAAAAAAATCAAAAAATAGGGTTCTCAAAATACTTAAGTCCTTTACTTCTCTAAAGTTTCATACAATCTAGCTGTTTCCTTGACCCATGTATGAACCCTGCTTTGGAGTCGAAATAAGAGAAGAAATACTACTAACAAGAGGATTGCAATTTTGAATGCCACTAAAAAGAATATTACAATGTTAAATGCCGATAACAAGAGCACTGCGATTTTAAAATCTCTTCACAACCATTTAAAGACAATTGTGTTAAACCATCATGCAAGAAGCTTCGGTTGTGAAAAAAATTGTCTCAATTGCTAGTCTCTTTATAATCAAATTCAAACCTTATTCTTGGGACCTTGTACCTATTTATATATTGGTACCTATGAATATTTGGAAAACATATATGTATTCTCTTTCTTTTCAATTAAATGATACAGTTATTTTAAAGATTGTGTCAAAAGTCTGCCTTTTATAATGTAGGGACTCTATACTTTGAAGGGCCTTTCCATTATAACACTAGTAGAGCCTACATAAAACATATTTTTTTTTAATTGCTGAACTTGTAGGAAATAAGGAAACTCTTTTTTTAAAAAAGTGAGCTACCAGCAGTGATCTTGGTAATCACAACAGAAAATCAAGGTTTCCCTGAGCACAATGAAATATTAGTACTAAAATTGAAGATTAAGCCTTCAGACAACAATAAGGAGAAGATTTACTAAAGACCGGCACATTAAACTGGACCCCCAAAAATCATTCACAAATTAAGATTAACTGAATACACATGCATAATTAAGAAACAAACCATCATGAATAAAAGTCAGTGGAAATAACAAACTGCAGTAACAGATCACTAAGAATTCCAGATAGTGGAAGAATCCATTTCAGAACAGGAAATAGCTAAGTGTAAAATATTTAAAGAAATTTTTAAAAGAAATGATGTGAAGTATGAAAACTTAACAAGCAGCCTGTGACTATCAAATATGATCAGGTAGATTTGGATTAATGACTGCATAAAACCTTAAGAAAGAAAAAAAAATAGACCAGGTGTGGTGGCTCACGCCTGTAATCCCAGCACTTTGGGAGGCCTAGGCAGGCGGATTACCTGAGGTCAGGAGTTCGAGAAGAGCCTGGGCAACATGGCGAAACCCCGTCTCTACTCAAAAGACAAAAAAAATTAGTCAGGCTTGGTGCATGGCGCCTGCAATCCCAATTGCTCCAGAGGCTGAGGCAAGAGAATAGCTAGAACCCAGGAGTCGGAGGTTGCAGTGAGCAGAGATTGCACCACTGCACTCCAGCCTAGGCAACAGAGTGGGACTCCACCTCATAAAAAAAAAAAAGAAAAGAAAAGAAAAGAAGAAAATAAATAAAATTGTTGAAATCACAAGCTCAGTGGATGCATTAAACAGAAAATTAGAAACAGAGAAATAAAAATCAAATTGGCAGATGACTCTGAAAAAATTATATAGAATGCAACATTTAAGAACAAAAGGGTAGGAAAAATCTCAGAGCTTTTTTGCCCCACCTATGAAGAACTAAAACACCTGTCCTATCTTCTTTCCTTTGCCACTAGAGCCTACTTCAGGAGAATGCAAGGTATGTGTGATAATAACCTGTAAATGGTATTACATGCCAACAGGTATAATCCATGAGACTGCCTTGGTCCCTTTCCAACTTTTCTCCTCAGGCTACGCTTGTCTAACTTATTTTTCTCAAAACCATTCTTGTTTATTATACCATGATTTCCCTTGGAGATGAATTTTGGGAGATAAGATAAATACACACTGTGATTTGACCCTTCCCAACCACTTTTGGATCAGCTGAGGCAGATGTTTTTCAGGGGTGGACTGGACAAGCGTGGAGGTTAGAGGCACTCAGTTTAGAGAAGGCGCCTTGACTTGGGTGGATGGGGGTGCACAATTATCTTACATTAAGCGTCAGGGGTCACATGGGCTAGTGATTGCCACGAACGTGGGCTCTCTACTTAGACACAGCACTTAACACGCCATGGCTGTCCAGAGGCAACATCAGCCCCATGTCCACCAGGACTCAGCTTCATGGATCTTATGGTTTGCAAAAGGTGATGAAGCCCTGAAAACCAATAGAATCTATTATGGGAGAAATATTCTACTCCAGAAGAGGCCTCAGTGGTGAATGGAAGGATATTGGCATCTTACAGAGTAATAGTGTACAACTCAAATACTGTGTCTTGGATGACAGAACAATGATCCCACCATGGATCTTGTAATTGCAGTAGGACTGTGCATTGGAAACGTTGTAATTGTAGCAGTATTATGTATTAGAGATGAATCTCAGTGGTGTGGAGGGCGGGATAGAATGTTGTGGCTAATACAGTGTACTCTAAAGCAGTGGTTCTTTATCATGGCTTCACAGAGAGCTTTACAAAGTATTGATGGCCTGGTCTTACCCCAGAGATTCAAATTGTCTGGAGTGAATGGGGATCAGGATTTTTAAAGCTTCCCATGGGACACCATGTGCAGCCTAGGCTGAGAACTACTGACTAGTCGTTCTCAAACTCTAGCTTACATCCATATTACCAACACAATTTGAATTCTAGGTTCTCAAAATCTGGTCCCTGTCATAGCAATATCAACATTACATGGAAACTTGTTAGAAATACAGAACTACAGGTGGTTTGCAGCCCTATTGAATCAGAAATTCTAGGGATAAGGCCCAGCAAATTCTATCCTACTAAATCCTTCAGTCTTACACAGACCAAACTTTGAGAATTCCTGTTGCAGAGGGAGCCACTTTGCCTGATCTGAATATCAGCTGTGATACTTCCTTGCTCTGTGTCTTGAATATGTTACTTCACTTTTCTGTGCCTCAATTTTATCATCTGCAAAATGGGCTAATAGTACCTTCCTCATAGCATTCTGAGGTTTAAAGAGTAAAGGAGAAAAAGAGGAAAACTAAAGAGTAAAAGAGTACAATAGTAAAAGCATAATGGGTTAAGGTGTGTTATAACGATTTAAATTGGCTTGTGAAATAACATTTAGGTTTACTTTTTAATCACAGTAGCTATTCAAACTTGAGATTAGTGGTCAGAAAGCTTAGCTGCACGTATCAACCACCTGGGAAGATTTTTGTTGTTGTTGTTCTTATGCCCAACTTCTACTCCCAGAAATTTAAAAAAATTTCTTCAGGAAAATTCTGATATACAACCAGTATCGTTAATATGCAGGAATTTAGATTTGAGTTTGTTAAGTCAATTTGTGTATGCTTAGATAGGTTTGTAATTTGTTGCATTTTACTGGAGAGTTCAGTGCTAAGTAGGGAGTCATTAACATTATGATCAGTTCAGTGGGAAGAGTTTCCATTCATTCTCAGAGATTTTCTTTTCTTTAAGTTAATGACGGGTGTGTGTGTGTGTGCGTGAGTGCACAGGTGTGTCTATGTATGTGTGCTAAATAACTACTGTCTCCCTCTAACTGACCTTCACAGTCTCAGTGGGGATTATAAAAGGGCAATGACTAACTTCAGTGACCTCTAAGATCCAGACAACCAAAATGTTTCGCCTTATACTGCATTTGAAAACTTGGATTTCCATGTTTGCAAAGCAAGAACTAAATTAGCTGTTCTAAAAAAAAAAACAAAAAGCAAACAAACAAAAAAAACACTGAGTTTTAGAGAGTAAATTTGATTAGAAATTAGGATTCTGCATCTCGGAAAAGAAAATCTGACTAATGAGAAACAGCATTTTGAAGGGAAACAAGCTCTAGACTAAGGATAGAAGTTCCAGTTCTGTTTTTGTCCCTAATCAATGTATAACCCACTCCTCAGACCCTCTGGGCCTCTGCGTTCTCAATCTGATACATAAAGGGGAACAGGTAGAGTGTGTGATATCTAATGTCCCTACCAACTGTAATGTATTATGAAAATTATTAGTTTTTCTCTTCAATCAACAAACTCAGATACTCTATGCATCCTATCAGCATCACTCAAATCTGGCCTTAAAAATGTTTAGAACAGCATATAACAATGTTCCCCTAGTCTGGATGTTATTTCAGGTATTCATTCATTTCCATATATTTATTGAGCATGCACTGTGTGCCAGACACTGTTCTTCGCACAGGGGATTGCACGTGGACCAGGACAGATCACATCTCTTCTTTCATGGGGCAAATACTGTTCTATTGAAGAACAAATCAGCCTGTGTTAACATGAAATGTAATTGTCAGAATTCTGAAGTTATTTTTCCCTTCTTCACAACATCTCACATTTGCATTCTAACAGATATAACAGAGAAGATGGGAATGGAAACGAAGGATTGAAAACCTGACTAAAATGAAACTTTTAAAATAATAATCTTAAAAGGAGAGGCAAATTCTAATAAATCATCCATTCCCCTGAATGATTAAAGGCCATTGGTTCCTTACTCTAGTTGTTTCCAAATATTTGTGTTTAAGGCACATTTTGAAAATTAAAATTTCTGTGGCAGAGTGAAGATTATTCTTCATAGTTACAGAACTATTTATTAAGTTGAAAGCACTTTAGAAGAGGTCTGCAGAGCACAGTCCTCAGGACAAATCTGACACTTTGCCTCTCTTTGTAAATAAAGTTTTATTGGAACACACCTATACCCATATTAATTCCAATTCTTGTAAGTATTGTCTATGGCACCTTTCATCCTAAAATGACAGGGTTGAATATTTGCAACTTTATATCCCACAAAGCCTAAAAGATTTAACATTTACCACCTGGTTCTTTACAGGAAAAGTTAGCTAATCCCTGTTCATTAGTAGTGAGATTTTGTTTGAATACAACTGTTAACTGCCTTGTATTAGTCCTTTTACACACTGCTATAAACAACTACCTGAGACTGGGTAATTTATAAGGAAACGAGGTTTAATTGACTCACAGTTCTGCGTGACTGGGGAAGCCTCAGGAAATGTACAATCATGACAGAAGGTGAAGAGGAAGCAAGGCACATTTTACATGGTGGCAGGAGAGAGAGAAAGCAAGGGGGAAGCTGCCACACACTTTTAAACTATCAGATCTCATGAAAACTCATTACGAGACAGCATTAGGGCAATGGTGCTAAACCATTAGAAACCACTCCCATGATCCAATAACCTCCCACCAAGCCCCACCTTCAACATGTGGGAATTACAATTAGAGAGGAGATTTGGGTGGGGACATAGAACCAAACCATATCATGCCCTGATGGTGTACTCAGACACACTAGAGGGGCACACTTCCTTTCCTAGAAACAGCTAGATGTTATGCTAGGACTCTTCTTCCTTGTAGCAACACCAAACTGGATGACCCACTCATTTATTTTACTGGCAGACATCACTTTAATAGTATGTAGACAAAACAAATTTTTTACATTAATCAAAATTTTGGCTACTGACTCTGGATGACTGCCAGGCCACGAGAAACATGGCCCTCAGCTATTCATCTTGTCCTTTACCCTAGTGGACTGCCAATATTTCTGTTCACATACCTCTGAAAGGGTTTTGAAAACAATATCCTTTCATATATTTTATATTGACATGTAAACCTTTTATATATTTAAGTAGCTACAGATGTAACTTCTATCATTTTATAAAACAAGACATTTTAAGATGAAATGGTTGTATCTCTTTTCTAAGTGTATCCAAAGAAATGAAAATGCCATAGCAATTCCATATCACCTTTATCCATGTCGTGGATGCAGTGGAGTGCCACCCTGATAATTTCTTCACAGTGGACACGATCGGCCTCCAGCAGCCTGGGGTAGGGTATGCTATCTGAGTTTCTCCACAGGAATTGCTTTTGACTGAAGGGACCACTCAGTCCAAGATTATGCTTGCTCCTGAGTAGGAAGCCAACATCAAGCGACTGTCCTATTGTGGGGACTTAGAGGCCTGGTCTCTCATCTGCATTTGACCATCCCACCTTGAGAGCTCCCCTTTGACGAGTTGCACCTCTGTGGCAACTACATCTCTATCTATCTTGTATCTTGGCCCATTTCTGCTTTTTCAGTTCTCCACAGTGTTGTTTCCAGGGCATGGCCCAATAAACCTTCTGCACATGAACTTCTAACCCAGAGTGTTTTGGGGGAACCTGACCTAAGACATCCATTTTCAAAAGTACGTGGCTAAGCTCTTCTTTAGTGTTAGAAAGTCTCATGTTTTTTATTTTCTTAAACTTACATTTCCATTCCACTTTGCCCACAGATTTGTATGCTACTTCAGTATCTTTTTATACTTAAAAGTCTTTTACTTCTCACCCTGTCATAATTATCTGCCATTAAATTATTATGTAAATTAAATTTTAATTTAAAAAATTTCTTGTGACCATAAGACTCTATGTGTTAAATCTCGCCTGGACTGAGCTATCATTGCAATTATTAGTAATACACATTTGATCAAAACAACATTCATACTATAAATTTTGGTAAATATTACACATAAAAGTAAAAGTAAAATGCATCTAAGATAGTGATTTCTATTTTTAATTTGTTTGTATGTCTGTGAACAAATATTATTTACTGCTGAAATAACAGTGTTCAACATCAGTTCAATTCCACTTTTGGTTTCATTTTCATAGATATAAAAATATAGTAATTGTGCATGTCACATAAATAAGTGGATGGGAATGGAAGTCACTTTGTTATATTGTACAACAATGCTCCGATTTGAACTCCTTCTGATTTTGCAAAATTTACAGGCTGATAACATACCAAAAATATTTTAATGATTTATCAGTTGGCAATTCAATCACATCCTCATTTAATTTTGTTGTAAACAAAGAGTTGAAAACCACCCGATTTGCAGAAAGATTTGTTACCCAGTCATTTCCAGGAAGGAAAGTCCTTCCCTTATGCCATATTTCACATTGTTCCTTTGTCTGATTTGTGTCTTTCTAGGGGTCATTGCATCACAGTAAACTTGGTAAGTGAATGAAGAGTTGCCCTCTATTGTGAAAAGACATGGGAGTCTGACAAAAACATTGACTGCAGGCTAGTTCTCAAGTCCATTTTAAGATAAAGTGCATATGGAGGTTAAGCATCTGCAAACTAGCCTTGCCAGTGAATCCCATGAAAAGCTTCATCTTCCCTGGGAGGTACATTTACACCAGTTTGAAAGTCTCTGTGTCTCATTAGCACCAATTTCCTGAACAACTGTGAGATTTCTCGCATAATTTATGGGTCCCTAATATAATATTTAATTATAAATAGATATTTAATAAAGACCAGGAAACATATGACAAAGCAGCAAGACTTAGATACCAGCTTCTCTGTCCCAAGAATCTTCTGTGTACTGCATTTTCCCTAATTAAAAATGAGGGTATTTCAACATTCCAAAACACTGTTGAGTCCCACAGATTATTTAATAGCTTGAGCCTTCTGGAAAAAATTACAAAAGGCATGTGCATTCTCAAATTTCAGCATTTTATCTTACAGATTTAGTTTCCAGTTATTTTGAAGAGCTTAGTTTCCCTGTCACAGGGCATGCTATTAGCATAAAGAACAAAAAAGCAAAGGGAAAAAAAGAGGGGTGAGTTTGAGAGCAACTTTTAAATAATTCCAGCTGTATTTATTCCTTGTTCTTTTGTACCTCTTGCTGCTGGCCATGGTGTCAGGAACTTATTTTTTAAATGACATAATCAAATGGTACAGAAAACAGAGAGGAAATATTACCCAAGGTCAGAAGCGGCCTCTTCTGGGCTGTCCTTGAGTCTGTTGGAATATTTCACTTACTAGATGAATCTTCCTTAAGGCTTTCTTTTCTTTTCTCAAACAATCATTTTTCCAAAGGCAATAATTCTGGCAAAATTACTGATCTTAGAAGGATTAAGGAACTCAACTGTACTTTAAATTTACAACACTCTTAGAAAAGGCTTAACTCAAGAAGTTCAAGCAGAAAACCTAATTCTATCTACATTTCCTTTGATTGCCTATTTTTCTTTTGAACTATTTTAATAATCTCCTTTGTTCTTTGATTGACATTAGCTGGAAATATAACTCCCTTCTCACTGATAGAGGATATATTGAGGAAGTTTAAATTTTTCCCTTCTACAAGTAAACAAAAACATGTAGATGTTCACATATAATATCTTAGTATCTAAGATACCTCTTCTTAGAAGTAGTGTATATGATATGATAAGAAAAAGTCCAAATTTTGTGTCAGATGATCTGAGATTGACTGATTTTTAGACAAACCATTTAACTTTATTGAGCTTTTGCTCAGTTACCTATAAAATGGTGATAGGCGATAATAATTTTTCTCCCTGACATTATCTCATGTGTGTGAAAGACACATATGAGTGTAGACAGTCAGTATAAATACATCACATACTGTACTCAAAAATACAGCCAGTGAAACTAATCCTTTCTTCTCTGCTCCGTGGAGTTCAAATATTGTAAGGGAAGAACACAGAGATTTTAAAAGTTGAGTCTTATTTACAAAGAACCATTCACATGTATCTGTAAATGTATGATTGATTTATGTTTTAATAATCAAGAAACAGGAAACAAATCATTTCAGGTGAACATACAAGTAATTTTATCAACATAGCATTTGCAGAGAAAGAATTAACTTATTCAAAATATCACAATACTGAATTTCACAGTCAAATTCACATGCAGATTGTAGAATTATGTTATGGGATGTTTTGATGGAGTATGTTAAATATAAAAGTAATCCAAAGCAATTACCACTTAGCACATTGTACCAAACTAATTTTTCAAAGGGATTAATAAGTTTACTATCTTTCCCATAAGGTGCGATGTATTCAAAGTGCTCTGTAGCATTGAGGTTGAAATCAGGAAACAAATACTGTTAGAGCTCCACAGTAATACAGCTCAGTAATAAATGAACTTGAATATAATGTAGTTGAAATCTACTCATAAAACTTTAAGACAGATGATGGAGATTTACGATGTGCAGTGAGTAATATCCTTTAATAGGGAGTAGGGCAGAGGGACTTCGTGCATGTATCCATAAAATCATAATAAAAGTAAGTTTAAGATTGACTTCACCACTTTTATATTGAGTGCCATTTACTAGAGAAAGAGACAGATAAATGAGAAGACAGGAAAAGATAGACATAGAGAGGCAAAGAAAGAAAGTTCAAAATGCCTCTGTAGTTGGCTTTCCAACTGAGACTAATCCTCAATACAATCAATAGTCCATGACAGCAGTTTTCAGACATCAGTGTACATCAGTATTACCTGGAGGGCTTGTTAAGCTATGGGTTACTGGACCCAACCAAGAGTTTCTAATTTAGTAGGTAGGAGACAGAGGCTGGGAACAATTTCCAGGTAATGCTGGTGTGCTGATCCTTCTGATCAAGGGACCAGTCTACTATCTGGCCCAGTGTATTTTTGATCATTGAATGACTCCATTACACATTAAAATGGAAAATACTTATTATGATAATATGACCGGTCCCTAGGGACCTTGAGTGTAGTGTGGCCAGCATGGATTATATGATGATTTAGAGCAGTGGTTCTCAACCTTGGCTACATAGAAGAATCAAGCGAAAAGTTAAAAATATATATATTGATGCGTAGATCCACCTAAAATGAATTAAATCTGAATCTCTGGGGTGGGGAAAAGGGTTGAGTCATTTATAAAAGTGTCCCATGAAAATCTAATGTATATTCTGGCTGGAAAATCACTGCTTAAGGAAATTATTTTACCTTCTCACATAGAGAAATGGTAGATAAATACATGCGCTCTGGGGCACTGGTTATGTCTTCGAGGAACTGAAAACCCCTAGGAGGCAGGCTAATACACAACTAGAAAATAATACCAGGGAGTAATTTAGAATGCAATTGCAACTGTTGATTTATAATGAACTGCAAGGTTAGTTCAAAGGTTTGAAATAACAGAACTTGGGAAGGTGAACAGTACACCCATTTAATCCAAGTTTCTTTTCCATTTAATGACATCAACTAAAGAGTCTAGAATGTTGGCATAATGCTGATGTGCTATGCCTACTGCTATAATTATTATACTTATTCCACTTAGCTAAATTACTTACTACTTTTATTTAAATCTGAGTGGCCCTATAAATAAGGCCCCAGGGACAAAATGCTGGAAGCTACCACTTTACTAGTCTACCCCAGAAAGCAGAACTACAGAAACACACACACACACACACACACACAAACAAAGAGCATTTTGAAATAAGATTTTTACTTTGTTATTCTGGCATAAATTAAAAGAATGACTATTTCTAAGTATAAGTGAATATACATGCCAAGAAATCTTTTGCTGGAAGAACTTAGAGATTTGGAGCAATTTTAGTTTTGAGTGTGCGTGGGAGGACCTTTAGAGCTCATTTTCACAGGCCAATTCATTAAAGCCCCAAACCACAGATTTTAAGTAAAAGTCCCATGTATGAAATTGAGATTGTGGAATTGATTGGGGCTCTGTATTGTAAAATAAAAACGATTTTAAACAAACCCCTAACATTACAAACTGGGCCTTCCAGTGATCTTTGGTAAAAGTCAAACATTTGAAAATTATCACTTGCATTTGAAAATGTTAGGTGTGTATAATGTGTAACAGCCTCACAAGTTTCTCTCTGAGGAACCACTGCTCCTAATAAGGGTCCTACAGATCTACTTGAGCTATTCTCAAGGTGCTTACTGAGCTACTGACCAGGGCTGACAGACTGGGAATCATCTCGGACAAGCGCAACCAGCAACTAAAAAGAAGAAAGAGAAAAAAATCAAGAATCCTGGTGAGATGCTTGGGTGAATCTTTCTCCACTCTTTACATCTTCCAGAAGACATCTTTAAATCATTCTGAAAAACAATAAAAAGGAAAATAGTACCAGGATAAAAATCACTCACAGTAGTAGAAACTGGACACTGAGAATGTGAGGGCATTAAGGAAATAGCAGAATATGCAAAAAAAATTTTAATCTTTAGTTCCACTCTTCAAGATTGATATATTTAAATATTTTACATACAGAATGTAAAATATTTTATATACTTAAAATATTAAATATAGAATGCTTATATTTTACATATGTAAAAAAGAAATGTATTAAACTTTGCAAAACTGCAGAAATGAAAGGACAGGACCCACTTAAAGGCAAATGATTACAAACAACCTTCATTTCATCCTTTAAAACACTAAGGTGGAAATGAATTGTGAAATAGAGTTTGATTCTTTACTTTTATGGTCTGTCCTTTGTGGCACATTCTCCTCTGTATTTTCTCTTTGGGGTCCTATCCGGGAGACACACATCTCACTACTGGAGGGAGCTGCCTTGCAAAGACTGAGTATGACTTGTCACACCGGGAAGAGCAGTGGGTCCTGTGTGTGCTTTGGCCCCTCCTTCATCTTTTCCAGCCCCTTTCCTGACAGGCTCAGGGCTAAGTGACACAGAATTGAAGCCTGTGTGTTTATATGTGCACAAACACCAATAAAGGGACAAGCCAGCCCCAAGGGGAGGAGACCCACCGCAGGGCTGCTATTTAATTCAAACACATCAGGCTTAAACTCACCGTCTGCCAGCAAGTCTCTTAGGTCTGCATGTTTTGGGGAGAAACATCTGCAGTCTCGCTTTCTCCTTGCACCATATGCTGTTGCTTCTCTTTGGTTGCAGTGAAATCAGCCTTCACAGGAAGTGCTGCCATCGTCTGTAGACTCTCTGGACTCACTTCCCTCTCTCCCTCCCGTGATAATCCTAATCGAAATTTTTCAGCTGCTCCCGACTCCTGCCTCCCATCGCCACTCCCAGTGGCTGCCTCCTGGCCCTCTGACCCTCCTTCTTGCTCCTGTCCAAGCCCTGAGGTCTTCCCTTCCAGGACTCCTGGAGTGCCCACCCCAGTCTCTGTTGTACATGTAACTGTCATCTCCTCTACTGCTGGCACTTCCTCCCCACTCCGTGCTAATTCCTCTACCACCACCCTCCCTGCAGCTGCTGTTTTTCCTACTAACTCATCCTTTTGGTACCAGCTTTCTTCCTCAGCAACATCTGAAAAGGGGGAGGCTTTATTTGCTATTGTTTTCTCCTCGGCTGTCTCCGAACCTGCCAACGCCTCCCTCTCCTCTGCGGCTGTTTCTGCCGTTTCCCTACCTCCATGTAGATCTTCCTCAGCTACAACCTTTCCTCCTCCCATGCCCTCATTCTTTTCTGTGTTTCCTCTGCCTTCCATGGCCCCGTCCCCTTCCGAGTTCCTGTCCCGCATCGCTTCTGCCCCCAGAGTGCACTCTTTGTCCTCTTCCTTCTCTGGGTCCTCACCCATCGCTTCCTGCCTGAACTTTTCTGCGGTCACGGGATCTTCCTCAGGAACAGCTTCCTGGGTCCTTAGCATGACATCCGCTCCTCCTTGTCCTTCAGCCCTCCCCTCCAGTCCTGCGCAGGAGTCGTGATCTTTGGCTGTCAGCTCCTCTGCCTGGCCTGTGGCTGGGATCAACCCCTCAGGGGCCTGCACCTTTCCTGCTGGCTCACCTTCTGGAGCTGCTAAGGGCCCTTCTGCATCCTGGCGGGGCCTCTCTTCCAGAGCCGTATTCTCCCTGCTGGACAGCTCTTCTCTGTCTTTGTGCTTCGTGTCTCTGGCTTCGCTCAGTCTTTCTCCTCCTCCTTCTTTCCTCAAAGCTGTTATGTTTTCCAGCGACTTTTCAAATCCAGGCGTTGCTTCAAATATGGGAACCACTGTGTCTTTTAGTGAATCTTCTCCTAGAAGCCCTGGATTGTCAGACAACTCAGATGCCTCCACAGGTGCTTCGTTCTCAGCATCAGATCCCATTTCATTTGGGGGGGCTTTTGTCTCTTCCTCAGATCTTACTTCCGTCTCTGTTTTCCCCTCTTCTGCTTTAAGTTTTTGCTCTTCTTTAAAAGCGTCTTCATCCTTGAGTGCATTTACCCTTGTCACCTCTTCTCTCTCAGAGTCAGTTTTCCTCAGAGGTGTTTTTGGCCTCTCAGCTTTCTTTCGCTCTCTTGCTACATCTAATTCCTTGGGTAAAACTTCTTTCCTATCATCTTCCCTATTAGCTTCTGCCTCAGTCACCATCTGTTCCCCTTCCACATCTTCCTTGCAAAGGTCTTCAGGGCTGCCCTCCGAAACCTGCCTCCGGCTTGCCTCTGCCTTTCCTGTGAAGGGGCTCAAGGCTGTTTCTGTTCTCATAACCTCCTTTCTCTCTTTGGCTGGTTCCTCTCCCCCAAGAATTGCCTCTTCATAACAATCCTCTCTCTTTGGTGCTGTGTCCTCCATGGGTCCCGTGTCCTCTAGGTCTATGGATGCTTCCTCTTCACTTTCCCTGACATCATTCACAGCCACCCCACCCTCAGCCTCTCCCTCCTCCGAGGTTGCTGCGTCTCTTAGGGCTGCTGCCTCCTGAAGATCCTCCGAGTTCAGAGCTGCTGCTTTATTTGCAAGCACTGCCTTCTTCAAACCCTGTTCCCCTTCAAAAGCTGCCTCGTCTGTCTCAAGCACTGTGAGCATCAAGGCCTGCTTTTCAGGAGCCTTATCTTTACTCAGACCCACAGCATCTTTGGCTGCTGCTTGTCCTATGGGGTCTGAGCATGTTTCACCCACCCTTCTGGCCCCTTCTGCTTCTGCTGCTGTCTCTGCCCCCCTTTCTATGCCTGGAGGGATCTCCCCTTTTTCTGTAAACTCTTCTGCCAACTCTGACTGCTCTGCTGTTGGCTTCCATGCCCTCAAGGGAGCCTCGTGAACAACTCCTGCTTCTCCCCACAGGGCTGCCTCCCCTTTTCCCTGTACTATGTCAGCATCTCTGTGCTGGGGCCCTTCATCTTCCTCCTTTGCTCCTTTCTTCTCCAGTGTATATGTTTCTTGGGCCAATTGCTGGGATTCCTTGTTTGAGTTAATTGCTGCTGTTTTATCCACCACTAAATTCATTCTTGGCGCTATAAAAATGAGGTTAGAAATCAAGGTTACTTTAATCCAAGTGAACAAGGGATGAGACATTATAATCTTATATAACACTTATTTACAGTGTGAGATATTTATATGTGATATCACAAGGCCATTGTATTATATATAAAACAATTTTCCATTGATTCTAGGATGCTGACTATAACATGCACCATGACTTAATAATGGTTTTTCACTATGAAAAGAAATGTCTTCAAATTTAAGGAATACATTGATATTAAAGAAAAGCTGAACATCAGAGATGTTTAACATAAGCAGCAATAAGCAAAAAAATTATGATGTCCCCATGTCTTGGAATCAATAAAATCTCCACCTCACTCTTTCTCTTGGCTTCCTCTTTCTCTCTCTCACATACATACAAGATTCCTTTCTTAGAAATAATAATAAGTGGAATGGAAAAAATTATGCAATAAGAAAATAGTGAGTATTTAATCTTCAAATAAATTATTATTTTATTTGTCTCTTTTCTTTCTTTCTTTCTTTCTTTCTTTCTTTCTTTCTTTCTTTCTTTCTTTCTTTCTTTCTTTCTTTCTTTCCTTTTCAAGCAGGGTCTCTCTGTGTCACCCAGGCTGGAGGGCAGCGGTGTGAACATGACTCACTTCAGTCTCGATTTCCTGGTCTCAAAAATCCTCCTGCCTCAGCCCCTCGAGTAGCTGGGACCGTAGGTGCATGCCACTATGCCAGGCTACTTTTTTTGTTTTGTTTTGTTTTTTGTTTTGTTTTGTTTTGTTTTGTTAGTAGAGACAGGGTCTGTCCATGTTGCCCTGGCTAGTTTCAACTCTTGGGTCTCAAACTCCCAAAGTGTTGGGATTACAGGTGTGAGCCACTGCATCTGGCCCTGAAATCATTATTTTCTGCAGCAGCATAATATGTCTCTCTTCTGCCTATGTTTTCTGGAACTCACATGGGCCTTTAGCAACACAATCATTATACAGTGTGAACTGATGGTTCTCACTCCCAGATGATAAGCTACTATATCTAGATTTAGTCATCACAAATTGGTGTCTTTAGTAAAAAGTCTTACCTTTGTAGCTCAAGATAAGACTTTTTACTAAAGACACCAATTTGCATTACCTTTCACCTGTGTTCAGAAGCTAATTTGCCTTTGGCAAAACAGGATTACAAAGCAAGACAGGACTTTGTAGACTGGGACAGTTTTCAGCCTAAATACTCTTCTTGAAGTACAAGTTTTCACCCATAATTTCCTGGCAAACCTGGGTGCACAAGCTATCAGAGTTCATAGTTCAATAAATATAGGTTTGATATGTTTTTTAATAGCAACAAGTGGATTTTTTTATTATTAAATGAAGTTATATATATTTTGCAAGCAAAATAAGTAAAGAAAGGCATGTTATGCCAAACACCTAAAGCATTTCAACTTCCCAACTGCAGAATAGGACTTAGGGAGCTGGAAGCTTTGAAAAAGTCATCCTAATAATTTATATCAATTTAATCTTTTCTCATTTATTAAAAAAAAAAACACTTGACTAGATTTTATAAAATTAGTTAACATACCAAGATGTCAAACTCTAACTTAAAAAAAAAAAAACAACTCGTAAAGTAGGCAAGTATGATGTTCCTCATTTGTTTTTTAGTTGCTTGCCTTCTTGGCTAGCCATCTTACCCCCAACATCATCAGCAACAATCTACCAGAAGTCTGAAGTCCTTATCTTACTCACTTCTCTACTTTATACCCCGTCCAAGACTGTCTTATTTCATTACCTCTTCTAACACAAAAGATGCTTATCGTTTGTTGCGTTTCCTCGGTCTCTTGCCAGCTATTATGATAAACCATTTTGAGGTAAAGCAATAATAGCTGATATTACATTTCCCTTAAAATGTGTTTGGAAGGTAATTTGTGATGTCTCCTTTCAAAGGAGTAAAATAAAAATTTCAGGCCTATCAATAGGGCTGAGGTTGACTTTACAGGTCATCCTCTGCTTATCACAGCAGTTATTTCCTAACTTTTACCTAAAATCTTCCAAAGCGATATGTAGAATCAAATATTGGTTCACAGAACATGTAGCCAATTCACCTGAGAGAATATGGTCCATTTTATTTCATTACAGATTATTACCAGATTTGAAACAAAATTAAATTGAAACAATAGGAAACAATAATGTCTGTCAAGTCTCTTTAATAGTGTATCTGCTACTATTAAAATTCCTGCATGAAAGTATATAAAAAAAGTCCTCTGTTTTTCTAATCTGGTTTCTAAATTTATGGATTAATTAAGGAACATTCAGGGAAACAGGGAAATAAAATTGCCTAGCCACCATGTAGTAATATACTATGCCTAAATTTTAGGAGAGAAAGTGCTAATGGCATCCAGCTGAGATATTATATGAACACACACACACACACACACATACACACACTATAAGGGAGCCAGACATGACGTTCCTCAAGCAAGAGAGAAAGAGTATTGAAGCTTTTCTAAGAAATATTACTATAAAAACATGACATGTTTTTTGATGGTAACCCCATGGGCTTTTGAAAAATATTTAATATGGGAGAACAAGTAATATTCACAAACAGTGGCAATTTGATTTAGTGGAATGAGTGTGTACTTGGAAGTCAGACTAACCTGGGTAAAAAAACACCAGCTCTGTCATTTACTAATTGTACAAACTTGGGAAATAACACCTCTCTAATCTTTCATTTTCTTATCCATGAAATGGGAATAGCAATGCTGTACTCACAGAATCCTTTGACAGTAAATGAGATAATTTATGCAAAATGCTTAGCACAGTTCCTGACATAAAGAAAGCCCTAATAATCTTCCTTGCACACACCTTTCATTGCTTACAAATAATTAGATTTTCTTGCTTGAATGCAATTTGACCAATAATAACCAGTATCTCTGCATTGAAGAATAAATATTTGGGAAGGTGCACCTGAATTCCTCTAGTTGAATGCCCACTATAAAAGATGTGGGTTCTCTAAGCTCAGGGTCCCTCTGCTGTAACTCAGCCCACTGCACAATCAAGTGTTACCTGCTCCTCTTCATGTTGCCAAGGGAGATTTGGAGCTCAGGGAACCAGCATAAATACAGGTACTCTGGCTACTGCTATTTGCTATGAGCAATACAGTCCTTTTTCTCTGACCCAGGTGTCTTATGTCTTCTGCCATGATCCATAAAACTGTGGCTGGCTAAGTTATTGCTTGAAAGAAGGGTAAAATCTCAAATGCCTCACAATGCTTGATGACAATTACTAAAATTGAAGGTGGGATAAAGTGACCATATGATGAATAAATGAATATATTTCCCTGCTCCCATACACATAAATATATTCAAATCAGGGCATATTTTAAAGGTCATTCAATAAATACCAGAAAGCCTAGTGATTTCAAGAACATGGGAAGTTTGACCAGATTTATGTGAGTCATGGTCTGTTGAATCACTCTAATTGGAACTCTTGCAGATGGAATACTTACCACCAAGAGCCAGGTCATAGGCTAATGGAAATAAATCCTTTCCTAGTTAAAAAAGAAAAGAAAAGAAAAGTTCAAATGAATCACTGTGAAATGTACCATCCTTCTCCATCTCTCCAGTTGGATCAGTTAAGGCAAATTCACCTGGCTGTTCAACTGTCTGAGAGGCAGGCTATTGAAATAAGACTGATGTGAAAATTCCTACCGATATTGTATAATCTAACATTCTTTTATTTAATCCTAGACATCAATATATTCAAAAAAGAATAATACATTTTTACTTGATGTTAGTTGTAAAGCTCCCCTTAGGGCCTGTCAACTACTTCTGGCCATGCTATTCATTAGTTGAAAATTAGAAAAAAAAAGGTGGCCGAAGGAAGAAACAAGAATAAAAAGGGTGGAAACAGGCCATTTTTTGCAGAGGATTTCTGAAGGTTGTTCCTAGGTAATGATGTGCCCTTACCGCCACTTGTGTCAACCTCCAGCTTCCTCGGTGGCTTCCCACACTCATCTTCACTGCTGACACCAGACTCAGCATCATAGTGGCAGTGGTAGTCCGATGCCAAGACTTCTGCTATTATCTGTCCAGCTTATTGGATGTCACATAAAATATCAAAAGGTATAAAAACAGGTCATGGGAACATTGTTGAGCCATTTCACATAATTTAAACAAGTGGTTCAATTTAAATGCATTTACATTAAAATGTAACCTTGTTTTAAAAATCTCTGAAGCATAAACAACTCCCCCAAGCTATGATTTCAAAAAGAAAACACAATACACAAGAGAAGATCATGAAGTAAAGAAATCCATGCAGAGAAATACTTGCATTAAAAAAGGAGAGAGCGAGTAGCCATGAGCAGTGATAGATTTGCCAAATGAACATGCAATGAAATGATTGAAAAAAGCAGTTTAGTTGCATTTTCCCTTCTAGGAATATGTGCCATGGCTTTTATGACACCAATCATCACTGCTTTTTTAAATTACTAAAACTACTAGAGCTGACTACACCACGAGCATTTCATCCATTAGTAGATTTTAGTGATTTGACCCCAATATTCACTCCATGTGGACAGAAGCAAAAAAGCTATTACACAATTCCTATAAATTTGACAGTAAAAGCTATTATAGAAATTCGTGTTATCTGTAGTTGGTTACTAGCATAGACTTCAGGATCACAGAGACCTAAATTCAATTCTCATATTACATACTAACCATATCACATTGAGCAATTGCTTTGGCCTAAGCCAATGCCTTGGTTTACCTATCTGTCAAAAAGAGCTGTCTACTCAAAAGTTCTTGAGAGGATTAAATGAAATAATATAGAGAGAGCATCTTCATCTTCCACTTACTAGCAAGTGTCTAGGCACTTAATAAATACCAGCGATGATGATGATCATGATGATAATGGGCATTTCTAAGTGTCATCACCCAATGTGGTATGATTCTAGGTCAAAGTGTAAAGTCAATTAAGTTTGTCTTTAGTTTCTGACAATTCCCTTTCTACAACTCTTGCTTATCATCTGATGACCCATATCATAAATCCCATAAATCTCTGACATTATCATTATATCACCTCCTTGTTAACAAGTTATTTCAAATAACACTAGACTTAGATCTGTCTTCTGGGATAAGAACATGGTATTTCTGAAACTAACTAATTTCTTTCCTTTCCTTTCTTCCTTTCTTTCCTTTTCTCCCTTTTTCCTCCCTTTTATCCTTTCTTCCCTCCCTCCATTCCTTCCTTCCTTCCTTCCTTCCTTCCCTCCCTCCATTCCTTCCTTCCTTCCTTCCTTCCTTCCTTCCCTCCCTCCATTCCTTCCTTCCTTCCTTCCTTCCTTCCTTCCTTCCTTCCTTCCTTCCTTCCTTCCTTCCTTCCTTCCTTCCTTCCTTCCTCCTTCCTTCCTTCCTTCCTTCCTTCCCTCCCTCCATTCCTTCCTTCCTTCCTTCCCTCCCTCCATTCCTTCCTTCCTTCCTTCCTTCCCTCCCTCCATTCCTTCCTTCCTTCCTTCCTTCCCTCCCTCCATTCCTTCCTTCCTTCCTTCCTTCCTTCCTTCCTTCCTTCCTTCCTTCCTTCCTTCTTTCCTTTCCTTCCTTCCTTCATCCTCCCCTGATATTCTGTTACAGTGGATACAACGACTTTACTTTGAGAAAACAGAACTAGAATGCAGCTTCTTGCTTCTTTTAAGGTGAACTACTAAGGGGTAATTACTTACTGACTCCTCTGTATTTGGAAACAAATAGTGGAATACCTGCCTCAAATCGGTTTTGAAGGGAAAATTGTGACTTAACAATGTTAAGAGAACAAACAGAAATGAAAAAGGGGAATAATATAGTTCAAATATATTCTCTTTTAAAATATTTGAACATCAGTTTTCCTCATTTATCCAATACAACAAAAGTTTTTTACAATAAGAGTTTAGAGATGATATTGACTCATGACAATGATGTAATAGTTGGATTTGCTATCAAGTTTTCATTTTAGAAACTTGATAAACATAATACATATGAGTTAAATATCATCCTTTCCTTTCTTCCTTTCTTTCCTTTTCTCCATTTTTCCTTCCTTCTCTCTTTCCTTCCTTCCTTCCTTTCCTTCCTTCCAGTATAATGTGAATACTGTATATCTAGAGAGTTCAAATAAGCAATGTTTTAGGTTTTACATATAAATTTATTTGGCAATTACATGAAGCTTTATTCCATCAGTGCTAAGACATCAAAGTTTTGTCCAAGTAGTTCACAGGGTATAAAAATATAGTGTACAATATTGATAATAAACAATAATTACGCAATTAGCAGCTACTGAACCAAAAGACTACTATAAGAAGCCAAACAATACTAACATCTTCTGAAAATTAAAACTCACTCAGAAATGATAGTGAAGCTCGTAGTCCCTCTGTCTCAGGGATGTTATCACCATTTTCCCACGTCTGCTGGCTTGCCCCTGGAGGATTAGCCTTTGGAAGTAGATGAGAGCCTGTATAGTTAGGTGTTGCCTATTTTGAGTTCAGTATGAGTGGAATGCTGGCCTAAGTATCAAGGACTTACTAGGTGTGAAACCAGAAAAGGCTTCACTTGGTCATTTTTTCTCAGATGTTCTTCTGAAACTGAAACTTAAAAGCAAGAACTTGGCTGGTGTCTAACCCCAACTGTTTTCCACCCATAGTAAAAGAGGACTGTGCATGCTGAGACTCCCATTTCAGCAATGCGACACATCACTTTGTTGCCTCTCTCTATTTAGCCCTTCATCCCCTAAGGCTCCTGTCTTTTACCTATCGATAAAGGTGACCACTAGAGGCAAAGGTGATTGTCAGTTCTCACAGCATTAGTTGCAAAATGGAATTGTCACACATAAAAAATTTCTTAGAGAATAAGCTTTTTTTTCACTCAAATGATATAATGATACTTTAAGGTATTTTTTAAAATATCAAAATATTCTTATATTACAATGTCAGCTTTTAGTATAAAACAAGTATGTTTTAATATGTATTGTATTTTCCCTAAATATGGAGATGGTATTTAGATAGATTATCCAAAGCTTGAAAAAAATTAAAGGATACAAAGAAGAAAATAATTATCATAGTTTCACTACTCAGAGAAGGCTACTAGTTAACATTTTAATAGATTTCCAAGTATTTTTTACTAAATTCTTACTAAAGGTAGCACTTAATATCCAACTTTATTAATTTAGAAATGTATTGTGACTATTTTCCCATATCATTAAATTTAAAAGACTCTTCAGTAACACATAAAACATTCTAATAAAGTCTTACTAAATTTCGGTTCATCAATGTCTATTGTTAAATATTGAGCTATTTCTATTATTTTGTGATTATAAAGCTATTTTAAACACTACTTATAATCATTTTACACATATTTTGACTATTCCCTTAGTACACATTCCTGGAATAGGAATTGCTATGAATCTTTAGAAGCTTTTATACATATTTCTAAATGTTCTTTTAAAAAGGAGGTGGGATGAACAATGTCGTCAATAATGACTGAAAGGCCTATGTGCCTGCACTATTTTCACAATTTCCACCAATTCTTTCTTTATTTGATATTTTAGTAATTGAAAAGTAGTGGCAAGGATAGAGCTTTCAATATTAGCAGCAAACTTTCCTTTTGTGAATTTCCTGCTATACAATGTACACTCTTCTGTTATGATGTTTGCCTCTTTATTGATTTGTAAGAACTCTTTATGTATTACAAACATCAATCATTTTTTCCAGCTTTTATTTTAGATTCAGGAGGTACATATGCAGGTTTCTTACATGAGTAAATTACATGTCACTGAGATTTGGTGTGCAAATGATCCCATCACCATGCAGTGAACATAATACCCAATAAGTAGTTTTTCAACCCACTTTCCCCCACCTGGTAGTCTCCAATATCTATTGTTCCCATCTTTATGTCCATACAAACATAAATTTTTTGCATATCCATCTTGCAAATATTTCCTCCAGAGTTTGTTTTCCTGTATAGTCGTGTGTTATTGCTGTTATTGCTGCTGCTATTGCAAAGAATCTCACATTACTCAGTACTATTTCTTCCAAATTAATGAATTGTTTTCAAATCCCAAACTATTACTGTTAGGATTTACAGACATTCTACATCAAATTTTGGATTTAATCTGGCAAAAATTATCATCATCTTTATATTTAGTCTTCTATTCAAATAGTGGGAGTGATTTCCCATTTATCATATTTCTCTTTCATCCTCTTTGTGTGGAATAGCATGTTTTTCTTATTGTCCATATATTAGGTTCTTCCTTCTTATAAGTTTCTTAAAGTCTGTTTATGAGTACTTCTCCGTTGTGGTTTATTACTTTTGTTGTTGTTGTTATAGTTTCAGTGGGTTGGTAGTTTGAGGCTATAGTTAGAAATTGGTCACCTTACAAATACCACTTGTTGGCACTAATAATTGCAATTAATTAATTATCCAGTGAATTGTTCTTTTCTCTTAGATCCAAGAATTATTTAGAGTACTGCTTTTAAATTTTCCATTTTTCTGGTGAGAGTTAATTATATTTTGTAAATAATTTATAGTTTTATTGCACTGTTATCATGTAATGTGGATTCAACAAATTCTGCTCTGTGCTGCTTTAAAAAAAGGCACATGGAGAATAATAGTTACGTGATAGACCAACCTTCTAAATCACATTAATCATTTTCTCTGTGTCCTTATGTATTATGAAAAGGACTGATGTTTATGTTTAAATACAAATGAGAGTTATTCATTTTGTATTTTCCATTAAGAGAGTGGTTAGCTTCTTGAATGCTCTTAAATCCCACTGGGATGCAGATCTTCCTCACAAATGTTAAGCTGAAGTAGTTTCCAATTCCAATTCAGTGACCCAAGAGCTAAAGGAGAAAGGTAAGGAAAGTGGGTCTTTGAACCTTCTTAGCAGAAATGTAATTCACTGCATTACTTTTCTATGGTTGCAAGAGCTTCCAGGCTTGGTTAGACACCTACTCTTGACATTGCCATCTTCTTTGTTAGGGAAGTGCCTCTATGAATTCAGGGGAGAAGACCCTCTACCCATCAGTGCAGCTGACTTTTTGTTGGCGTTGCCTCACAAACTTTCCGGGGGGGGTGGCAACAGTGAAGAACACTGAACAGTTAGAGGCCAGCATACCGGCTTTCTGCGTCCTCACAGCTCACCCCTGCTTCCAGCCTCTTCTGATCCTTTAAGTCTAGGATGATTTCTTTTTAACTTCTATGAGGACACTCCTCTTTCTCGTGGGAAAGAAACACATGATAACTCCTGATGTCTTTCTCTAATTTGCCCTCATGTAGCAAATTCCTTGGATTTTGTGACATTTGGATGGTACCTTCCTTAGATACAAAACACTTTTAAACTTTGTGAAACGTTTCGACTGCTATTTTATACTTTCTTCCTCATTTAAAATAGAACAGGGAGAAAGAAATCAGGTACTTGAATTCATATTACCAAATGAAGTAAATTTCACAGTGTTTCTAATTAACATTCTCCTTAAAAGTCGATTTATAGCCTTCATATCACTTGCTGCTATAGAAACTTAGAAATTCACTGCAATAATTCAGCTGCTTTTGTGGAAACAAATCAAATCACATATAAAAATTCAGGCCATCACAGGTGGGATGTAAAAGTTGACACTTTAATATCTACTAGTCAAGATGCAAATTGAATTATTAAATATTTACTAAATAAAAAACATTCTTATGATCATTTTGAAGCATTATTTATGTGGTTTAAATGAATAATTAGGAATTTTTCAGGTATTCTTTAACATAAACTTTGATTTAACAAAAAATGCTTAGAATGACGATGATGAAAGTTGTAATTTTTCAGGTCTAACATAGTTGCAGGTTAGCATTTTCTCTTTTCTAATTTTTTTTTTTTTTTTTTTTGTAATTCTGTGCTTATTTTGTTTATTTCTTTCTCTTTTCTCCCCTGACTCTCCTACAATTTTACATATCCTCTAGGCCATTTTCTCCTTTAAAACAATGTAAAAGGGGCAGAACAAAGCCACAGTATTTCTGTCCTGTAATTGCCTGTTCTCCATGGTAAAGCTTTAGATGTCATTGTTGGCCAGAGCAGATGAAAAGAAAAATATGCAGAGGAATAAGAAGGAAAGTTCAAGAAATCATACAAGAACTTCAATGTACTGTATATCTTGGGGCTTCAGGGGTTTTGTTTGTTTGTTTGTTTTTACAGTACAGGAGTCCCCTTATCTACAGGGTACACAATTCACAACCCCAGCAGATACTTGAAACAGTAGGTAGTATCAAACTCTATATATACTATGCTTTTTTCTATACATGCATCCTTATAATAAAGTTTAATTTATAAATTAAGCACATAAGAGATTAATGACAATAATAATAAAATAGAAAATTATAACTATACTATAATAAAAGGTATGTTGATATAGTCTCTCTCTCTCACTTTCTCTCTCTCTCTCTCTACTCCTCTCTCTCTCT
>NW_016803205.1:413465-453547 GCF_001698545.2 Rhinopithecus bieti
GTAATTCTGTGCTTATTTTGTTTATTTCTTTCTCTTTTCTCCCCTGACTCTCCTACAATTTTACATATCCTCTAGGCCATTTTTCTCCTTTAAAACAATGTAAAAGGGGCAGAACAAAGCCACAGTATTTCTGTCCTGTAATTGCCTGTTCTCCATGGTAAAGCTTTAGATGTCATTGTTGGCCAGAGCAGATGAAAAGAAAATATGCAGAGGAATAAGAAGGAAAGTTCAAGAAATCATACAAGAACTTCAATGTACTGTATATCTTGGGGCTTCAGGGGTTTTGTTTGTTTGTTTGTTTTACAGTACAGGAGTCCCCTTATCTACAGGGTACACAATTCACAACCCCAGCAGATACTTGAAACAGTAGGTAGTATCAAACTCTATATATACTATGCTTTTTTCTATACATGCATCCTTATAATAAAGTTTAATTTATAAATTAAGCACATAAGAGATTAATGACAATAATAATAAAATAGAAAATTATAACTATACTATAATAAAAGGTATGTTGATATAGTCTCTCTCTCTCACTTTCTCTCTCTCTCTCTCTACTCCTCTCTCTCTCTCTGTCTGTCTTATTGTACTGTACTCACCTATTTTCAGACTGAGGTAAACCATGAGTAACTGAAACCGCAGATAAGCAGGTCAACTGTGCTACATATTTTCTAGCCAATAGTATCTGAGGGGTTTGGGCAATAGAAAGGTAAGGAGAAGTAGAACCACTAATACATATAACTTTAATAAATGGCTTAAGTCATGAAACAAAAATACTAGTTATTCTACTTCATGCTTACTTGAATCTTCATTATCGGTTCTTTCTTCCGGGTTCCCAAATGTCAAACATAAATGCTCTAATTTGGTATACATTACATCTTTTACATTCCCTATCGTGTATTCTCAATGACATCTAATTCATTCTCTCTCCTATGCTATTTCAAACAAAACAAATTGATCCCATCTTAAAACATGTTAAGAATCTGAGCAACTGAATATCAGAAGACTGTTTTATCAAGAATTTTCATCTGTATTTTAAGAATGTAAGAAGCCTGTAAAAACACCATAAAGATATGCCCAAGCTTATTCCAAGTTCCTGGTGACCTTCAAAAGCATCCCTGTGCTTTCATCATTTTTGTGTAGCCAGTCGATTATCTTCCCAACAACTCACCATGACAAAATTCATGACTAACATCATCTACCCACACAGTGAAGGTGTTCTTGTGTCATCTTTGACATTGACACATGGCCCACAAAATACCAGGATTAATTACAAACCAAAGACCATAGCTGTTCAAAGACAGTTGCAGAGAATGCTAAAGTTTAGCCTCCATATAGTAGCCAGAATAATCTTTTCGAAACATTCAGATCATGCCATTTTGGGCTCATATCTTTCTAGAGGAAAGATTTCCTAACTCAGAATAAATTCCTTCCCATGACCTATGAGATTCTTCCTCTGACCTCATCTTGTGCTACTCTCTCACTTGTTTACTAGACTCTGTCACACTGGCCTTCTTTCCAAATCCTTCATTCAGCAACTATGCTCCCAACCTGGGACTGTTGCACTTGCGGGACTCCTCGTTCCCTGTGGTCTTTCTGTAGATGACAGAGTGGACTCCCTCTGTACTTCATTCATCTCTGTTCAGATGTCTTATCATTAGAGAGGCCATCCCGAAAATACCACTCCTTCCTCAAACCATCACTCTATTATCCCCTTACCCTGCTTTTATTTTCCTTCTATCACTTAGCCCAGATACCCCATCACATGCTTATTTTCCACTTGGCAGGCATATCTCCCTCCTAGAATATAAAATTCATGTAGAAAGGGACTGTCGTGTTCACAGTGAGAACAGTGTGTGGCATAAAGCAGATCCTCAGCAAATATTTATTGACTGAAGAGGTCTATTAGAACAACTACATGCTTCCACAGGTCATTCAGAAATTGTATTTAGACCTCAACTCATAGCACTTGACTTTCTTGTTCTTTCATCAGGACCAGTTTATCCTGCCTGCCTGATAACAAAATTGCATTTCATTTTAGTTATACCATTATTTAAGTTCAAATTGCCGGGTCAAGCACTATGACTTTTCTTGACTCACATACAAAAATAAAAAATGCTTACTCTCATATGCATTTTACATTATAATTTGCATTAAATATACTACTCTTTATGTCATCTATATTTATGATGTATAAATTAAATTAACTTTACAAACAAAATGTACTTGAGTTATTCCACTATTAGAACATAGTGCCAAGATTGTGTCACAATGCATGACAGCTTAAGCTGAAAGTAACAGAAAAATAAACATATTAAAATAAGACCATGCCCTGTAATACTGGATTAACACCCAAGAACACTGTCTCATTGTAGCTAGCAATTATAATCTTTTACTTTCTGCTTCACTGTGTACTGTATATCTTTTATTCAATTCATCTGATTTGTTGATGGACTGGACAAAGTTCAATTAAATGCAACATACTATAAAACCGTGAGAAGGAAAATATCATTTTATGCAATCAGCCTAAAAGGTATGAAGGCAATGGCTTTACTTTACTCATTTATCCATCGCTACTATGATCTCAAGTAAAAACAATTCAAATTAAATTGTGTTAGCTTAGAGTCTATAAAACATTATTAATTGTATGTGATTTTTAGCCCACAGATTTATTCGTAACATAGGTTATTCTTTTTTTTTTTTTGAGACGGAGTTTTGCTCTGTCGCCCAGGCTGGAGTGCAGTGGCGGGATCTCAGCTCACTGCAAGCTCCGCCTCCCGGGTTTTTACGCCATTCTCCTGCCTCAGCCTCCCGAGTAGCTGGGACTACAGGCGCCCACCACCTGGCCCGGCTAGATTTTTTTTTGGATTTTTTAGTAGAGACGGGGTTTCACCGTGTTAGTCAGGATGGTCTCGATCTCCTGACCTCGTGATCTGCCCGTCTCAACCTCCCAAAGTGCTGGGATTACAGGCTTGAGCCACCGCGCCCGGCCACATAGGTTATTCTTTAACATAATCACAGCTTTTATCCTAACTGAAAAACGATTAAGTACCATACACATGTGAGACATGGTCGTTTACACATTCTCTCAGCCCTCTTTCATTTCTACCTACAGTTCTAGTCAGGGATCTACATAAAATATATACATGTGCATATTTTGTGATTTTATGTGGAATTTTCTTAGAAATTGTTATTCATACAAAATTTAAAGACATTTTGACTTTTAAATCTATTATTTAAAATATTAACAAATTTATTGAATCATTTCCCTGAGTATTTGTATTTAGAAAACATTAGCCACCCAACTGTTATAATTTACTTAGCCTCAGATTTTTGATAGCATTAATCCTTCCACATCATTCTGAATATTATACATGGTCTTTGTTCTGTTTTACCTGTTAATGTCTTGTGCTTTATATTCCCTGACTCTATATTGCCTAGCTTTCACAACCCTCAAATTTTGTTCCTTTGTGGAAGATGAACAATAGAACAAAACTATGCGTTCTTTAAAATAGGTTTTAGAGAACTATTTAAAGAAAATGTGCAGTTATACAATTCTGTGGCAATATAAGAATAACAGATTAGGTGAATATGAAGAAAAGAGAAGTGTGCTTATGTGACAAGACATTCAAGATACAGGGTTAAGTGAAAAAAAGTAAGTCTCAGAACAAAATATATAGTATGTTTCCATCTATATATAAAAATAACATACGTGTATGTATCTTTGTAATATATCATTACATATTAATATATCTATATCTATCTACCTACCTATAATTTCTGTAATCATGCACACACAAAAAAATTGCTATCCACCATTGTCCCTGGAGAAAAAGAGTAGAGGTTGGGCAAGAAAGACTTTCACTTTCACTTTATTCTTGTCTGTTTTGTAATGTTTAAACTTTTAAACCAAACTTTTGTGAGAAAATAGTTTATTAAAACTTTAAAATATCTATAACTTTTGAACAAAATTATGCTTACTGAAATGTATCTTTAAAAAATGTTTATAAATTTGAAATAATTTTAGTAATAAGACACTCACTAAAGTACTAATAGCAATAGTGAAAGCAAGAAAAAATGTAAATGTCCAACTATAAGGAAATGGCTAAATTATGAGAAAACCACAGAATGGCATAACATACAGAGGTTAAATATGTTCATAAAGATTAAAGATGTGAAAAATGATCATGGTCTAATGTTAAGATATAAAGCAGGATATATTTTACAAAATATGAAAACAAAACTTTGTGAATCCTAAGTTTACAAATAAAAATCCTGACCAAATGCTAAAAGGGATCTTCTTGTGTGTAATAAACCTATGAGTAATTTTTCAAAATTACTTTTCTCTATTGTCTAAATGTCATTCCATGTGTATTGTTAATAAAAAATTAATAATAGCACATATATTACAGCTTAACAAAGATAAACAATCCCAAACCTTGCCATCTTGTGTTGAATCCACCTTAATAAAAAGATAACAAAATGTTTTAAAATTATAGATGTTATCAAGTTAAGAACATGGTTTCCCAATATATTTAAGAAAAGTAATAAACCAATACACTTTTCATTTCACAAACTCAGAGAAAAACAAAAACTACTGTTTTCCAGGTGACATGATCATAGTGCCACATTTCTGATATTCTACAGCCTAATTATGACCCTCATTATGTTTATCCTACTTTACAAAAGATGTGCTACTTGCAGAAATTCAGGTAAACAAATATTCTTAGTTTTCTTGAAGCGAAAATTTAAAAAATGAAAAAAATAATGTTAGTGTTTCCTTACTGACCTTTAACATTCTATCATTTTTTATTAGTAGCTTGTCATCTTGTACACCATTTTTCTAGATGACACCTATATAATATACAAAGAATTTCATAATGAAATTCAAGATTCAAAAAAAAAAATATTGCAATTATTTTATTAAAAGGGTTTCAAATTTATTGGAGCTAGAATCTTGATTTATATATGACAAAATTCTTTTGAAGATGTTCAGGGTCTTTGCATTATAATTCTAGGGCAGGGGTTGATGAATTTTATCTCTAAAGTCCCAGTTTGTAAATTCTTAGGATTTTGGGGGTTATTTAACAACACAAAAATCATTCTTGGCTTTCAGGCTATTTAGAAAACAAGACAAAACAGTAATGGTTCAGATTTGGCCCCGGGCCAAAGTTTGTCAAACTCTGTTCTAAAGTTATTTTTGGTAACTTATTCAAAGGTCATATGCATTGCTATACTCCACTATCTAAAACACCTTTACCCTCCTGGATCCCACCTTCAAAATTGTATTTAACCCTTACAGTCTCTTAAATATGTTCTTCATGAAAACTTTCAAGGTGTCCTTTAACAAACAGGACTTCTCTTCCTTTGAAGCCACATAGCATTTTGTAACTTCTCTATTTTACATAGGACTACTAACCTTTGTCTGGTGGTGTGCCAAGGCTTCCACTCAGCATGTTATGTGTAAGGAGAAACCCTCTCTTACACATTTGTATTGACTATGGTGCCTTGTGCATAGTAGAAGATTAATAATATTGGTTGAAGTGATAGATAACTATTCGACATCTTCAATTCCTAGAAGGAGACCTCAGTAGTTTAATAGTAGTTTTTAAGGGCCTAAAAGTAACATAGACACTAAAAATATTCATATGTTGTTAAAATGTAGCTGAATTTTAGTAATATTAAAAGGTGAAAACAAATTTTGTCTTAAAATCAAGAAGAATGGCTCCTGCATTGACAGGGGAGACAGATGAGAGAGAGCAACAAAAGGACTGTGAACCAGTTCCAGGGCACAGAAGGTTATGTGAGAGGCAAGCGTCAGGCAGGTACAATCCAGCTGTCCACAGGACACCCCTCAGCCCTTTCACTCTGCTCCTCAAGGTGAGAAAAGCATCAGACGTTCCATGTGTCTAAGATCTGGGGCCTGATTATCCAGACACTCCTTACTCTTTCCATGTCAAATGAACAATCTTACACACTCAGGATCCCCAGGGATCAGAAAGTAACTCAGTTTCAGAGAAGAACTCAAAGGAAAGTTTGGAATCTTGTAAGAAAATTTTACACTATTATCTAAATCTAAATTCATATTACACAGACGCGATAGGCAATATTTAGAAGTTCTGGAACAACTCTGCCTGAATTCATATCCTAGGAATGCCTCTTTTAGCTGTGTAATCCTTGGTAACTTATTTAACCTTTGGAAGCCACATTTTATTTTTCATCTGTAAAGAAGAGATGATGATAATAGAATGTAACTTAGAGGGAGATTGGGTTTTTGTGAGGATGTGATGAGTTAATATATCTAAGTGTTTAGAACCTTGCCTGGAACATAGTAAGCACCTATTAACATTAGCTATATATCTGAAAATCTATATATAGCTAAAAGCAAATAGTATTTCTACTAATAAATAATCTCTAAAAGCCACACACATCCTTGCCTTCAAACACATATTGTGCTTTATTTCATTCTTGAAATGAAATTCCCATAGGAGGGAATTTACTGAAAATAAGAAACAGGCTGGGTAGAAATTATCAAGTAATTTTTTAAGTGCAAGAGAAGGCAAACAGCAAACTGAAAATACATATATGATTATGTGACAAAGAGAGACACAGGAAAAATCTTGAATCCCTGAAGCATTATCGCAACAGTATTTCCCAAGCTTTGGCGTAATGCATTGACCAAAATCAGCTTCCATGCATGAGCACGATGGCAGCTCAACTTAACGGCCATACTTACCACCTTCCTCCACCCCAGGGAGACCTGCCTTTTTGTCCTTCACCTGAGCAGTGCTTTCTTCCCAAAGCTTACTCTTATCATTTTCCTTTTCTTCTGCAGAAACGTGTTTCCCGGACTTCTCAGATAAACCCTCTGCAATCCTTTGGGTTCCTTTCTCCGTTCTTTCTTTAAGAACATTCTCAAAGCTTTCCTCTATTGGCATTGGCTTGGCCTCCACATCTGCTTTTGTTATCTCTTGGTCTTCAATTTCAATTTCTAAGGATTCCTCAATTGGAAGGTGAGACTTTCTTGGCTCATCATTTTCACTCAGCTCCTGAGAAGATGAACTTCTGGCACTTTCCTCTGTGCTGCTGTCAGCGTGGGCTTCCCTGTCCCCCACTGCAGATTCATCCTCACTGTCACTAGAATAAGGGTGACTTCTAGATGAGGCTGATGAAGGAGTTTTCACATCTACAAAATAATACAAGTGATGACATTGTTGTTCTTCCATAAAGCAACTGGTTTAATTGTGAAAATTATGTTAGCAATTAATCATACTAAAAATTTTAAAATATAGTTTAGTACAGACTTGATATCCATTTCCCGTATAGTCTACTCAGTGGTCCGCAACCTTTTTTATACCAGGGATTGGTTTCGTGGAAGACAATTTTTCCATGGACTGGGGTTGAGCGGGGATAGTTTTGGGATGATTCAAGTGCATTGCATTTATTGTGCACTTTATTTCTATTATTATTACATTGTAATATATAATGAAGTAATTATACAACTGACAATAATATAGAATTAGTGGGAGCCCTGAGCTTCTTTTCCTGCATCTAGACAGTCTGATTTGGAGATAATGCGAGACAGTGGCAGACCATCAGGCATTAGATTCTCATAAGGAGCTCACAACCTAGAATCCTGGGATGCACAGTTCACAATAGGGTTTCTGCTCCTATGAGGATCGAATGCTTCCACTGATCTAACAGGAGATGGACCTTGGGCAGTAATGCCAGCGATGGGGAATGGGCAGTGGCTGTAAATACAGATGAAGCTTCGCTGGCTTCCCCACCACTCACCTCCTGCTGTGCAGTCTGGTTCCTAATAGGCCATGGACCTTGTACCAGTCCATGGCCCAGGGATTAGATCCCTGGTCTAAATCATTGTTAGGATACAGAAAACTTATTGAATTGATGGAATATATGAGTATATAGAAATTTTCAATAGATCACATTTAACTATCAACCATTCCTGATTTTTTTTGTTGTTGTTTTTAGAAAGCCATTTTATTGAAAACCTTTGTAAATATCCACTTTGTTATAGAAAAAAATGAATAATCCTTTGTCTCTTCAACAAAAGCTTTATTTATTTATTTCCTTCTATCACTACAGTGTTCTGTGTGCATGAAACTTAAATTTTTATCTATCATACCATCCACCATCCTAGTATATCTTGGTATCTGGACACAGTAAGATCTGTGTATTTGCCCAGTAAGTAGACAAATATATTTAGGCTACACTTGCATGTGTGTGTGTGCATAGATGGAGATTTTATCTTATTTTGAGCTCTGCAGAAGCAGAAGCTGAGATGAAGATTCATGTGTGAGAAATGTATTAAAGATGTGCTCCAGGAGAACTCTTAAGGGAGTGGGGGAAGCAAGGGAAGGAAGGGCAGAAATCAATCAAGGGAGCTATTTCAAGCCCCATCTCAGCCTCAACCTGATCCCATGGGCACTTCTGAAGTGTAAGCTGTATTAGGATGTAATTTATATTAGGCAGGAGCTGGGCTTTCATACTTTGGAAAAGTCAGACATTGGCTATGGGCCTCCCTAGGGGGATGTAAACTCTCTAGCATTTCCAG
This sequence comes from Rhinopithecus bieti, assembly GCF_001698545.2. Lineage (NCBI taxonomy): Eukaryota > Metazoa > Chordata > Mammalia > Primates > Cercopithecidae > Rhinopithecus > Rhinopithecus bieti. Next base: position 422,041 of record NW_016803205.1, read on the forward strand.
TCTGAGGGTGAAGCACCTCCAGTAGTCAGGGCAGTCCTCTGAAAAAGGTGAAGGGAGCAGAAGATGGGCAATGGGTGAACAAAGTTGGTAAGAGATTCTGGGACATCTAGGCAGTTCGACGACAGGGTGCTGCAGATATGCAGTCTAGAAACTTACGGTAGCCACAACTGGTTTATGTACTACCTAAAAAGGTTTTAACAATTTCCAATAAAGTACCATACACACTGAATCTCAATAAGGAAGCTGAACAGCATAAAAAATCACTGCATACATTGCTATAGGCCAGAGAAATAAACAATCTTGCTTTTCTAACCAATAGGTCTATGTTTGTAATTGTTTTTTCATAAATATACTTTCAAATAAAATATCCTACATTTAAACGCTGCCTATTTTTTTTGTCTTCTCTGTACTCCTCACTGTTTTTTCTGTTTCTTTATTTCTTTCAGTTCCATGTGGCAGCCACACCAATAGCTGTAGCAGCTAGTGCAGAGTTTAAGAGAAGAAATAACTGTCTTTGCCCTTATCCTCTTCTCTCCAAGCCTCCAGTCCTGCCGGCTCTCCATGACAGGTCTTAGCATTTTAAATATAGTCTCAGAGACATATCAGAGTTTCCACAAAGATTTGAGAGATGCTACACAGCAGTAAAAAACAAACTCAAAAAGCCTTTAAGCAACAGAGCCCCTAAGTCTAATTCCATTTGCTTTTATCTCCTGATACCTTGACAAACACCAGATGACCACTATTTTTCAAATAAATTACACACTCTAGCTACTCATTCTTTATTCTCCATTTTATAAAATCTGGCTATGCCGTGTCCCCGGTAGAAAATGTAGCAGATCAAGGAGAGTTCTTCCCCATCTTATTTGTATCTGTTCAGAAACTTTAGGGTCTCTGAACTCCCCTTTCCCTTCGGGGTCTTATGTTTCTTCTTTAAAAAAGAACATCAGTTCTGATTTATTAGCAGTTTAATCAATGGCTTTCATTAATTACATAGTTAGCTAGGACTCAATGTTATACTCATTCTGAACTCCAAAAATATATCTACCATCTGAATATGGAAATGATGACTCCTACTTTTGGCTCTGAGAGTTGGTCATATAATTTTTAAAATGAGTGCTCCTCTGCCTTTCTTTAGTAGCTTCCATTAATTGTATTATTTCATTTCAAAGGGCTGAAATATACTCTGGTTCAAGTTTGAGTCAGTCCTTCCGAGAAGAAAGATCAGGAGAATGAATGGCCTCCAAGTGGCCAGAGCACCTGACCTCCCATACAAACTCATTTCAGTTTTCAAATTTCTCCCTAACCTCATGCTATAATGTAGTTTCACTCTCATTTCTTTCTGTCATTTACATACACAGACACTGGGGTAAGACTTTGCCTATAAAAAAGCTAAAATAGCTTCAGGGTTATGGAATAGGATTTTCAAAACTAATTTTATTTATTCTCTTAGAAATAAAGCAAATGCTTATATTAAAAAAAAAAACTTTCAGAGCACATATGTAAATTTGCTTTGTCATTAGGAGGGAAAAATTATCTTGCAAGCATATTGATAAACAGCTATGCCTCCTACCCAATTCCATTTGTTTGTGTATTCCCTTCTGGTAGTGATGCTGTAAGAACCTGCTTTTGCTTGTTTTGGCAAAGAAAAGATCTGCACTCATTGCCTGAGGTCTTGGCCGAAGCCAGCAAGTTTGGTGCCATTGTTCCATGTCCTAAGCAAGATCTTTGACTTTTCTCTTTCCACAGTCAGGAGCTCTCCAGACCCTTCTTCCCTTTTCATGTCATTGGTAACTGTTTCTTTCTTTCTTTTTTGGCATCACTATAATTAAAATCTTGTTTGACACAGCACGAGGTTGAGAGAAAATGACATATTCTTCTGTATGACAAAGCCTGATGTCCCAGTCACAGCTCAGCTACTTAATAGTTTCTACTTTGGTTATGCTATTTAACTTATCTAAGCCTCTGTTTTCTTAACTGTAAAATGGGGATAATTCTACTTGTTCTCCTTACAAAACTGTAGAAATTACACGAGAAAAATATTTAATCTAATCAGATGAAATCATTATAGTCTTTTTTCCTCTGTGATGTCATACATGTAGTATATTCTAATAAATTTCTCTCTTGTAGTTTCGTTTTTGTGATATTGAGTGATATCACAGCTACCATGATAAAGATAAAACTAATCATGATTATGTAAACCAAACCATGAAATAGTACTTTACAAACATCTCACTTAATCCTATGGAATAATAATTATCTTCTATTTTGAGATCCAGAAAGAGAGGTCCAAAGAGGTTCAATAGTACCCAATGTCCATTAGCTAGTAAGTAGAAAGTTTTTGTAAATGCTTATTTTGTAACGATACACTGCAATAAAACCAAGACCCTTCTATTTGCTAAAAGACTTTGGGACAGGAAGTACTCACAGCCACGGACCCGACATTGCTCTTCTTAGCTAACTTTCCACTGTTACCACTCAAGACTGACAGACAGGAAATTGTTCTCTTTCAAAAATCAGAACTCATGAAATGTGTAGTCTGTCCTCGCATTTTATCTCTATTGGTCATTATTAATTTTGTCCACCACTCTAGAGCGCAAACTCCATTTAAAATATTCCGAGGCACAGAATATGAATACAAAGCAAAAGCAAAAGCAAAAGGTAGCAATCAAAGTCTTCCCTAGTTTATTTATAACATTGGTTATCATGCTATTTTATGAAACTATACATGTTATTCAGTTATTTACAAATAACTATGGAACACTGTGGGGACACTCATAAAAATGGGGTGTGTGTGTGTGTGCGCACGTGCGTGTATGCTTTGTATGCCAGCAATCCTCACTGTTTATACTGTCTGATTGCTACCTTGATACGCCTGACCAAGGGCACCGGCCACACACACATCCAAAGTCAACACCAGTCCAGCAAATCCAAGATAAAGTCTGCTCTCCCTCCTCATAACTGAGGTTCTGAGTTGTCCTTCACTTTCCTTCCAACTTACATAGATTCATTTGTCCACTAAATATATATTGAGAACTTCCTATGTGCCAGGCAATGTTCTACAAGAAAACAGAAGCCTTGGTCCTTGTTTCTACCTATAATACACACTCAAAACAGAGATTGACTAATTATCCACCTCTTTTCACATGAGGGCAATAGATCCACTGCACATGTTCATAAAGATATTGGTTCACTCTAACAGTGACTGCGGATAACTCTCTCAGAAACTATTGCCACACTCTTATTGCAATCAGTAGCCAAATTGTTTTAAACCAATGACAAGACCTGACCTCAGTTTTCAATCACTTTCTCACCTGCTAGCAAGGAGCATAATTTTACCACAGTTTAAATTCACCATTTCCTTAATTAGTATCCTGATTTTAACTACTTTGTTTTTGGTTTATTAGCTGAAAGCACATACAGAAACTGCAGTTTAAGTTCACAAACTAAAATGAGTAAATTAAATTAAAAATTTAAATGATCTCAGTGACATAACCATGGATCCCAACCCAGTGGATCCAATAAGCTTTTCAACTCTAATACCAACCAATTCTCTCCTTCCTATTCCTTAGTGCAAGAGTTCACAGCAAAATCTGCATATGTGCTGATCTTATTTTCTTCAAACTAGCCATGACACATGAATTTATATATCCTACTATTAGTTGTATAAATAGTTCTGTCTTAATGATATAAGTTCATGAAAATCTGTTTATATTATATGTCAGTTCAATCAATATCTTCATGTACAGTAATAGCGAATTAGATAAGTGTTTTATACTCAATAAATATTGTAGGATGAATCTGTGCTTAACGAAACTGAAAGTATAAATTATCAGATTCCAGCCATGAACAGTAACTGGTTTTTGTCTTAACAGGGAACATATGCCCTCATACTGATAGTTATTATTATCAGTTGAAATGTCTCAAATCATCAATGAGATAAGTATATGTAAGAATACATATTCACAGGTAAATGCAGATATAGTAGGAGGAGAATAAAACAAAATAAAATGTTCTCCATATTTATCTTAAATTTCACTTTCTAAACATTAAAATAAATTATTAAAATATTTATAATACACACAAATCATGTGTCACATTATGCTGCATACATTATTTTCATTCATCTATTGATCTAGTCAATCAGCCCTTCATTCACAAGAGTTCACTGAGTGTCTACGTAATGCCTTTGTTTTCTACAAGGCAGATTCAAATTGTAGAGAAACAGTTCATAGTAAAGTACTTTTGTGTGAATTAAAGGATGGTTCTACATTTAAGTATTCACCTGAAGTTATGCCTTCCTACTTCGACAATTGAAAAGTGACTATGGATTGGGGAATTATTACCATTAAGAAACATATAAGTTTGATTGACCAAGCAAAAAAATCACACATATTATAGTCTTTAATCAGAAACCAACTATAATATTCCCATAATCCTCTCTGATCCAAGAAGCAGACACATTACACTGAAGTCCAAGAGTGCATCTCACAGCACATAGAATTTCAACACAGGAGAAGCCTCCACCCCTATACTTCTTTTCAAACCCATATTGAAGCCTAAAGATTAAGGATGAGATTATTAAAATCATAAGTCAATTAAGTAGAACATTAATGTGATTCCGAGACTTCAAAAGTTTATAAGGTTTACTTCTTCAACAGACTGAAAAATAGCACAAGTGAAATTATCTTTCTTACCAGAAAAAAAATACTTCAAGTCTTAATTTCTTTTTTTCACATTCTGGGAGAAGTCTCTTCTCTGTCTCTTTATCTCTACTTTTATCTCAATCTGTGTAATCTTTCTCAAAAGGAGCTAGTCTTTTTTCCATTACTAATTTTTAAATTTATAATTGACAAATAATTCTTTTATATATTTATGAGATACAACGTGATGTTTCAATGCATGGACACATAGTATAATGATCAAATTGGGGTAATTACATATGCATCACTTTAAGCGTTCATCATTTCTCTGTGGCGATAACATTCAAAATCTTCCAGCTATCTTGAAACACATATTACATTGTTATTCGCCATAGTCACCCTACTGTGTAGTAAAATACTAGAACTTATTCTTCCTGTCTAACTGTAACTTTGTACCCGTTGACCTCTTACTCATGGACACTATCATCCAAACTGTCCATAAAAGTATATTCTCAGCCACATGATACTTTTCCCCTCAACCTTATAACATTCATCTATGACAATATATTTTCCACTGGTGAATTAGTGCCTGGGGTTGCCAACACAAATGCAGAGAAAAGGAAGCTGTCGTTCTTTTTAAATGATAGGAAGTCTCACACATCATTCCTAAACCAGGGTCCTCTCTTAGTCAGCTTGCAGCCAGTAGCACTCTATCACTCATGGGCTGCTCAGCACAGTGTATTCATCAAGGCGGGTCGACGCAATTGTTAGCTGGCAGTTCAAATGGGGCCGACTTGTCACAAGAGTGACAGCCTGGGCAATTGTTTGCCCTCTGGGAACAGGTGCAGGCAGGTTCAAATGAAATACATCCAAATACTAACAGCAAGATTCTTAATCATGTCAATAAAAAGGATGTACTGGTGTCTGGGATTCAGTGGTCACATATGCCTCTCACACTTTTGAAAATGAAATGCAGTCTGGCTTTTCAACAGAGTATTCCAAGGAATCCATCATGTCATTATCATTTTTAATACATGCTACTCGTTCACTGGATAAAATCTCTAATGCTGATACTCCACATACTAAAAGGCATGTTTATGCCTTGAATAACACAAAGGCAAGTTATCACAATAAAGGAATGGAAAATAAGAAAGTCTGATAATGGAGTAAAAAAAAAAACATAATCAGCAACGAGATTTGATTTCAGAACGGCACTGTTTTGAAATACCAAGCATGCAAAAGAGCCCTTTAAAAGCGTAGCTTAATAATATCATTAATGAAACAACAAAAGAAAATAGCCAGCCAATTTAAGTTTAGCTCTTAAATTTCCCAATATCCTTGAACCAGCTATATGTTCTTACAGTTTTCATTGCATATCTATTTAAAATATTATATATTCTGTATCTATACAATGTTGCAAATTATATAATTTTTCCATTGAAAATTCCAATAACCATAAAGCATAAATGTAGCTAGGTATCATGGCACAAACCAAAGCATCTTAGTATTATTGGTGTTAGCATTCAAGTACTTGCTTAATATTTAAAAAATATCCTTCGAGAAATCAGCTATGTCAGAAATATGCAGAAGATTGAAACTAAACCCCTTCCTTATACCATATACAAAAATCAACTCAAGATGTATTAAAGACTTAAAAGTAAAACCCAAAACTATAAAAACTGTACAAGATAACCTAGAAAACACCATTCTGGACATAAAACCTGACAAAGATTTCATGATGAAGATACCAAAAGCAATTGAAATAAAAATTGCCAGGCGTGGTGGCTCGCGCCTGTAATCCCAGCATTTTGGGAGTCCAAGGCGGGTGGATCACGAGGTCAGGAGATGGAGACCATCCTAGCTAACACTGTGAAACCCCATCTCTACTAAAAATGCAAAAACATTAGCCGGGTGTGGTGGTGTGTGCCTGTAGTCCAGCTACTCGAGGGGCTGAGGCAGGAGAATGGGGTGAACCTGGGAGGCAGAGCTTGCAGTGAGCCAAGATCTCACCACTGCACTGCAGCCTGAGCCACAGAGCAAGACTCCGTCTCAAAAAAATAAAAAAATAAAAAATAATAAACTAAAATGACAAAGGGGACCTAATTAAACTAAAGAGTTTCTGCACATCAAAAGAAACTATCAACAGACTAAACAGACAACCTACAGAACAGGAGGCAATATTTGTGAACTATGCATCTGACAAAGGTCTAATATTGAGAATCAATAAGGAACTTAAGTTTAAAATAAAAAGATAACCCCATTAAAAAGTGGCCAAAGGACATTCCTTTTTAAAAAAGGAGAAATGCACATGACCAATAAGCATATGAAAAAATTTTTAACTTCACTAATCATTAGATAAATGCCAAAATCAAAACCACAATGAGATACCATCTCACACTGTCAGAATGACTATTATTAAAAAATCAAAAAATAACAGATGCTGGCAAGGTCATGGAGAAAAGGGATGCTTATACACTGCTGATGGGAATGTAAATTAGTTCAGCCATTTTGGAAAGCAGTTGGTGTTTTTGCAAAGAACTTAAAACACAGTTACCATTTGATCCAGCAAATGCCATTATTGAGTATATACCCAAACAAATATAAATTATTCTACCATAAAGACAAATGCATACATATGTCCATTGCAGCACTATTTACAAGAGCAAAGACATGGAATAAATCTAAATGCCATCAACAGTAGACTGGATTTTAAAAAATGTGTTACATATACACTATGGAATACTATAGACCCATAAAAAATACTATGCAGCCATACTATTCCATTACATAGAATACTATGCAGCCATGAGATCATGCCTTTTGCAGCAACATGGATGGAGCTGGAGGCCATTATTCTGAGTTAGCTAACACAGGAACAGAAAACCAAATACTACATATTCTCACTTAAAGTAGGAGCTAAACTTTGCATACATATGGGTACAAAGAAGGGAACAATAGATGCTGGGGCCTACCTGAGGGTAGAGAGTGAGAGGAGAGGATCAAAAAACTACCCATTGGCTACTATGCTTATTACCTCGGTTACAAAATAATCTGTACACCAAACCCCCATGACATGCAATTTATCTATATGACAAAACTGCACATGAACGCCTGAACATGAAAGTTAAAAAAAATCAGCTTTGTGAGAAATAAGAAGTACACACAGTCCTAGCTTTTACAGTGTAATTAATTTGTGTTACTAACTTGTGTAACAAATTAGAGGGCAAAATTTAACATACCTAAACAATGAGTGAAAACTAAACTATTGAATGATGGGTTTTTATAAAATATAGAGCTCAATAAAGACTGGTGATGTAGATGAGAGTCATGGGAGAAGAGAGAGATGTGCTAGAACTAAGCAAACCATCTTAGAGTAGATAGGGAAGTCCATCCAGGGAGGAAAAAGCTAAAAGTTGATCATAGAAACTGTCCATTTTCTTCATCTTAAAAACAAAATTTAAAAAACACAACAAAGGCTAGAGACTAGGATAAAGTGAAGAGCTCAAGATAAATTTATCTAAAATGCATATTTTTAAGGCAACACAACTCTTTTATTGGGGAGATTTGCTTTAACTTTAGGTAAGTGGGTATTTTCTGATTTTGATTATTTTTTCTCCAAAATGCAGGTTCCAAAGTTGGGTAGCATTTTCATCTTGATTCCACTGCTTTCTAACTGTGTGACTTTAGGAATTACCTAATATCACCATTTCCAAGTTTATTTATTTATAAAATGGTGATAAAAGAAAATTGTCTGCATTTTAAGGTTGTTTGAGGTAACTGAGATAATTCATATAAAATATTTAGCATAGGGCTTAACACTTTAAATGGTCTCAATAAAGAGTGCCTAGTATGTGACCTATTGCATTATCAATTATAAGATACTTTTCCAAACATAGGATTCCAATTAGTTATATGCAAACAGTGTTCAATGTTAAAGCTTATCTATTGCTGTCAGTTACTCAATAATTACAGGTCTAAATGATTAAAGCTTTCCTTCCAAGGAAGAACCTAGAACTGCCTAATTTTTTCTCTGTTTGAGCATAAAAAATTATTCTGTTTTAGAAAAATCTATTTGATTCCAGAAAGCAAGATGATTATACAGGACAAAATGTACCCCCAATTACAAGATATCCAAAGAGTGTACTGAATCTTTATGAAATCAACAACTTGATAATTTCCCACCAGTACTAAAGAAATAAATAATTAAGAGTCCTTTGTGTTTTGAACTAGTTATATGAATATGCAAACATATTTTCACTGTTTTTCCAGGTTCAAGACACTTGGATAATTTCTTCAAAATTATTGACTTAGATTATATCATTTTCCAAAAAAAAAATTAACTTTCACTATATCATATAGGATTATAAGCCTAACTCCAATATTAATATTCAAATTGACAAAAGAGCTTATGTACTAGTCACATTTAATCTAAGAAACATAAAATATATGTATTAAGATAAATTACAGAAAAGACCTGGTTCAAAACCTTAAAAAGAAAATTTCATTGCCTGACCATTGGTCTTGAGTAGTTCTTTCAACATAATAAAAATAATGGCAAATGTTGTTTTAAAATTTACTGATAATTAACATCATTCTTATTTTGCCCATTGTACTTTATTCTTTACCTTGACTGTCAGGAAGCCTGGGATTAAATTTTTAGCTCAAGCCTAGTCACAGTCCCATCTCTGGAACTTGCAAAACTATCTTCTCTTTTCGTCTAATAATTTATGTTCTTTATTCTATTGCCTTGTGTGTGCATAAAATTTTAGAATAGGATTGCTTGAATTCTTTTTTGAAAAGAGTAGAACTGTAAGCTAAATATTTGCTCTTGTGATTACTTAATTTACTTTTATTTTATATTATCCTAATATACTTCTCAAATTCATAATTTTGAGATTTTTATACCAAAAAAAATTCAGAGGTAAAAACAATGGGAAAATAATAACCAGTTAACATCCTGATGACAGTATCAAATCCACACACGTCAACTAACCTGGAATGCAAATGGGCTAAACGCCCCAGTTAAAAGACACAGAATGGCAAGCTAGATAACGAACCAAGACCTATTGCTATGCTGTTTTCAAGAGACCCATCTCACATGCAGTGACACACATAGGCTCAAAATAAAGGGATGGAGAAAAATCTACCAAGCAAATAGAAAACAGAAAAAAGCAGTGGCTCCAATTCTAGTTCCAAACAAAACAGACTTTAAACCAACACAGATTTAAAAAAAAAAAAAAAAAAAAAAAAAAAAAAACAGACAAAGAGGGACATGACATAATGGTAAAGGATTCAATTCAACAAGAAGATCTAACTATCCTAAATATGTATGCCCCCAACACAGGAGCACCCAGATTCATAAAGTAAAGCAAGTTCTTAGAGACCTTTAAAGAGACCTAGACTCCCACATAATAATAATGTGGAGGTAACTGTGCAATGGTGCCAGTGTGGTGTTAAAGTCTCTCACTTATACTTTAACACCACACTGGCAATATTACACAGATCATTGAGAGAGAACGTTAACAAAGATATTCAGGACCTGAACTCAGCACTGGTTGAAATAAACCTTGTAGACTACTACAGAATTCTCCACCCAAAAACAACAGAATATACATTCTTCTTATTGCCATATGGCACATACTCTAAAATCAATCACATTATCAGAAGTAAAACATTCCTCAGCAAATGAAAAAGAACTGAAATCATAAAAAAAAAATCTCTCAGACCACAGCACAATCAAATTAGAAATCAAACTAAGAAATGTACTCAAAACCATATAATTACATGGAAATTGAATAATTTGCCCCAGAATGACATTTGAGTAGAGAATAAAGACACAACAGAGTAGAATCTCTGGAACACAGCTAAGGAGAGTATTGAGAGGGAAATTGATAGCACTAAATGCCCACATCAAGAAGTTAGAAAGATCTCAAGTTAATAACCTAACATCACAACTAAAAGAACTGGAGAACCATCAGCAAACAAATCTCTAAGCTAGCAGAAGACAACAGATAATCAAAATCAGGCCTGAACTGAAAGAAATTGAGACATGAAAGATAATTCAAAAGATCAACAAATTCTGGAGCTAGTTTCTTTTAGTTAATAAAACAGACCACTAGTTAGACTAACAAAAAAGAAGACAAGATTCAAATAAACACAATCAGAAACTACGAGGGGGATATTATTACCCCTGACCCCACAGAAATACAAACAACTATCAGAGAATAATATGAACACCTCTATGCACATAAACTAGAAAATCTAGAAGAAATGGATAAATTCCTGGACACACACCCTCTCAAGAATGAACCAGGAAGAAAATGAATCCCTGAAAAGACCAATAATAAGCTCTGAAATTGAGTTAGTAATAGCCTATCAATCAAAAAAACCAAGGACCAGATGGATTTATAACTGATTTCGACTAGATGTATAAAGAACTGCTGGTACTATTCCTACTGAAACTATTCCAAAAATTTCAGGGACGAGGGACTCCTCCCTAACTCATTCTCTGAGGCCAGCATCATCCTGATACCAAAACCTGACAGACACAACATCAAAAAGGAAACTTCAGGCCAATATCCTTGATGAACATCAATGCAAAGATCCTCAACCAAATACTGGCAAATCAAATCCAGCAGCACACCAAAAAGCTTATTCACCATGATCAAGTAGGCTGTATACCTGGGATGCAATGTTGGTTTGACATATGCAAATCAATAAATGTGATTCATCACATAAGCGGAATTAAAGACAAAACCCACATGATTATCCTAATAGATGCAGAAAAGGTTTTTGATAAAATTCAATACCCCTTCATGTTAGAAATTCTCAATGAGCTAGGTATTGAAGGAACATAACTCAAAATAATAAGAGCCATCTTTGACAAACTCACAGCCAACATCATACTGATTGGGCACATGCTGGAAGCATTCCCCTTGAAAACCAGCACAAGATAAGGATGCCTTATCTCACCATTCCTATTCAACATAGTATTGGAAGCCCCACCCAGGGCAATCAGGCAAGAGAAAGAAATAAAGGGCATCCAAATAGGAAGAGAGGAAGTCAAACTATCCCTGTTTGGCAGACAACATGACTCTATATCTAGAAAACCCCACAGTCTTGGACCAAAAGCCCCTTAGGCTGATAAATAACTTCAGTAAAGTCTCACGATACAAAATCAATGTGCAAAAGTCACTAACATTCCTATACAACAACACTCAAGCCAAGAGTCAGATCAAAAATGCAGTCCCATTCACAATTGCCACAAAAATAAAATAAAATAAAATGCCTAGGAATACAGTTAACCAGAGAGGTGAAAGATCTTTACAAGGAGAACCACAAAACTTTCCTCAAGGAAATCAAAGATGATAAAACAAATGGAAAACATTCCATGCTCCTGGATACGAAGAATCAATATTATTTAAATGGCCATACTTCCCAAAACAGTTTTTTATACATTCAATGCTGTTTCTATTAAACTAACATTGAGATTTTTCACGGAACTAGAAAAACCTATTTTAAAATTCATATGGAACCAAAAAAGAGTCAGACATTTTGCCTCATCTCCTGTATCTATCTTCTGAACATCTGTTTAGTTTCCAAACTCCTAACATTTAGTGAGAACATTGCTTATTATGCTGTAGTCTGCCACTGGTGTTTCGATCCTCTCCAACATTCTCTACTCCTCTTGTATTTTCTTTTCTAACTTAGGATTTTTTTATTTCTCTTTCTTTTACCATGAAAGTCTACTGATTGCTGTTTTCTACATATTTTCTTATATGTAGCTTTCTCTCTTTCTCCCATCTTACCTATTATTAAAATTATACTTTCTTGTATTTCTGAAATGCTGAGGTATGCGTGAAAATGATTGATTCAACTTATGCTAAAAGTGAAATTTAGTATTATTTATTACATGAATTTTATGGTCTTGCATTGAAAAGAATCTTTACCTCAAGTCATTTAAAAAAACTCATAAATTTCATAGGGATTAAGTATCTGAATCAAAATTAAACAATGAAAATTGATGAAAATTTGGGAATGTGTCCCTAACCTTTGGAATAGGAGAAGGCTTTTTAATTAGAAAAGAAACTGATAAACAATAACAAACAAGATTAATAGATTAGAGTAATAAAATCAAAAGTTCTGAATGACCAAATATTAATGAAATAAAAAAAATTAAATGAAAGCATGATAGCATGTGATAAATTAGGCCTAATAAAGAGCCCCTCAATAAGCATAATATCCAATAGAAAAATGGGTAAAGCAAGCAATATATTCACAGAAAAGGAAATATAAATGGACAATGAATATTAGGAAAGATGCTCAACCCACCAGAAGTTAGGGTAATAAAAACTAAAACAAGAAGCTAGTATGTTTTTGCCCATAAGATTAACATAAATAAGATTAATAAAATCCAATGAGTGGATGTATCACAAAACAGGCTTTCTCTTATATCCTTGTTAGGAATGTGAATTATATGACCTTTTCAGAAAGCAGTCTGCCAGGATTTACTAAAATTAAACATAAGCAAATACTTAAGGAAATATGGCCTAAAGATACAGAAATATCAGTACACAAAACAATAAATTGGCATACCATAAACATTCATATTGCTATTAGCAATAATAAGTTATTCATACATGTATTGACTTCTTGGGATACTTAATATATGTGCATAGTTAAACTAAAAAAAACAATTTCAAAAGTAACATGAATTATATGTTCACATATTTGTAAAAAATTACATAAATATTGGTATGTAAGTTTATGTAGTGGAAAGATACACTGAACTGTGGAAATAGGAAATTTTTAACTTTTTCCTTCCAAACAATTTGTTACATTTGCGATGTAATTGGAACACTGATAGGATACGGCTATAGTCATAAATGTCCTTTTTAAGATTCCTTTACATTCTAAAATAGTTACAGACAGATTTGTTTTACGCCCTCTTTCATTAGATTTTTGAAGCTGCATTAATAAAGTACGAAGGTAACAAATTACCTCACGCTCTCAAAAGTGGGAGCTAAATGATGAGAACACATGGACACATAGTGGGGAACAACAAACACTGGGGCCTGTTGAAGGGTGGAGCATGGGAGGAGAAAGAGGATCAGGAAAAATAACTAATGTGTGCTAGGTTTAATACCTAGGTGATGAAATAATGTGTACGACGAACCCCCATGACATAAGTTTATCTGTGTAACAAACCTTCTCATGTACCCCTTATTTAAAAGTTAAATATATATATATATTCAAGAGAAAAAAAGAGGATTATTTCATTAAATAGAAAACAAAGAAAAGTAGTACACACACTCAATAAACAGCCTATGTTACATGATAAGCTGAACAACTCGCCTTGTTTATCCTCTTCCAGTTCACTCTCAGAGCATCCATCATTCTCATCTTTCACATTGTTATGGGCATCTGGTGCCTTCTGTGATGAGGTTTCATTCTCTTTTTCAGGGTCTAAATGATCTCTTTTATCATCCAAAGGTGACTGTGGTCTTCCATTCATTTGAACATCGGCCTGTCCTTCTTCATTAGCTTTTTCACCTTGTTTCTCCTCATCTACTTCAAAATCTTCTTCGTACTCTGAAAAAAGAAAATCTCCACTATAAGAATGAAAATAGAACCCCTTATCTTAACCTATTTCTCTCTAATGAGAACTTTGACTCCATTATCCTCTCTTCTCTGAGCCTTTCTTTGCTTCTTCTCTTTCGTTCAATTAGTGAACATGGAAAACTAACAGCAAATGATCAAAGATTCCTACATACACAAGAGCACAAAAGAAATGAAGCTCCAAATGACAAGGCTGAAACCTAATAAAAGTTCATTTACAAATGAACATCATCATCTAAAATAACCAAAATGGAAAGAGAAGAACTTGATATAAAACAATAAATTAGAAATAAATTAAAAATGAAGAGAACAGGATTATAATAATGAAAGTTAATTTGGAGATCCAGTGAGGTCATATTTCATATGAAAAGTGTTCAAAATATTTGGATATCAACTTAATGAATAGTGAAGTGGAAAAATTCAATTAATCAAGTCCAAAGGCCCTGAGAAGTAACACTGTGAATAGCACATTCTTTAAGAAACAAATGGACATCAAGAAAAGGCATTATGAAGCCTTCTACATGTAAGCCAGAACTGAAATCATATGCCTTCTTCATTTCAACAATAAATGAAATAATTACATTTCAATGATAAAAATTTATACAAAATAGAATATTCCTGTCAGTCACCTATTTGCTTTATTCCCTGCAGAGGTGCAAAAAATCTGTAGCAGGAAAAGGAAATTGTCACATCAGATAAACTCCAGCTGTCCCTCGTGGTTATAATTTTCACCTTTCATATTTAATTGTTCCCCTTTTCTTCCATGAAAACTAAAATCTTGAAGTGACAACATGCCAAGGATAGAGAGCAAAAGGATCTCATGCAGAACCAATTAAGCAAATAAACAATTATCCTTAAAATAAAAATTACCATGAAAATAAAGGTTTCTCAATGTTGTGTGTTTTAGTTATTAGCTATTCTGGCTTCTCTGTCAGTGCAGGGGTGGGCCTCTCGGGTAATTTCCTTGAGAGCTGTCCACCCAGTGAAAGAAACTTAATCTAGAAATGTATGCCCTGTGCATATGCAGAAAGCTCTGTAAATACAGAGAATGAGGGAGATAGAAGGGGAAAAGTGAAATCAAAACCTGTAACAAAGAAAATTAGATAATCACAAAAATGTTTCCACAAAAGAGATTTAATACATTTAAATACAAAATATGAATATCAGTAAACCAAAATTGTAAAATAAGCAAGAAGATAAAGAATTTGCTTTATATTGCTAGACACAAACAGAAAATACTAATAAAAATGAGCAAATATTTTGATCCAAGTATTATCGGCCAAGTTATAGGATAATTCCCAAGTTATAGGATAACCCTGTTAACTATCAATCAATAAGCCTATTTTTTGAGAATCTTCTATGTTTAAGAGGATAAAACTGCAAGATAGAAGACACTACAATAAGACATTCCCTGCCATGAAGGACTCTCCAATTTCTATTGAGGGAATAAGATGTAAGTACACAAGAAACACTGTACTCACTTTATAGTAGTTTTTAATATGTGATCCTCAGTAATGTGTTTTTCAACACAACTGGGCTGGATTGCTATGGATTTTATATAGGACATATAATTAATTGTGTGAAGTAGTGTCAAGTAAGCAGAATGGAATGAAAAGAGAGCGGAAAGTCATTTTAGGGTCTCAAGGAAGACTTCCCAAAAGAGAAAGGTGAGATTAGCTGCAGAATACACATACATATATCACACTACAGGTGTTTGCTACTGATCATAAGATAAGCAGAGGGCCAGAGAGAATATGAGTGGATTGCTGTAATTCCATCCGTAGTGTTACATAGTAGTGAAATGTGAGGGTTTGGGAATCAGGCATTCATGTGCCCAAGACCCAGTTAAAACACTTACTAACTATGTGACCTTGAGCAATTTGTCTTTAAGCTTCAGTTTCTCCATCTGTAACATGGGTAATACAATGCTGTGGTGAGGATTGAGAGCAATAATCCCTGAAACATGCTTAGCACAGTGCCATGAAGAGCAGGTGCATAATAAATTTTATGGATTAGTACTAATAGTCCTTGTGATTGCGTAGCGAAAGGAGTAGATTATAGAACAGGAGAAATCACAAATGATATGTACTCCTTTGACAGAAACACACTTTAGTCGAGGCACCTGACTAAAATCAGGCAGTACAAGTGCCCGCAATTAGGACACAATTACAATTATATAATTGAAGCACAGCACAAAAGTGAAGGAATATGAAGTGAACCACAAGAACAGTCCCGGCATCATATTTTGTGTTTTCTCTCAAACATAAAGTCAAGGCTGCCCTGGTTTTATTCTATCCCTGCTATCATCACATTTAAATATTAGCTTTCTATTAACCACAAGCCTTCCATTGGCATTATAGCTCAAAGCACACCACCTTTGTGCCATCTACTCACGTTTTTGATATGAATAAAACAGTGGCATGCTTTCTAAAACCTTTTACATAATTTCTTCTGTTCTCCCCATCCCATTTGCCTTCTTCTAGAGAATTTAATTAGCTTGTTGTTTACCATCCCCACTAATGAGGACGTGAGTCAACACCAGGTCAACATCAATCTAGCCACAACCTAATCTTGCTGACCTCGATTCAAACTTCTTGCTGCCCTTACATCAGCGACTATTATGCAGAGAGCTGAACCCTTGCTGCTGTGGCTGCATTTTTAAAAACGGAAATGAACATTTCAAGTCCATTAACTAGCCAACACGGAAGAGAGACTCCAGGAAAAACTTTATCATAGGTATCATGAGTACAAAGTACATCACTCATGGCACTAGTTATGTTGGTTTAAGAAAAAAAAAAAGAAAATGAAAAGCTTCCACTGAACATGACTTCCATAAACCACCATGTCTTCAAAGTTAAAACACATGAAAACACATCCTATTTGTTAATACCTCTGTGATTACTATTGCTACAGATATATTAAAATTCTCATGCCAAGATAAGACAAAGACTAGAAGAGATTGTGAAGAATGGTGAGCTGGTAAAACTGTTCTAAGTGAAATCTTTTGTAAAAGATTCACTATATTCAGTAGTAATCCAACATGAGGTCTAGCGCTATAACAGCCCTGTAATTATTCTCTTGGATTCCTGAAACACTTGGGCAGCAAAAATGTGAGGTGGGGAAGAAGATACCTAGAAGTTGTCCCTTTCTCGAAGCCAGCCCTTCCACAGGTCACTCCAACCCATGGTTATTGTGCCCCCTAACCAGGCTTTGTCTCCTGAGAAGGAGGGACACACAGGCAGTTCTCCCTTTCTGATACTTTGGACACACTATCACAACCATGTAGTGGGTAGGCTAACTTGTAATAGAAGGTTGTACAGTGTTTGAAAAACTGAGCTTTGGAATTAGACAAACCTGGGTGCAAATTATTGTTCTGCTACTTTCTTTTTGTGTATCTAAGCCTCAATTTCCCAGCCTGTAAAATTGAAGTAATAATACCTACCATGTTGAATGGTGAGGATAAAATGAGATTGTGTGTGTACAGTGCCTAGTTCAGTGCTCAGTGCTTGGTACTTTTATTATTGTTGTTACTACTGCTTTAGGTATAAGTATATACAGGCATACCTATATACACGTGTAAGTATATACAAGCATACCTATACCCCTGAATGTATACCTATATATATTCAATATACAGGTATACCTCAGGGATATTGCACGTTGAGTTCCAGGTCATTGCAAAAAAGATAGTCACATAAACTTTTTGGTTTCCTACTGCATCCAAAATTATGTTCCTACTATGCTACAGTCTATTGAGTACCCAACAGCATTATATTATATTATTATAAAAAATGTATACACCTTAACTAAAATCACTTTATTGATAAAAGATGCTAACAATCATCTGAGCCTTAGCTGGTCATTGTCTTTTTGCTGGTGGAGGTTATTCCCTTGATGTTAATGGTTCCTGACTGATCGGGGTGGTGGTTGCTGAAGGCTGGGGTGGCTGTGGAAATTTATTAAAACAAGACAACAATAAAGTTTGCCACATCTATTGACTCTTGCTTTCATAAAGATTTATCTGTAGCATGCAATGCTGTTTAATAGCATTTACTCACAGTAAAACCTCTTTCAAAATTGGGCTCCATCCTCTCAAATCCTGCCACTCCTTTATCAACTAATACATTTTATATATATTCTAAATTCTTTGTTGTCATTTCAACAATGTTCACAGCATCTTCAAGAAGAGTAAATTCCATCTCAGGAAACTTCTTTCTCTGTTCATCCCTAAGAAGCAACTCCTTATCTATTCAAGTTTTATCATGAGATTACAACAATTCAATCTCATCTTAGGCCCCACTTCTAATTCTCTTGCTATTTCTACCACATCTGCAATTACTCCCTCCACCAAAGTCTTGAGCGCCTCAAAGTCACCCATGAGGGCTAAAATCACCTTCTTTCAAACTCCTGTTCATGTTGATATTTTTACCTCCTTCCATGAATCATGAATGTTCTTAATGGTGTCTAGAATTGTGAATCCTTTCCAGAAAGGTTCCAACTGAATTTGCCCTGATCCATCAGAGGAATCACTATCTATGGCAGTTATAGCCTTATAAAATATATTCTTTAAGATCTGAAATTACTTCTTGATCCATAAGGATAATAACAGAATGGATGTTGTGTTAGCAGGCATGAAAACAACATTATCGCACTACACATCTTCATCAAAGTTCTTGAGTGACCAGGTACATTATCAATGACTGGTAATATGTTGAAAGAAATCTTTTTCCCTGAGAAGTAGGTCTCAACAGTGGGCTGAAAATACTCCACAAACCATGCTGTAAGTAGATGTGCTGTCATCCAGGCTTTGTTTGTTTCATTTATAGAGCAGAAGCAGATAAAATTTAGCATACGGCTTAAGGGCCCTAGGATTTTTTGAATGCTAAATGAGCATTGGCTTCATCATGAACTCACCAGCTGCACTGGCCGCTAAAAGAAGAGTCAGCCTATCCTTTGAAGCTTTGAAATCAGGTGTTGACTTCTCCTCTCTAGCTATGAAAGTCCTAGATGACATATTTTTCAATGTAAGGCTATTTCATCTACACTGAAGACCTACTGTTTAATGTAACTACATTTATAAATGATCTTAGCTAGTCTTCTGGATAAAATTGCAGCAGCTCCTACATCAGCACTTGCCACTTCACCTCACACTTTTATGCTATGGAGATGGCTTCTTTAACCCTCATGAACCAACCTCTGCTAGCCTCATACTTCTCTTCTGCAGCTTCTTCACCTCGCTCGGCCTTCATAGAATTGAAGAGAGTTAGGGCCTTGCTCTGACTTAGTCTTTGGCTTATGAGAATGTTGTGGCTAGTTAGATCTTCTATCAAGACCACTAAACTCTCTATATATCAGCAATAAAGATTTCTTTTTTATCATGCACATGTCCACTTGAAGTAGCACTCTTAACTTCCTTCAGGAACTTTACTTTTGTATTCACAACTTGGCTAACTGTTTGGCACAAGTGGCCTAGCTTTTAGCATATCTTGCCTTTAATATGCCTTCCTCACTAAGCTTAATCAATTATTTTGATTTAAAGTGAAAGACATGAGACTCTTCCTTTCACTTGAACATCTAGAGTATATTGTATAGGGTTATTAATTAACCTAATTTCAATACTATTGTGTGTTAGGAAACAGAGAAGACCAAGGAGAGGGGAGAGACTGGAGAACAACTGGTCAGTGGAGCAGTCAGAACATTGATTAAGTTCACTTTCTTACAGGGTACAGCTCATGGCATCCCAAAACAATTGCAATGGTAACAACACAGATCACTGACCACAGATCACCATGACAGATATCATAATAATGAAAAAGTCAGAAATATTGACAAAATGTGACACAGAGATGAGGTGAGCACATGCTGTTGGAAAAATGAGGCTGATAGACTTTGATGCAGGGTTGCCACAAACTTTTAATTTATAAAAAGTGCTATATTTGCAAAGCTTGTGCAATAAAGTGAGCACAATAAAATGAGACATGCCTGCATATGTATGCGTGTATGTATATATATGAATGTGCATGTGTGCATGTGTGTGGGGGTGGGGTGGGTGTATGTGTATGGAGAGAGGGAGACAGAGAAGCAGGGGAAAGCAGGAGAGAGGAAGAAGGAGAGAACAGAGAATAAAGAAGAAAGCGAAAAACAGTAGACAGATAGGTTCTACAACCCTAAGCCTATAGCCAACTGTTTTTAGTTATGGAATACTCTATCACCATATAATTATATAGGTTGCACCTACCTGGTGTCAAAGCAATTCATCAATTTCATGAAAACAGTACTTGCAAAACTTTTAAAATAGGTAAAATTATATTTGGTCAAAATGCAGAAGTCAATAGAGTCAATAGAGTCTCTAACTCATATTGACATATACTCTATTTTCCCTCCTCATCTCTGCAGCAAGAACCTCTAACCTTTCGGGGGTTAGGTCTGCCCACCTCTAAGGTAGGTGACAAAGGACTCCATACAAAATAGCAGAGGAAGGAGGTCAGGGACGCCCCACAGTAACAGAGCTGCCTAAAGTCCACAGCTGGGTAACATTTAATGAGTATTTTTGAAAATTTTGATAATCACACTTCAAAGACAAATGAAACAGCCGCAGCAACAAGAAAAGAAACTTGTGTTGTTGATTACCATATTTTAAAGTATTTTCCTGGTCGTCTTCCCAGACATCTTGTCCTGGTTTTCCTTTACTTGTCATTTCCTCCACAGCAGTTATAACTTCTTTGAGCCCTGTTTTTATTTCTTGAGCTGAAAATTTGGCTGAGACAGAGGTTTGGTTCTTCTTGATCTCATTTCTTTTTGGTATCACATACTCCCTCTCTTGCCTCACTTTCCCCTCAGCCTTCTTCAGTTCCTCCCCTTTCTCAGTGCTTTTTTCTTTCCTAGATTTTGGCAAAGATGTTTTTTTGTCAAGGCCCATTGCAATAATGCACCTATGAAAAATATTAACAGGAAGTGTTTGTTAACCCTTATAGACAGCACAATGGAACCTCAAAACTTTTGAAAGCACTTATCTCTTATACTAGTAAAAAAGATACAAAATATTTTGATTATAGTATACACTAATAAAACAATTAAAAAACTAATTAAAATAAACTCTTCTTTTTTGATACTAAACTATTGTAAACAAACACAACAAATTCTTAATAATATTATCCAAAATAGTAAACAAAATAAAATATCAACCAAGAACTATAGTTTCAAACTAAAATCTGTGCCTTCAAGAATATTTTTGGCCCTAAACAATAACATGTATCATAGATACAGAAATATAGATGGGTATATAATTTTACATACATAAAAATATATTTCAAGTCTTTAAATGAGAATTATGTGATAATAGAACATGCAGATTTATAAACAGAGAGAAGCTGATATAAAAATGGTCAGAAGAAGCAAGATGCCATTCAGTCTGATAACATATTTTAACAACACAACAACAGTAACAAAGGACTTACAAGATTGGCTCTAAATAAATATGATTGATTTTTTAAAGTAATATATACAGTCAAATATTGTTGCATCTTTTAGGTAAATAACTCAGGAGTTTGTACACTTATTTTCATAGAACTGTCATTATTGCTTTTAGAATGGTCTTTTGGAGTCTTTACTACAGTCTTCTGGTGATTTTTACTGGTAATAAGTTCTTATTCCTCAAAAATGGCAATAATTTATAGAGGTTATGAAGTCATTCCAAGTCAAATCTGGTGAACCATGCAGATAATCTGAATGCATTATGACATTCAAACTTTCAAGTCCATTATAACAAAAGTAATGTGAATAAATTGTCTTCTAAAGCTTTTTTATATCTAAGTTGATATTAAAATAAGAATTCCAATGATAATAATATATATATTAATAAAAATGATGATTATGATAATGATAAGATTATTGAGCACTCGCTGTGCCAAGCTCTTTTCTGGGTACTCTATATCCATTATCTTAAGGAATTCATTACCTCATAGACCAATAAATTAAGAACGATCATCACCACTTTACAAATGAGAAAACTGAGGCTTAAAAGGCTCTAGCAGTTCAAGGTCACCCAGTATGTGGGTGACGGAGCTGGATTCTAGCTCAAGACTGCTAGGCTCCATCACATCATACTGAAGCACAACCATATTGGTCTATTACAGGTGTAGGCCTCCAGTTCCTAGTTATGATATAACTAGGAGAGATAACTAGTTACACAGACAAATGTCACACTCTCTCAGCTGACACTAATACAATCTGGAGAAGTTTCTGGCAAGACCTGGATAAAATTCATGATCTGAAAAAAGTATCTAGTAGTTATCAGTCTCTTCATTTTCTTTCTCTAGAACTACTCACATCCCCCTCTCTCCATGTGACACAACTATCAGAGAACTGAATTTATAGTGGGTAGGTGAAAGGGATCAGCAAGCAGTCAAGACTTGCCAGTCCCAGAAGAATAGGAATAATACGTAAAATCTGAAAAATGCCTCAACCCGAACAAATCCAATGGCAATTTCTGAAACTGAAGATTTCACTAAATTTCAGCCATCTGCAGTATAGAATTAGCAAAGGAATTGATCTTAATACATTTTTCCAACAAGCAAATATGAGAACTGAGTTATATCACTTAACTTTTCAATATCTCCCCATAAAATAAAGCTAAAAGGATTTGCACTCAAAGTAACTATCAGGCTGTAAAAAATGAGATAACAAGATTATACTTATCTCACCCATATTAAGCACGATAAATATTTCTTGACTATAATGATGATGTGCTTAGCACATTGCTTTCCTTGGAATAAAGGTGTCATGAATCTTCACAGAATATGATTACTAGCATTGCCTTCTATTCAAGCTGTTCTTCCCTTATCAATTGCAACACCAAATTCATTGATTTGGAGCCTCTGATATGCTGTTACTTTTAGTTTATGTTGTGGCTGCGTAAAGGCTTTGATGCCTCCCTACTGCATGCACAGACTTTTTATTGCCCATCTGCTGAAGGGAATTGGACAAACAAAGTGAGCAACATCTGCTCTCCTCGTCACTGACTACCTATTTGACTTCTGAATATAATTTGAGGTGTTGATTATGATTACTAAAGCTCAAAGCCGTCTGCATTCTACATGGTTAGGCATTTCTTCCCATGTTTCATGCTAGCAATTGAAAATTACTATGCCTCTTCAAACAGTTCCTATAATTGAGAGATGAGGACAGTTGTGGAACCTTACACTTTGGAAGTGATCACTGCTCAGCTTTTCTTGTTTTCTGAGGACCTTAAACAGGTAATTCCTAATCATTTTAGAAATATAATTTTCTGTTATTTTATTGTACCATGTCCTCCTTTTTCTCATCATAAATGTTTCAGGGACTGGCATTTTTAAAATAAATTAAAATTAATTTCATTTTGAATGTATTGGAGGAACTAGTGTGCATTGCTTAATATAACTAAAAGTATCATTATGGGTGTGACAAAAAAAAAACCAAAGGTACAGAAGATAGTAAGTGCTATCAGTCTCCTTTGGGGTAGTTCTCAACTCTCCATGGAGTTCTGCAGTGTCATGGTCTCTAGAATAACCAGAAAAGTCTCAAGTGAGGAAGAGGACAAACAAGCAAGGCTCTAACACTCACTCACCTAACCCTGTCCCATTTAAACCAGTCTGACTCAACTTTTACCTGACCTGCAACAGGGAGACAGCCAATGGCAATGTACTGTTCCATTTTGGGCCTTCACAGATTTCACTGGAAAAATGGTTATGAAGTTAACAAAAAAATTGAAAACGATTCTTCTGTAAGAACCATGAATTTCGGTTGAGAGTCAAAGGCCTTATTCTTTAATATTGCAACCATTTTGATGTTATTATTTGAAAAGGTTGAAGAAAGAATCTAGAGGGGACCAAGTGTTGAAATCATAGAAAGAATTATACAGAGGCTAGTGAGTGTGGAATGAGAGTAAATGCTGTCAGTCAGATTTTGGTACTGAACTTCCATAGAAAGTGCTCAGGGTTAATAATTTACAGCTTGGATTTATACCACAACTCCAAAAGAATGTAATATATTTGCACATGGATGATTGTAGATATTTATTAGCTTTCCTGGGAATTAAACAGAACTGTGTGAAATGACCTGCCCCCAAATAAGGAGATAGCATATCTGAGTTGGAATGGGAAGGCAGTTCATGTGGTCCCTAAGTACAGATGGGCACTGATACTATCTTGCCCTAGGCCATTCAATCTTCCATTCTCTGGATGATTCTTTTATGCTCTTATCTCTCTGGAAACACCCAACCCCTATTCTCTCAGCCTTATCCTCAGCTAATAAATTTATGTATTGTTTAAGAAATAGAAACAATCAGCAGAGAGCTTCCAGTTGTTCCCAGCACATCTATTAATAGCAACTTACGGCTCTATCTTATATGCCCTCTTTCTTTCCTCCTGTTACCATACAAGAATGTTTCTCCTCTTCTTAAGGCTTATACCCCTACTTGAGCCCTACATCTCATCTTCTCCAGTCTACCCAAGTATTTATCTCCAGAAATCTCCACCCTTTATGTCATACGTCACGTTTCTTCTTCTCTAAGGTATTCAATAATCCTTTGCATCAGCATATAAACATATTATAGTATCTCCCATCTTAAAAAATAAAGAGCCTTCCTTGAACCCCTATGTTCTTCCTCCTGGCTACCACCTAATTACCATTCTTTATAGCAAAATTCTTTTTAAAACTTCTCTATAGTCTCTGGCCTTAGTTCTTCTCCAATTATTTTTTAAACCCACTCTAAGAAAGCTTACACCCCAATTGCTGCACTGTAACTTGTGCCATGATCACCAGTAGCCAACACACTACCAAATCAATGTCCAATCCTGAGTCTTCATTTTACTTTACCTATCCACACATTCAACTCCATTAATCATGCCCTTATTCTTTAACCATTTTCTTTATTTCCAAGATACTACTCTCTCTAGGTTCTCTTTCTACTCACTGTCTTTCCTTCTTAGGCCAGTTCCTCTTTATCTCCCTCATCTTTTAAATAGAGTGACACTCATTACTCAGACATCTTCTCTATGTTCAATTCTTAAGCAATCTTATAAATGTCATCTGTATAAAAACCAGTCTCAGTATTTACATCTCCAGCCTGGACCTCTCACCTCACCCGGATTCGTATATTCAACTGCCTACTCAGCATCTCTACTTGCTTATCTCATACATGTCTCAGACTCAATGTGTCCTCAACCAAAACTGCTTCATTCCACCCCAAAAACCTGCTTCTTCCACAGTCTCATCTTACATACATGTTAACTGGACTTCTTTCCAATTATTCAAGACAAAAAAAAAATTGAAACATCTTTGACTCTGCTCTTTATCTCATTTCCTGCATCCAATTCATCAGTAAGCTCTACCTTTAAAATTACTTCTAACTCATTCCACCATTATCTCTTCTCTGGATTAAAGCAGTTTCTGCTATTTTCCCCACACTCCCTTGTTTATTTTTCCCATAAGAGTTACTATTAGATCATGATAAGTCATTGCTCAAAACACACCTTAGAAGATTCCCATCTTTCTCAGATAAAAGTTAAAGTCCTTGCAACGACTCTAGGACTCTACGTGGCTTGCCCTCATGGTCTCTCTGACCTCATCTCCAATTTCATGGTTCTATTCCTTTCGCTCTGGCCAAGCTACCTTAGACACACCAAACGTGTGCCTGCTTCACGCCTTCTGTATATGCATTTCCTCTATCTCAAAAGCTATTTCAAGAAAGCAACTTTTTTTTTTTTTATGGTTTCTGCTCAAAAGACATCTCATCAGAGAGGCCCTTCCTAACCATCCTACATAAAATAACACAATCCTCATGGCTCTTGTCTCCCTTCACTCCATATATCTCCCTTACCCTGTTTTGTGTTCATCATGCTGACCATCTCACATATATTAATTTCTTTATTGGTATGTTATTAGCTTTTCCTCCATTAGAATAAGTTCCATGGAGACAAGTACTTTAGTTGATTCACTCTTGTGTTCTAGCTTGGCATCTAGCCAATACTTTTAGAAAATATAAAAGCCCACAAGCAACACTCCTGATTTCAAACAGAATGTTCAATATGAAAGTTGATAACAGTCAAAACTGACCTTTTATCATGCATTTTGTTAGGCCCAAGATTGAAACTAAAAGAGATAATGAAAACTGGGTCAGACAGTAATGCAGGCAAACCTAACCTCTAATAGGCATAACTGAAAATGTCCAGTCATGTAAGTCAGATGCTTGGCACACACTTTAAGGCTCAGCCTAAAACCAGTTACTAAGATGAATGAGGAAAAACAGACAAACAAACAAATACAACAAGCGAACAAAAAATCTCTCTCCTTCCCTTCAGAAACAGTTCTTAAAGTGAGAAGAAAGGAGAGATAGAAAGTGAAATAATTTAAAATGCACTAGCTTTTATCTTCATCATATAACACCTCTGTAAGTCTGATTTCCATCTTAACATTTCAAATTCAGCACACCATGTTACAATAAATAACCCTGAACTTAGATATTTCAGGCTCATCTATACTGAATTTTTTTAACAATTGTGAAGAGAAATGCATTAGTAAAAGCATTCAAAGAAAAATGTAGCAAAACTTGCCCTCTACCAAAGGACATTTGTTTCCATACTTGTAGCAAGGAGATGATCTTTCAACACACACAAACCCAAAGTAGCCTCGTTTGCCTCCAAGCCTGGAACCTTTTCGATGCTTGTATTCACAACAGGAGCTTAATCTGTTCACCTGCATCCCATTCAGGAAGAAGGTGAGACTGAAGGGGAAACCATGATGCCTTTTGGAAATAAACTGAAAGGTCTCTGTAATTAAAATAGAAATACATTAGTGAAAGCGGCTGACTTTGGACTAATACCTGTTAAATCATGTTTTTCTATTAGATAAATACAATATTATGATCTAGATTGGGGTGTCTAATCTTTTGGCTTCCCTGGTCCACATTGGAAGAAGAAGAATTGTCTTGGGCCACATATAAAATACACTAACACAAACAATAGCTGATGAGCAAAAAAAAAAAAAAATGTTCTTGCATAAATCTCATAAAGTTTTAAGAAAGTTTTCGAATTTGTGTAGGGTCACATTCAAAGCCATCTGCAGCCCATAGGCCATGGATTGGACAAGCTTGATCTAGATCATCTTTTAATTTGAGGGCAATTTTTAATGATAAAATTGCATTTGATTACTTTTCTTTGTAATAAGTACTCCAAGTTTTTAAAAAAATCTCTTTGATTTGTAATAAAATAATAATACCTAAAGTTATATGAGCACATAATATGGCCAGGCATCATGCCTTATTATCTTGTTATTTTTCAATCACTTGAAGTAGGAATTTTCCTATCACTAGATTCTAGGTCAAGAAATTAAGGCTTAGAAGAGTTCAATAACTTACTCAAGATCTTACAGTGAGTTGGAGAGTTAGAGTTTGAATCCAAACATCTCTGTAGATTCCATGCCTCTATCTTGCTATGCCATTTATTAATAAAGTAGTTAATAAGAGAAGCCTACTGTGAGCTCATTAATGCATTTTAAAATGCTTTTGTTTTTAGCTGTGACTTTAAATATTTGAATACAAACATGAATAAAGCAGTTATTTCATCTCCAAGCTATACTTAAATCTGTTTGGATTTGAGAACACTTTGTTTTCCCCACCTACCCAAAAGTTCCACCAATAAATTTAGAACCACTGCCTACAGTTAATAGTTTTTAATCATTCCAAGTCTTTATAATGCTCTTTGCAAAGCCCCCGCCCTGCCCCGTTATCCCCACAGATATCCTAAACCCTAAGTCTGGGAAACCTTATTCTCTACAGAGTGACTCAAAATCCTGTGCCTCATGAATATTTCTTATGTCACTTCCTAAAAAAGAAAAAGAAAAAAGAGCCTCTCTGGACCCTTCCACATCTGCCAATAATAAAGTCAACAATTTTCACCTCTCTACTATGTACGCATTTCCTATTGTTGCACTTACTACAACAGATTAAGATGTAGCTATACCAGCGGTTTTCAAACGTTAATGGTGTATCAGCATCACGTAGAGGGCTTATTGAAATACAGATTGCTGGGCTTTACCTCTGTGTCTGATACATCAAGTCTGTGGTAAGAACCAAAAATTTGCATTTCTAACAAGTTTCCAGGTGATGCTGATGCTATTGGTCTAGGGACTGGCTTCCAAGAACCCTAATCTAGATGTTTGCTGCTTTACGTGTTTGTGAAATCCATAAGAGCTGAAGTTGATGCATCTTTTTTCTCCAAGTCCCAGGACAATGGCATAGAAGCCTCTCCCAAAATAATGAGTGAATTATTATTTTAATCTATTTTTAAGTTACTTAGAACCACTGTGTACCACATTTTCCCCTAAAAAAAAAAAAAAAAAAAAAAAAACTTTACATTAGATGCAACTCATTCTAAAGAACAGACATATTAAAAAGGTAATTCAGTCATTTATACCTTAGTATTTCTGATGTAAAATTAAACAAACTTGGAAAGAGAAAGTTGAAAAGTTTAGAGTCTGGGAAAACTAGGATATAATATCTTTAAAAATCCTTCTGTCTTAATGATGAATGGATTCCTCAGGTATTGAAAGCGAGTTTGATTGTTTTTGTTATAGAAGCTTGATTCTACACTCATGTAATATAAACCATTCTGCTGCAGTGTCATACCCCACAACGTCCTGAGTTCCCAGTTCAGGAAGAGAGTGCAGTTAAGAAAATGTTGAGAATGGGCTCAGGAAATCAGCCCCTAAAAGTGACTGCCCTTCCATCTGATACTCATGTAGCTGGAGAGCATACCCAGATCCTACTCCATTTTGTTTTTTCATTGTTTTTCAGACCTCTAGAACAAGAATTGACACCCTTTGCCTTTACTCCTTTGTTACTTATTTTTGTATTTTAAATACAGTGACACCTCCCCATCCTGACTTGATGATTTCTTCATGGAGCAGTGGAAAGAATATAATATAGAAATTAGAAGGTTTTGGTCCATGGCACAGGTTAGCATATCTTGGTGGGTCATTTAACTTTGTTGCCTTTCAGAATTCTCACCCACAAAATAGAGATGGGGGTGGGTAGAATGCACTCATCTATCCACCACACAATCTTAAAGATTTTAGAATGCAAAATATTAGAAAGCATTATATATGATTATAATTATAATATTTGTACAGTTGATTATTTATTGTTCACTGACAGTTGGTAGCTCTGTTTTAGGTACTAAAGAGAAACAAAATAGAGAAAATATCAAATGTGGTCTCCTCACTGAAAAAGATATTAATAAACAATTAAATCTGGATTGCAGTCACCAAATCCTCTTTTCCTTAAAATTTTATCTATGAAGATGAACCAAAGGCTTAAAACAAAGTGAGAAGCATGCATTTATGAAAAATTACTGAAATTTAGGTAATGGGAATCCATGCATTTTTTCCTGGGCTACTCTCATCCCCAACATCTAACTACTACCTTATCACAGCAGTTCTAGTAGGGTAGGCCAGGCCACAAATAACCAGCCGCTTCACTGTCAGTGGGGGCTGACTTGATTGGAGAGCAAGAAAAGCCCTTGGCCCATGGCATGACCAGGAATAAGCAGGAATCTCAGAGGCAAGCTAATAGAGAAGGTCAGAGGTCCCATGGGCCTGTGACTGTAGTTCTGGGGTTTTTTTGTTTGTTTCTTTGGTTTGTTGTTTGGTTTGGTTTGGTTTTTGTTTTTTTGAGAAGAATTCTTGTTCTGTAGCCCAGGCTGGAGTAGTGCAGTGACACAATCTCAGCTCACTGCAACCTCTGCCTCCTGGGTTCAAGCTATTCTCGTGCCTCAGCCTCCTGAGTAGCTGGGATTACAGGTGCATACCACCATGCCCAGCTATATATATATATATTTGTATTTTTAGTAGAGACAGGGTTTTGCCATGCTGGCCAGACTGGTCTCAAACGTCTGACCTTAGGTGGTCTGCCTGCCTTGGCCTCCCAAAGTGCTGGGGTTACAGGCATGAGCCACTTAAACCCAGCCATGACTATAGTTCTACTAAGGGCAAGCAACAGGCCAGTGGACAAGTCAAAATATAAAAGGAAGACAGAAGCAATAAGGCAGTCATAGAAGCATTTGATACGCTCCCTATATATCCCTGGCTAACTGGAAGTGGCATGGATCAGAGAGGGCTCAACCTTTTCATATATTTCTAGTCTACCAGTAGCTTTCCCTTAGGCATAGAAGAAACACAAGAGAACCTGGTGGAAAATAAAAGTTGGAACAGACTTGAAAATTGCCCAAAGTTTAGATGTACCCCTGAACCCACTATAGTCAGCTGAATTGTGTGCTCCAAAAATTCATGACCACCCAGAACCTCAGAATGTGACCTTGTTTGGACATAGGGTCTTTAAAGATATAATTAGTGAAGGATCGAGATGAGATCATCCTGGATTTAACTTTGGCCCTTAATTCAATGATTGATGTCCTTATAAAAAAAGGTGAGGACACACACAGACATACAAGAATACCATGTGAACACAGAGGCAAAGATTGAAGTGTTGGAACCACAGGGTGAGGAAAGCCAGTTGACAGAGTTAAGAAGAATGCTTCCTTGGGGTTTTTCAAGGAGTGTATCCCTGCCAACACCTTCATTTTTGACTTTTGGCATAGAAACCCATGAGACAATGAATTCTTGATGTTTTCAGATATACTTTTGGAGACTTTAGCCCTGAGCTATAAAACACAGAGACTACCCCAAGAGTCCAGACTAAAAAATAGCAAGATAATATTTTTTAATCTGAGCAAAACATGGCTGGCTCTGCACCAGAATGACAAAGGCAAAATTTCACAGATTTAATTTTGGTAACTTGCTAAAAAAAAAAAAAAAAAAAAAACAAAAAATAAAAATAAAAACAAAAATTGAACAAAAAAAAAAGAAGGAAAAAAGAGAAAGAATAATAACCTCTGAGAGGAAAAGTCAGAATCCAGAATTCACAGGAGCTTTAATATACTGCCTAAAATGTTAGACCTAAAACCATAAAAACCCTAGAAGAAAACATAGGCAATACCATTCAGGACACAGGCAAGGGCAAGGACTTCATGTCTAAAATACCAAAAGTGTGGGTAAAAACTGGAAGCATGCCCTCTGAAAACTGACACAGGATAGGGATGCCCTCTCTCACCACTCCTATTCAATATAGTGTTGGAAGTTCTGGCCAGGGCAATCAGGCAGGAGAAAGAGATAAAGGGTGTGTAACTAGGAAAAGAGGAAGTCAAATTGTCTGTGTT